>NC_090021.1:183128877-183728877 GCF_037176765.1 Anolis sagrei
TGCAATTTTATACACAAGGAGTAGGAACTGTGTTGCCCTAGAGATGGCATGGGACTCTAACTCTCAGCATTCCTCATTATTGGCTATGATGGCTAGGACCAATGGAAGGTGCTGTGCAACAATATTCAGAGAGCTACAAAATTCCTACTCTGTGATACATCTGTTCCTTGCTACTTAGGGATATTTGGGGGAGGGGGGAAACCTGATCATTTTGGGGTTTGATTGTTAATAAGATGTGGCGTATTGACATTTCATATGTATTTATACCAGCCAAAAAGAAAGTCAGAAAGTATTTTTATCTCTATATTTGTCAATAAATTACTTTTCCTTATTTTTTTTCTTTAAAAATATCCAATTTTATTGTATTTTGAAAAAGTCTTAGTAAAAATATTATGTATAAAAAGAAAATCTAGACATTGCAAGAATCATGCTTTTGTCAGGCTCCACAGGCACGGCTATACTCTTAACATCTGGAAGTTATACTATTTCCATCTCTGAACTGAAAGATGTGTTGCTTGCAGTAGCCATCAATGTGTAGGCTAACTATCAGGTTGAGAAGATCTACCTTACTATTCACACTTGAAAGCAAAGCAAAAAGTGTTCGTGAGTTAGAGCTCAACATGAATCAGGTACATTACTGCCAGTCTTTAAGGTGACAGAAAACTTTGCTATTTTTACTGAAAATATATATGGCTGCTTTTCTTCTTCTTTAAACTTCTTTTTATTTTCACAGTTCTGGTTCTGGATTCCACCCAAGGGCACAGGAAGATTAAGAAACACAAGAAAGCCAAACAAAAGGAGAAGCCTTGTGGAGAGATACAAGAGCGATAAGCCCTGTTATGTCTATACCAGCAAAACAACAAAGAGCACAGACACACCTTAAAGGCAAAGGGATATTTTAGACTTAAGGATCTGTGCATAATATTCTACTCCTAACCAACAATGTGCTGTCACCTATAACCCATTCCTCCCCTCACCCCCAACATTTTGGGAATCTGGTACTTTTTGGAAACATCAAAAAAAGTGTAGGGCTCGGGCAAAATTACCAAGTGAATCAAAAATAGCTGATAAAAGGGGGTTGGGGGGTTGGATGATTTTCAAGATATCTACATAAAAACTCCAACCATCACCCAAGTCAAAAAAAGAAGCACCATTAAAGCCTTGGCAGACCGTGCAAAAAGAATCTGCGAACCCCACTTCCTCCAAGATGAACTGAACCACCTAAACTGGGCTCTACAAGCCAATGGATACTCCACCTCAGACATCAGAAGAGCTGCAAGACCGAGAACAAGCCACGAGAGTAAAAACAAAGATCCACCCAGAGGAAAAGTGTTCTTGCCATACATCAAGGGAACCATTGACCGCATAGGAAGCTGATGAGGAAACACAGCATACAAACCACCTACAGACCCACCAAGAAAATCCAACAAATGCTACATTCAGCAAAGGACAAGAGGGATCCTCTCACTTCTGCAGGAGTCTACTGGATACCATGCAGCTGTGAACAAGTCTACATAGGGTCCACCAAACGCAGCATTGCCCAAACACGCATCAAGGAACATGAAAGGCACTGCAGACTACTTCAACCAGAGAAGTCAGCCATAGCAGAGCACCTGATGAACCTATTTGAGAACACAGAAATGCTGGACCACTCTCACAACCACCATGTCAGACTACACAGAGAAGCCATTGAAATCCACAAGCATGTGGACAATTTCAACAGAAAGGAGGAAACCATGAAAATGAACAAAATCTGGCTACCAGTATAAAAAAAAAAACCTCTAAAATTAAAACAGCAAAACAGCAGAGGGAAAACAATCAGGGACATCTCATCACCACTCAAAAAAAGATTGCTCCAGGCACTACCAGGCTATCAAATGCTAATCGAGGTGGTCAGTTGAAACATTCACACCTAGCTCCAGCAGACAAGAGTTCTTTGTCCCACCATGGTCTTTCCACAGATATATAAACCCATTTTCCTAGTTCCAACAGACCTCACTACCTCTGAGGATGCTTGCCATAGATGCAGGCGAAACGTCAGGAAAGAATGCCTCTAGAACATGGCCATATAGCCCAAAAAACCCTACAACAACCCATTTTCAAGAGTGTTGCTTTCTGCAATGATAGAAATGTCGGGACTGAGGGAAAATCAGAGGGGCAATGTCTTCATTTTGCCTTTTCCACTCATAGCTGCAGCTCTGATTATTTCCCAGGTCAGCCCAATGTACTTTAACTCTTTCCCTTTACAAGATTTAATTTCCTGGCTGCAGTAACAGCCACTGACACTTTGCAAACTCCCATTTTCACTTTCTCCTCCTTTAATTAAGTGGCAATAAACCTCCAGAAGTCTCATAGATAAGAAATGCCTGGCTCCCCCATCCAGAGACTAGCTGTTTGGTCTCGACCTTCATTCTAGATCAGACAATGTGACCCATAATTAAGTGAACTGGTTATTCCTGACTATTTAATGTGCAGCTTATTTTGTTAGATCTGGTGTTGAAAACCAATGACCTCCTTCCTCGCCAAAGGAAGCAACAGATTTAAAAGAGCAATCCCTTACAGACAGAAACAACTAAGCCTTATTTGCAGCAGGCAAAAACCTCTCATCTCTTTGTTTAATTATAAGGTGTGTACTACCTTCCAATTGTTTGCTGAGTCCCAATCCTAGGTCAGTCTGGCACTCATTGTTATTTTTCTTTGGCACAAAGAATAACATGTCCTTCGAGGTTAGAATACAAAAAAGAAAAGAATCCCTAGGCTTATTTAAAATGGAAGAGAAGGGTTCCATGGTTTTATTTCCCATTTGAATTCATGGCTCAGCAAGTGATATGAATAATTTAAGCATCCATTTATTATACAATAATTTACCTTGAAGTACTTCCATGGGCAGAACAGTCCAGGCATTTTCCAAATAAGAGATGTAAATATAGCGAGCTGTATTGCAAGCAAGGCCAATATACAGGACTCTAGAGAGGAAGGGAAGAAGAAACAATGTTGGTTACTTTCTCATTTGACACATTTGCATATAGTTCCAACATAATACAAAAATGTCCAGTGGCATAGAACAATTCTGTTCACATTTTTATTTCAGGTAGAATACTAAATACTGGTTGATGACATGCTAATCTCTGACTTTGGAACAGAAAACAATCACAGCTCCCATTTGATTATTTATGATGATTTGTGACTTATTTTTAATTAAGAATTTAAATCCTAAAAACAGGCCCAACCTCATTTCAAACTTGGGTAGATGTTTTTGAGAAACCAATATTAGCTAGTTCAAAGACGGCCCTTGCTTAATCCACAAAATGAAATACACAGCCAAGGTGCAGAGTGATACTGGGATATAGATTTCCAGAGCAATAACGCTCCTTTCAGGTGTCTTATATTCTATGACTTAGCAATTTTAAAAATAGAAAATGTTCACTCCTATTGGAATGTAACACTATATATTGCTTTCAAGCCTTCCTCTATTCCTTGATGGTTTTTCTGAAAAGATTTTTTTTCACTTTTGGGGCACTGACTGCATGTGTTCTCCATGGTAGTGAATAAATGTTTAAAATGTGACCTGAGAAGCCACACATCCTGGGGGAGGAGATCAAGTTGAAGCTTTAAAACAGAAAAGCCTTATGTTTCAGGGATCTGAAAATACAGAGTGCATCCACTGTATATTGACTGCGGTTTGATACCATTCTGGTCCCACCTATACTGTCATATACGAGTACTTTCAAGATACAGATCAACTGTATTGAACTGGTTTATATGGCAATGTATATTCATAATTCAGTTCAATGCAGTTCAATCTGCATTATATGGCAATGTAGATTGGGCCTCTGAGTGCCATGGTTTAATGCTGTAGTTTTACAAGGTTTTTAACTTCCTTAGCCAAAGAGTATTGGTGCCTCACCAAACTACACATCTCAAGTTTCCACAGCATTGAACCATGGCAGTTGATGCGGTATCAAGCTACATCAGTTCTATAATGTAGATGCACCCTCAGTCGTGAGGAATAGTTTGTTAGCAACTTGAATTACGTTTTTAAGCATGAGGTGGAAAGACTGTTCCAAGTATGAAACTGAGAAAGGATGAAAGTATTTAAATTTCTGGATCAAGGCAGTTTTGCCCATCCATTTGTATCTTATTTTGAGTAAAAACAGCAGCATTCACTTTACCCTTTATATTGGGTAACAACAACTGCAAAGGAACCGCTCTGTATTTGCTCTGCACTAATCAGAAACATGCTGGTAGAAAGGATTGAGATATATTATTGTAAGTGCATGTCGCACCCTGAGGAAGCAGTAGCAGAAAGAGAAGAAAAACAAGTTAAGAAATTAGAATTAAAAGCAACCGACTCTGCTCTGGCTGCAATCTGTGCAGTCTGACGCAGACTGCAGCCAGGAAATCAGGAGATACTTACTTCTTGGGAGGAGAGCAATGATCGATCTCGACAAAATAGTGAAGAGTAGAAACATCACATTGGCAACAAAGATCCTCATAGTTAAAGCAATGGTATTCCCCGTAGTAACCTACAGATGTGAGAGCTGGACCATAGGGAAGGCTGAGCGAAGGAAGATAGATGCTTTTGAACTGTGGAGTTGGCGGAATGTTCTGAGGGTGCCCTGGACCGCCAGAAGATCCAACCAGTCCATACTTCAGGAAATAAAGCCCGACTGCTCATTGGAAGGAAGGATAGTAGAGGCAAAGATGAAGTACTCTGGCCACATCATGAGAAGAAGGGAAAGCTTAGAGAAGACAATTATGCTGGGGAAAATGGAAGGAAAAAGGAAGAGGGGCCGACCAAGGGCAAGATGGTTGGATGGCATTCTTGAAGAGACTGGATTGGCCTTGAATGAGCTGGGGTTGGTGACGGCCGACAGGGAGCTCTGGCGTGGGCTGGTCCATAAGGTCACGAAGAGTCGGAAACATCTGAATGAATGAACAACAACACTCTGCTCTAGTAGTCTGATAACTGAGTATCAGCTTTGAGCTAATTCCAATAGTAACTTGAGAACTATATGATCAGAGGCAGGATTTTGTGTGTGATGAAAAACCTGGAAAATTTACTTTTGAATTCTAATGCCCCACAAATCCTCCATGCTGACTGGTGGATTCCAGGAGCTGTGGTCCAATAAGGTGAATCTTTTATGCTCTGCTGTGTGTGCAGCTCAGCCCTATGTGCAAAAGACAATTCATGAAGACAACACTGTGACATATGTGCAACCCAGTGAACACCACACACACTACCTCCTACACAGTTCCTGATGTTATGAGGGACAAAGAATGATGTATTTGCCTGTGCCCCACAAACATGGTATTATGGGTAAATTTTTAACACTGTAGAATTAAAGGAGGTAAACACTGCTATGGTTCCATGCTACTGATTCGTGAGACATCAGCAAAGAAGGCTAAAGATCCTGGAAAACTACCAGGCTTGAGCCACAGCAGTTAAACTGCTATCAAACTGCATTATTTCTGCAGTGTAAATGCACCCTTTGTCTCCAAATATGTTGGTTTGCACAATGACCAATGCATGCACTGAAAGCTGACCACAGATTCACAATAGAGGACCTAGAAAACATGTGTCAAACTCAAGACTATGGGGTAAATTTGGCCCATCATATCATTTTATGTGGCCCTCCACATGCTGAACACTCCACATGCTGAACACATGCTGAACAACCTGTGCTGGATGGGGTTACACTTCCCCTGAAGTCACAGGTCCGCAGCTTGGGAGTCCTCTTGGATTCATCACTTACGCTTGAGGCTCAGGCGTCGGCGGTGTCCGGGAGGGCTTTTGCGACCGTACCTCGCGAAGGTTGATTTGGCCGGGGTGGTCCATGCCTTAATCACCTCTAGGTTGGATTACTGTAATGCGCTTTACGTGGGGCTGCCCTTGAAAACGGCTCGGAAATTCCAACTGGTTCAACGGGCGGCGGCTTGGATGTTAACTGGCGCCCCTTACAGAGAGAGGTCAACCCTCCTGTTTAAGGAGCTCCATTGGCTGCCGTTTACCTACCGAGCCCAATTCAAGGTACAGGTGCTTACCTACAAAGCCCTAAACGGTTTGGGACCTGCCTACCTGCGTGACCGCATCTCCGTATATGAACCCACGCGCTCCCTCCGTTCATCCGGAGAGGCCCTGCTCACGATTCCACCTGCGTCGCAGGCTCGTTTGGTGGGGACGAGGGACAGGGCCTTCTCTGTGGTTGCCCCCCGACTTTGGAACACCCTCCCCAAAGACATTAGACTAGCACCCACACTGGCAGTCTTTAGGAAGAACTTGAAGACCTGGCTATTCCGATGTGCCTTTCCGGAATAGGATAACCTCCAGCACTATGTCCCAGAAGCACTTTATTAGAGCTTAAGACTCTCTGCACATTGCACTTGCCCAGAATCCCAACAATCACGTCTTACACCCAGCACTTTTAACTTGTACCCTTCATTGGCCCGGCCCTGGTTTTATTGCGTAATAGTGTAATGTTTTGTTGTTGTTATTGCTTATGTTTTTAATTTGCTTGTATTATATTGTTATTGTCTGTTGCTGTTGTTTGAGTCCTTGGCCTTTGTAAGCCGCATCGAGTCCTTCAGGAGATGCTAGCGGGGTACAAATAAAGTTTAATAATAATAATAATAATAATAACACTCCTGTATTCCTTATCATTAGACATCATGACTAGAGTGACGAGAGTAACTAAAGTTGGAAATGACTTGAAGAAACACAACCATTAGAACAGAAACAACAAACAAAGTCTGCTGATTGGATGGTGGTTAGATAGTGAAATTGCCATCCTCCCACTTCTGTTCAGAGGTGTGGTAACATTAAAAAAGCAGTTACCACTGCTATTACTCTATCTCCTCCTCCTCTCTGTCTTGACCTTTTTCTAGTTTGGCACTTAAACTGGCTTAAAATCACTTAAAAACCATATCCTTTAAAATCCCCAAGATACAAACGCTAAACTGAGATTAAATAATTAGAACACTAATACCATATTAATTCCATCCTGGGCTAACTGCAGTACTCTAAGGGAAATGACAGCCAAAAGAATTGTAGAAATGCAATAAAGAGAATCAAGTGGCCAGACTCACATTATTTTAAGTTTGTCTTAGGATAAACTCCTCTTATCAAAGAAATAAATGGGTGTTTAATTTCAAGCACCTTATCTCTTTGGAAATCTCAGCTGCTATCATAAAGCCTTGAAATGGATGAACATAGTTTTCCTGTGGTCCTAATTCATTAGCAACATTACATGGCCACCTATATGGCCCACTCCTTTGCGGTTGTGCTAGCAATGTGAAATGCCATGATGCTGACAGAACTTTACACAAACATGACCAGTAATAAAATTTTACACATTTTTAAATCACTTCCTTAGTTCTCAGGACAAAGCAATTCAGAAATCTTTGTGGAAAGGGCATGGTATGCAATTACTTTTACTACAATTCTAGGATTTTCTGGTTTTCCAACATTCCTTTTGTATTACGGTAGCTGAGCTGCGCATGAAAAGACAGCATGAACCACTGCTGATTTTTATGAGGGTGTTATGACATTTGCACACAATATTATCTCTCCTTCACCAAATAATCATTCTGTTTTTGTGGTTAAGTCAGCAAAAAAAAAGTAGTTCCACCACTCCCACTGACACAAACAGAAGATGCATCACTTTGCATGGTTTACCTATATACGTTTTTATCAACATTTCACAGACAAACACAGCAACATTATTTGTTTATTTATTACCGACATTTATATGCCGCCCTTCTCACCCCAAAGAGGACTCAGAGTGGTTTACAAGTAATATGTACAAATATATTATATTATTACCATCGCACAATATTAATATTATATATTACTATGTTGTTCTAAACCATTATACTGTAATATTATTAGTAATATTACATGTAATATAAAATATATAATTATAATATCATATTATTAGTAGTAGTATTATATTGTATTATATTATAATATAATATTGTGGACAAGCAACATAAGATGGCCAAAATTATTAATGAGGAAAAACTAAAAGCAAAACAAGGCGGAAGTAGTTTGCCTTTACCAAAATCCACAAGGAAGGGCAGGATTCTGCTCTTCACAGAGTTAATTGACTGCAAACAATCTTTTCACTTTATATTCAGTTTGCAGCAATTGGAGTAAACAGATGACAAAAGGAAAAAGTGGGTGAAGTAGAGAGAAGCCGAGACATTTTAAAAACAGCTGAAAAAGTGGGGTGCAGAACACTGAACAGGGGTACCTCTGCTAAATCAGGACAGTTGGGGGTATATAAATGATCTTTTGGAGCTGAGTGAGTTTTTTTGTAATTACTTCAAGACTGACATACATCCCAAAAAGGAATGCAAACAGATAACCACATCAACATAAATACAAATCTACACATATAAATAAAGTAGTATATAATAAATAAATATATAAATATAACATGTAAACTTCTCACTACTGTGCTGCATCATTAGGTTTCATTTTCTAAAAAGCAAAGAATTAAATCCAGGTATTTGTGCTGATCTAGTGGGAAAGTGTCACAGCAGCTCACCATTTAGGACAAGGATTGATCTCACTGTAATACCACCTGAAGTGGCTACTTATGTTTGGACCTCATCAGTGGTCAGAAAACATATATGGCTGCTGTGATGGACTGGATAAGGACTAACAAGCTGAAGCTTAATCCAGACAAGACAGAGGTCCTTCTGGTCAGTCATGAGGCCAATCAGGGTATTGGGTGGCAACCTGTGCTAGATAGGGTTACACTCTCCCTGAGGATACAGGTCTGCACCTTAGCGTCCTCCTGGACTCAACACTGATGCTTGAATCTCAGGTGTCCGTGGTGGCCAGGAAAGCCTTTGCACAGTTAAAGTTTGTGTGCCCACTGCAACCATACCTCGAGCAGTTGGACATGGCTACAGTGGTCCACGCCTTGGTTACATCCAGATTAGATTATTGAAACACACTCTATGTAGGGCTGCCTTTGAAGACAGCCCGGAAACCGTAACTGGTACAAAGGTCGGCAGCCAGGCTTCTAACTGGAGCTAACTATAGGGAGCACACAACGCCCCTATTAAAGCAGCTCCACTGGCTGCTGATAAGTTTCCAGTCCCAATTCAAAGTGCAGGTTATGACCTACAAAGCCCTAAACGGTTTGGGTCCTGCCTGTCTCTGTGACCGTATCTCCCCCTATGAACCAGTGCAGGCTCTGAGATCTGCCAGGGAGGCACTCCTCTTGCTTCCACCACCGTCACAAACATAGTTGGTGGAGACAAGGGAGAGGGTCTTCTCAGTGGTGGCCTCCCAACTCTGGAACTCCCTCCCCAGAGAGATTAAGCAGGCCCCCACACTGTCCTCCTTCTGAAAGACATAAAAACCTGGATGTTCCAGCAGGTTTTCGATAATGATTAGTCCCTAGGCCCTTTCCTTAGGCCATTAGATAGTACTCTGTTCTGCACTTTATCCTCTTCCCCGACTCTATGATATTCTGTTGCACTACCCCTTGTCCTGCCCTTTTTACAGTTGGCCAATTCAGTTTTCTAATCCTGGCCGTTGATATTTTGAACCCATCTCATGGAGCTATAATGAAATTGGTTTTTGGTTTTTGTGTGTATGTTTTAGCAGGTTTATGTTTTATGATGTTTATTTTAATTTGTCTGTATGGTTTTCCTTTCCGGCAATTGAATGTTTTGTCTTATATGTTGGAAACCACCCTATTATTATTATTATTATTATTATTATTATTATTATTACTATTATTATTATTATTACAATCGCTTAATAAAGTTATACTGCCAGTAAAAGACTGGCAGCAAAGAAACCTGCCATTTAACAATTAAACCGCTGGCCCATCTATCTCAGTACTATGTTGACTGGAAGCAACTCACCAGTATCTCAAACAGGAATGGGGACACATTATAAAAAGATATTACTATCTAGCAGGTTGTTAAATCTATCTTTCCTGCACTTCTCTATGAAAACGAATTCATAAAGTGACTATGGGCAAGTCATACTCCATGGCTAAGTGGATATATAAATTGTTATATTGGCCTCTCAGAGTTCTAAGATACATCTACACTGTAGAATTGATGTAACTTTAACTGCCATAGCTCAATGCCATGGAATTATGTGAGTTGTAGGTTTAATCAGAAACCAGCATTATTTGGTGAAATAGCTTGCAAAATTACAACTACCGGTAATTAAAACTGCACTAATTGTACTGTATACATGCACCCCTAGTCTCAAACCTCATACTGTTAGTACACCTAAATACAGATGACTTTGAAACACCATTCCTTCAAGCAATGTTCATTTTTAAAAGCAATATTTGCAACAAAAAGGAGGAAAATGGGGAGGAAAAAGACATCTCAACCAGCAGTATTGCCAGCACTCTCCACTGAGAAATATCCTTGTTTCTTATAGAGATGCACAGTAAAGAGACAGTGAGCAGATGTGGCATCATCCAGTGTTATAGCATTACACTGGGCAAAAACTGAACTGCCAAATATTTCCCCCTTGGGAACCATTAAAAGATAATCTTACAAAGTCAGTCACTGGCAATGCTTTTTGACCCAAGTGACACTTATTATCCAGGCACTCCATTTGAATGCTGTAGTGTCTACTAGTAAGATCAAAGCTGCATAGGATAATTTAGCACATGCTTATTGAGAGGAAAATCCCAGTTTTAAAAGGACTTACCTCCAGCTAGGTAGCTACAGAAGTACAATACATCTGGTACGAGATAACTGCATCAGTCATATCATTTTAATTGTCATGAAGATGTGTGCACTAGAGCTCTATCAGAGTTCTGTATCTCTTAAAAAGTTAAAGGTTTCCCCTGACATTAAGTCTAATTGTGTTCAACTCTGGGAGGAGGTGCTCATCATCTCTATTTCTAAACCAAAGAGCCAGCGTTGTTCGTAGACACCTCCAATGTCATGTAGCCAACATGACCACATGGAGCATCATGACCTTCTTGCAGAAGAGGAACCCATTGATCTACTCACATTTGAATGTATTCGAACTATTTTTTTCATGTCAGGAGTGACTTGAGAAGCTACAAGTTGCTTCTGGTGTGAGAGAATGGCCGTCTGCAAGGACGTTACCCAGGGGATGCCCAGATGTTTTGATGTTTTACCATCCTTGTGGGAGGCTTCTCTCATGTTCCCACATGAGGAACTGGAGCTGACAGAGGGAGCTTTTCCACGCTCTCCCCGGATTTGAACCTACGACCTGTTGGTCTTCAGTCCTGCCAGCACAAGGGTTTAACCACTGGGGGGTCTGTTTTCGAACTGCTAGGTTGGCAGAAGTTGGCCCTAACAACGGGAGCTCATCCCGCTCCCTGGATTCGAACCACCAACCTTTCGGTCAGCCAGTTCAACAGCTCAGTGGTTTAACCCGCTGCGCCACCAGGGGACCCCTATATATCTCTTAGCAAACTATAAATCTGTGGATATATTACTATAGATCCATGATAATTAAAGTGGTTTCAAAATGATATAACCTATGTTGTGGAGATATGCCTTTAGTCACAAAGGCAGGAAACCAGATGCAGTATATCGTTGATGAAAGAAACTCCATCAGAAAGTTAGAATGATTTTCCTTGCTAGGCAGCACCTACACACGTCAAAGCATTCTCCTTTTTCCCTTCCTCCCCCAGCCCTTTGCGCCACCCAAAACTATGCTCTTAAAGTTTCCCAGCTGTACAAAACACAAACCGAGGAAACAGAGGCTCTAGTGAAGTCCATCTGGATGCACTGTCAACTTCAGCAGTTGTACCCGACTGGATCATAGCTACACTCTTGTTTTTTAAGGTAATGCCACATATATCCTCCTGTTAGATAATTTCTGTTAACACATTTGTAAATTTGACTAATTTGTTTCATTCTGGCTAGTCCACAACTACTTCTCTAACATGGCATGTTTTATGTCACAATTCAATTGTTAGTATTTCTGTCTGAGAAGTAGGGTTTGTCATTTTGGACCATGTAACACAATTAACTACAATATAGTAGACTAGGTAACAATGAATACATATTATTTCTATATTATGTGTGTGTGTATGCGCACGTACACACACACATCCAGATACTACAGAAATTTTTTCAATAATAAATGCACTATCAGAAAGATTTTCACCTTTGCTTCTGTGCAAGTATTCATTCAGTATTCTCCGCTCTTCATTACAGTGTTTTATTCTTACACATTATTGCATATATTATTGTTACACTGTTGACCACAGACGTAAAATTATTAAACTTTTTTTGCTTACCTGATGTGACCAATCAGCTCAATCAACTTGTGGCTGAAGAAATAGGCCGTCAGTTCAGACACGTGACTCAGAACAGAGCAGACTCCAAAAAGGGTGGTAGTGCCATTCAGATCTTGTAGGTGCCAGTAGAGAAAGGTGAACACAAAGCCATAGCCGAAGCCCATAAACCAAGCAACAAATAGTACAGAACCATACTGGATGCTGCAAAGTAGCTTGATCAAGTCCCAGAAATGAAAGGACTGCAGCTGGCTGTTGTTACTACGTGTCTCATTGGAAGAGTCTGTGGAAGAATTTCTATCGACCTGGACAACCTCTGCCTCTTTGCTTTCATTTCCCTCTTGCTTGTAGTGGTTGTAATGGAACCGGAACTGAGTCGCCACAAGCAAAGACAGGGTCATCAACACACCGAAGACAATGAAAACAATCCGGTAGTTCTTGTACTCTGGAGCTTTGCAACCTTGACCTTCCACAAACACACTGATGTGGGTAGAGTCAATGCCAATGCCCACCGATAGCATGGCCATTCCCCAGCCCAAGGAGCCCCACATCCGCTGAAGCCCATAACGGTCTCGGTGCTTGCCCAGGTATTGCAGGGTCACAGTGTCTACAATAGTAACCGATGAGGCACTAAAAAACTCTCCTATAATAACAACCAGAAGAATAAGCAGAAAGATAGCCTCTACTTCTTGATGGTCATAAACAAGCATGACCCGATCAGAAACCACTGCCTTGGTGGTGACAGCAGGCAACACAGTTGGTGGGGTTTTATTTCCCAATGAGTTTAGGGAAACAATATTCTCAGTGACTACACCCTTATCTAAAGGATGAACTTCATTTCCACTTGGAGTCATTGCGGGGAAGATAGATTCAGTAACCATAGGCATAGCTGAGCTCAGAGGTGCAAAATTATAGGTTGGCAGATCTCTTTTCCCTCGGCTCTTTGATAATGTAACTCCCACGGTAGCCAATGTAAGGGAGGAGACATTCTGTGGGGTTGTTGCTGGAAAATGACTGGCATTGGTAGGATGTACTGGCACAGGGAACTTTGGTACACATCTTAAGGTTGCTGGTTTGACAAACCCGATTCCCAAATTAAACAACACCCAGCACAAGAGCGAGAAGAGGAGGACCACCTTCCCCTTTTTAAAGCGATCTGCTACGACTCCCCAGAAAGGAGCACTACAGAACTCAATGAAGTACCTGATGCCCACCAAGAGTCCGCTCTGGCTAGGTGTCATGCCCAGCTGCTTGTAATAGACAGGCAGCAGTGGATAGAGGGAGCCATAAGCAGCATAAAAGAAAAAATAAAAGACCTTTGAGACCAGGAGATCATTGTTCACTTTGACACAATGCCTTTCAAGCCAATCTAGCTCTTCATCCGGAATGGTGGTGGTGGTCTCTGTCGATGGTGTATCACTCCGCGCTTGCAAGTCCTGCTCCTTGGAGATCCCATTGAAGGAGTCAGAAAGAACGTATTTCCTTTTCTGGTCCTCTTCATCATCTGTCAAAATGGCAACTTTATCATCGGTTGCCATGGCTTATGGCAAGCATGAGACACGGAGTTGGCTCTCTAGACTTTAGTTCAAGTAGCCTGTGGAAAAATACAAGATACCTGAGTCATGTGCCATGTTGTAATGAACAAGGAGGAAAGAGAAGGCATTTTGATGGGATAAACAATTCTTTTTATCATAAACAGTTGCATTCAAGCTCTCAAGTTGTACTTTAGGTTTTACAATGGAAAAGGCTGCCTAAAAGAGTGGTAGACTCTCCTTCTATGGAGGTCTTCAAACAAAAGTTGGATGCTGACCTCTCAGAAATGTTTTAGCTATGTACCCCTGCATGGACAGGGTTGGGTTTGATGGTCCCTGTGGTTTCCTCCAACTCGAGGATTCAGACAGTCTTCCCTACAGCTTCCATTCAATTCCTGTTTCAACACTGGAATATTAAATAAAAATAACTTTTCATTATCATATTTGATCCCACTAATTTAATTTGAGTTTTTAGTGTATTTTGGACTGGACCAAGTATAGTGGAAGAGAAAACGTAACACTGACAGGGAGTAAAGAAAAAGAGAGAAATGTTGCAGAATCTCCCTAATTCCACAAGAAGAGCCCCAGTGTGATGTAATGCTTTGAACACTGGATTATTACTTTGGAGACCAGGTAGGTACCTAAGGTTCCAATGAGCTTGTGTCTACACAATTATTAATTTTATGCTATATGATCTGCCCAAAGACACATCTCCCCAGTTGAACAATGCAGCAGGTGTTTCTCTTAGCAGTTTCTTTGAATAAAATATTTCTAAAAATCATTTATTTAAGCTTTCCAAGCTCCCTCATACTTATGTAATAGTTTGTTTAAAATTCAATGAAAACTTGAGATTCTAAAAAGACAAGATGAGGTGCTACATAACATTAGACACTGTAGCTCATCTCATGAGCCACAGCAGGTACTGTAATTGCTGGTTTTAGTTTTTAAAACCTTGTACTCATTTTCATCAAATACCGTTTTTCTGTACTTTAACCCCTCATACCAAAGAAACAGCCCCTGCCTCTTTGTTTATCCTAGCCACATTGAAATCTAAGACACTGGCAACAACAAATCAGTGGCCTTTAGAATAAGCTGATTTTCACTTTGTAACGCCTCTCTCAAAATGTTAAAACAACAAAATGACCCATTTCTCTCTCTCTCTCTCTCTCTCTCTCTCTCTCCCTCCCTCTCTCTCTCTCTCACTCACTCACACACACACACACACAGAGTATATAGACAAGTGTTCCAGCAGAAAGAATTCCTGAAGGCAAGTTCTACAATAAAAGACTCCCACCTTCCAGGAAGATAATCTGCAGAGTAAATTACCTCACAGATTGTAAGGGTAAAAGTGCAACTTGGAAAACAACGGTTTTCAGATAAACAGGTTGAAAGAAACTGGGAGGTTTAAAAGGCTGATACCTTCTTCCACCAGGAAGGACCAAGCAGGAGGATCAGTTCAAAAGGGAGGTCAAGTCCATCAAGACTGGCAAGGGATGTTGTTAGTATTATCAATCTGTAAGTGCTCTTGAGAGGGTCTAAGAAAAGACCTGTACAAAATAATGCTGGTGCATCACTGCAAGCAGTTGTTGGACTTAATTATAGACCCTCAGACAATGCGTGCATCAGCTGCTTTATAGTTCAGCCAAGAAAAAAAAGGGATAAAGTACAAACAAAAGCCAACAAACAAAAGAAAATGTGATTTGTATTTTGTTAAGTAAGATTAGGGTGCATGTAGAAATCCGGCATGGAAGCAGTCATATCTGCTCAGAAACATCTCAAGAAAATCAAAATATTCAATAAGGCAGTGGAACAACTCATTCCCACCCATTTAGTTGCTTCCTGCTGCTTCCTAATTCTTTGGATCCTTCCTTCCGACAGCCTTCACAAATTAACATTTGGCATGGTGATATATTCCGAGTTTCTGGGGTTACAGCCTGACCACCTCCACAAACCTGAAATGCCTCGAAGTATTTGTTACTCACAGTACGAACTGTAACCTAAAATATGTTAGAATTTTTCCCTTAGACTGAAAGAGGTTATCTTTCTTTGCCCTATGATAAATGGGCTTTCCTCAACAAGCCCTCTGCATGAATTGCTGGGCAGAGTGACATATGGGACCCTCAATTTGCATTGCAGACAAAAGAAGCACACCCTATTTCCTTCTTCCGAGATACACATCTCACTTGACTCATAGTCCTAGGTGTCACCATGCACACAATGCAATATAGAGATTTATTGGTTCCACATCTGTCAAATATAGTGATAGTAAGCACTGGCACCCCAGCAGGCGATGCTTTTAAATCATATAGACCAGAGGTCCTCAAACTTTTTAAACAGAGGGCCAGGTCACAGTCCCTCAAACTGTTGGAGGGATGGATTATAATTTGAAAAAAACATGAATTCCTATGCACAGTGAACATATCTTATTTGTGGTGCAAAAAAACACTTATAAACAATACAATAATTAAAATGAAGAACAATTTTAATAAATATAAATGTATTCGTATTTCAATGGTTGTGTGGGCCTGCTTTTGGCTGATAAGATTGTTGTTGTTGTTACTGTTGTGTACTTTTAAGTAATTTCAGACTTAGGTTGACCCTGAGCGAGGGCCGGAAATGACCTTGGAGGGCCATATACGGCCCTCAGGCCTTAGTTTGAGGACCCCTAATGTAGACTCTCATTCAACGCAGGATGCCTTTTTGTCCCCAATCTTTTTTGTTCAGGGGAGGTTGCTGCCATCATGGAAACTGAAGACCAATGGGTTGCTGTGAGTTTTTCAGGGTGTATGGCCATGTTACAGATTCATTGAAGACCACTGTATAAGAGCTACACAAAAGCACTCAAGCTTGAAAATGTCGTTGCCAGCATACTGGTAGGTTCCAAACCCACAGCCACTTCTTTCAGCAACAATAAGTAATAAAGCACATACTATAGAAACCAGAGATAAATATATATAATCCTCCTGATATTTGTGGCCTACAACTCCACCAGTTCTAGCCAGTGTAGATACCACCAAAGCTGCATGCCCCTTTAATAGAGGCCAAAATCAACTTGAGGAACCACACACCCATTGCTGACATAAACCAATGAGATGTCATGCAAAAATTCTATGATACCCTATTTATTATTGGCCATTCTAAATATGATGTTCATTCTGTTCCCTTTTTGCATGCCCTATCATATCACTGATTAATATCCACATCCACCCAACCCGCCAACTGCTGTGCCCTTTACATCAAACACTGTTTGCTAATCGTTCTGTGTTTCCATTGTGGCTACTGTGACACACCAACCTGGATTATTCTCCTCTCCTAGCAACTGAAATTGACCACCATCAATCCAGCAGGGCAATCCAGATGGAACTGATAAAAGAGGCAAATTGCAATTTTTTATACCAAGAGAACAAATGGAACCAGTACTACAGGCACTCAGACGCTGAAGAACTGTGTGCTGTTATTGACACGAATAAGCCTGCGACTACAGAGGGTGCCTCAAGGGACAAGGAACGCAATCCTAGCTTGTTTATTCAGATGAAAGCCCCCCCCCCCTTCCCCCAAAGTTAAGGGAAGCTTATTTATGCTTCGGAGTATGGTTCTGCTTGGTGGAAATAATTACCGTACATGCAGGCCTGCTTGGTATGGTGAAGCCAAATTGAAGTCTATAGAATTATATCAGTACAAATTACTTCTCTGAAATCTCTCACCTGCACCCACTTTCTCTCAGGACTGTTAACAAACTGTGAGCATAACAGCACAATCCTAGGTGTACCCCCCCCCCCCCCACACACACACACAATTTAAGAGGGCTTTTTCACCAGGTTAGAATGCACAGGATTGCATCCTAACAGCCAGGCTTAGAGGCCTTCGCATTAGCCTTTGAAAGAAAAAAAAAGATCAGAATTGCTATACAAATGGTTTGCACAATAAAAATCCCATCATTGATTAGCACAGCAATACATTCCTCTCTGGCAACATGTATTAATTTACATTTCAAATGCTTCATGAAATCTCACCTCAGCTTTGGCTTCCTGGAGCCACTGCTGTCTGAAATTAGTGAATTGCCAAATCAGTACTATGACATCTACACAGTTTTTCCTCTATTATTACCTCACTGGGCACAATCTCACCCTACCTGCCTCTGATCAGGGGGAAAGGAGGTTTGTGGGTGATGTCAGACAGGGGTAAGCAAGGTCTTTTGTTAAATTTGGGAACAGTGCCATGCAGGGAACAACGCACTTGCCTCAGATTTTGGATCTCACAGAAAGACATCAAAGAGTTCTTTAATTTATTTTTATAAGAGGAAAGGAGAAACTTGAGAGATTTCCTGCTTCTGGTGCCAAAAAATAACTTGTTCCACCTTAGGTAATAGGACTGGGGAAAGGTACCATTTCTAATTATGATTTGGGCAATAACACATAATGGAGAAGCCTTCATATAATAGAGATGCTCTATATCAGTTATGTGACCAATTAAATTTGTTAAAACAGAAAAGACAGAGAAAAGGAAATGGGAGAATCTGCATTACTAATGAAAGAAAATTATATGTCGCCAGCTTTGATGACAGGTGAGTGGTTCAGCAGGAACAAAAACAATACCATCAACTGGATACAGCTATCACTCCACAAGCTGCAACAGGATAATGGTGTCTCCCCAATTCCTGTTTCTGGCTTTCAACCCCTATCAGCCTTAGACATCATACTCATTAGTGAAGACTGATTGGAGTCGTAAGTGAAATACATCTGGAGGGCTACAGCTGCTCACTTCTATAAGAAGCCACGCAGACATTTCTTGGCCAAACGTCACTCATCCTTAGCTTCCTGTGTTTGATAGTAAATATATTCAAAGTGTTAGATGGTTTAAAAGGCTAACACATTGCAACCTGTTTTCACATTGAAGCTGCTTAAGAACGCCCATTCATCATCTGCTGAAGAGTGAATGTTCCACTTGTTCCATTAATGCCTGACTTGTCGTAACTTTTGAACTGACTGTAACTGTCTGCTTTTCTAAAAGATATTCCAAAATTTAATTGGATTTGAATTAGTAATACAGTGAATAAGTATTCTGTAATGTGTTTTTATGGCTTTTATACAGTTGTTAATATGCTAAACACATCCATGTGCTTTGAATTTATTATGAGATCTTTATGTTTTACTCTATCCTTTCATGTAGTGTAAGGCACTTTAAAATATGCATCTGAAAATTGGAGGGTACTTCATATAAATAAGTAGACAAAAAGCAAAATTGAAGAGGCATCCTACACATGGAGGTAGTCTTAAAGGTTTTAAATAGTACCAATCTACGTAGATAATACAAGTGTGATGCAATGTCTTATTTTCCTCTATAAAAGTAATGGCTTGAAATAAATCAAGTAAATTGAGCCATTTGATTATGAAAAACTTGAGAGAATCCTGGAAAAGTGGTGAATTTGGAAAAGAGAAAGGTCACTGGAGAAACAGAAGATATGGTTGGAGAGCTGGGCTCTCCAAAGGAAGTTAGCAACAGTACAAACATGTGAGTGAAACAAGTTCACCCAGCAATGTATTCGGGATTAAGATGGGTCTTTCTTGGTCCTACTCAGAGGATACTGGTGAATGAGCTTGGGACCTCTACATGCAATCATGTTTCCTACGACAGAGCTACAGCCCTTCCTTGATCACAGGGAAGCTCAGAAAAAAGCATAGAGCTGCATGGGAGAGTGTCTATGTGCATATACTTGTCTTTTCTTCAAAGCAATATGGGATGAGGAAAGCAGACCTACACAAGGCCTCCTCACGTCACATATGAGGAGGGTCTCTTTTTGAGATCATCACAGTCCTCCAATCAACATGTGAAAATGTTCTGTAGGGGTGAAATCTAACAAAGATTCTCCTCTGGGCCACACCAAGTGAATTTCATATATGCTATATAAACTTATATTAAGTCATGCCATCTCTAACATATACTTCAAATTTGATGAAAACCTAGTCAGCTATTTTTCTTGATGTTGTTACTAACTCAAGTTTATTTTTATAGATGTCTTACTTTAAACCTAACAGGGTGACATGTGGCAACAACTTTCTCTACAGGTTGTGTATTGTAGCGCTGATGCTAAATTAAATTGGGATATTTATTGGAACACTCCTGTAAATCATGCCATTTTCTTAACTATCAGTTTTCATTTTAAATAGTACCTTAAGCAAAATCGAGATAAGAGCAGCTCCCTCTTCAAAGCCAATACATACCTATCTTCACATTGTAACATAGCAATTCATATGATGCCTCAAGCATGAATTGCCTGAATTATTAGATATGCCCAAACTGCCATGGATATCAGCCATGGAGAAAAATGGAAGGTGGAAAATGTTATATCACTTTCCAGGCAGCATCATAAGATTCAAATTCCACGGAAAAAGCACCATATTATCAGGAGGCTGTGGAAGACATAAACCCAAAACAAAAAAACATTTCAAGAGCAGAGCTCTGTCCCTGAATAAATAGGATTAAGATAATATGCACCTTCTAAGAAATGCAATAAGCATACATATAAAATATACCAGCTGTATGGGCAGACTCCATTAAGCCAGCATTCTGGGACAAACTTGAGTTAACTAGCCTGTCAGCTCAGAAACATTGGCTTTCTCTCTTGATCCCCAGCAGCCTTTTGGCAGTCAAGGCATCTCTGCAGGTTCTGTTTAGTTGCCACAATTGATCTTCCCTTCCCTTTTTATAGCCAATCTGCCCTCCGTGATGAAACTCAAGGTGATTTTAAAAAGGTCCTCTCTAGTTCCAACCAATGCTAGTCTCCAAGTTTTGGCTTTTTTAGTTCTTTTGCACAAAGGGCAAGTGGGCACACATCTATGGCTGAAAGTACCTTGTGTATCCCTACGATTCCTTTTCATTATCTTTTCTGTTCACAGAGCTTATATGCCTTTAACAGCAACAGAGATGTCAACAGATATAGCTTTTCTGGGGATGGGATTTGCAAATGTTTCAATTATATTGAGGCATCTAAAATTAGCCAACTGCATCTATGCTCTACTTTAGGATCCACATAATATTTATAAGCCAGTTTCTCAAGATAAAACGTGTCAAAAAAATTGTAACATCAGAAAAATAAATAACATTTCCAGATTTTTCTATACCAATTATAATGTGAGGTTCAACAAAATCATACAACAGACTGAACAATAAACACACATTAAGAAAGAAGAATCCATTAAGAATTAACAATTAACACTAAGATCGAATACAAAATATATACACAGAGAGCGACCAAAATCCAAATATCAACTTTAATCTATGAAGTCATTGAGAAGCATGGAAATAATTTAAGAAAAGTACTTCATATATAAAAAATACTGTTGCTATTACCAGTATTTCTGATACAATATTACAATAACAGTAATAGCAGAAATAAATAACATCACTCCAAACTCTTTCCTCTAAGAAAGAAAATGATTTTTGGTTCAAAAATGGGACAAAGTAGAAACAATCTCCCAAACTTCCCATTTTATACATAATCCAAAATTCTTCTTTTTAAAAATCTTAATGAACAGACAATTCTACAAAGGTTTGTTCAGATATTAAACGCTGCAGGTTCAATGGGGCTGACTCCCAGATAAATGAATGTAAGACACATTCTAATCTGACAGACAAAACAATTCTGAAAGAAGGTTTAAAGTCACACCTCTTATTCTCACTCCCACATACGCCTCTCTATACAGGCCAAACATTCAAAGCTGCTATTTAGACAAGGAAGTGAAGAACAGGAATCTGAAATTCTCAATACCTATCTCTTTTTCTCACTCATGTTAAACTATGGTTTCTTGGGAAACAAACCTTAATCCTTCATTTAAGAAGCTGGGTTGTTTCAACAAACCATTGTTAGAATTAATCACTCTTTAAGCTTTGGATGTAACATTAAATTGTGGTTAGTCTAAAAGAGATGTATATATTTCAAAAGCCCATCTTATAATGATAACACATGAGAGGAAAAGAGGAAGTCGGTAGACTCAGCTTCTTTACACTAAACCTCAATTTAGTGTGTTTTTCAAGCTTCAGAGTCTGCATGCTTGTCTAGATATCAGCTTTCCACATTGGTTGCTCAGTACTGCAACCTTCATTTTGTAGACTATTTGGGAAACAGTTACTATTTCCCTGCTTTCTTCTTAATGAGACCAGGGAGCCAGGGATGTATATCATTTAAGAGGTTGCCATGGTGTGCTTTTTATTCACTTTCATTTCTATGCATTTGCAAGAAATCTCCGGCCAAAATACTGAAAATGCTTAAGATCACCAACCTTCTTAAAAGCACCTAGAGCTTAACAGTACTTCTAACATCATGGGGTGGTTGTGAGAAAACTGTAATTTAAGGATTTATCCTAGCTATTCACTTCCTACTCCCCACTCTTTTTATGTGTGTATATTGAATTATGAGTTAGCCTTTTAAGTAGTCTCTGTCTGTTGGTGGATACTTCAAGTCACTAGAATCTATAATATACCTTACCTTCAATGAAGAAAATAATTTCGTAAGGCTTAGGAGAGCATTTCAGAATGGTATGGCAAGAGGCAGCATGCAAAAGAGCCAGGTCTAGTCCTGTCAGAACTGAAAAAAGACCTCTGTCTCAATCCCACACAATAAGACAAGAGTAAGAATTATACAGCACTCCAGAGGTTATTGGACCGCAATTCCCAACTTTCCTCAACATTCACTATATTGGCTAGGGCTGCTGGGAAATGCACTTCAGCAATATCTGGAGGACCAAACAATTCCTAGTGTTCAGTAAGTGCTGAGGCTGCACTTTGGTTTAAAATAGAAGCTTTTGCTGTTGTTTGGGGCACACTGGTGGACTGTCAGTGGGTGCATTTACACTGCAGAATTAATGCAGTTTGATACCAATTTTAACTTCATGCCATGGAATTATGAGAGTTGTAGCTGGCATCTCACCAAACTACTACTCCCAAGATGCCATAGCACGGAATCATGGCCATTAAAGTGGTATCAAACTACATTAATTCTACAGTATTTTAAAGACCAGTGTTGATCCTCTGCATGCCTGATTGTTCCCCAGCTCTCCACAAGGTGCACATTTGTGATGCAAATAGGTATCAAAAAAGAATCTGCCTTTTGTTTTCTTAAAGGCTAATCCTGTACCACCCAGACACCTAAGATGCATGAATTAAAATGGACAGCTCTCTCAGTCTTTCCAAGAACTGTTTTTTTTGTTTTGTTTTGTTTTTTACCAATAGTGAAAACAACTAGAAAACTTTATAATCATCTAGCATTTCAGCCTGACATCCTGGCTTCTAATACAGCCCCAACACAAATGTCAATTTATTGGTTGTTGATGGTTGTTACACAGGATGTGGGGTAGGGGCAGCCATTGAGGCTGCTAAAAATAAAAACTCATTATAGGGATGACCTATTTGAACACTGTGACTATAAAAATGCTACCCTGGTTGCAGGCCTGTAGCCAGGATTTCGATTCGGGGAGGGGGGGGGCTGAGTTTTTTTCAGGGTTTTTTTTGGGGGGGGGGGCGGCTGAGTTTGGGGGGGGGGGCTGAATCTGAGTGAAAGAGGGTCTACCCTAGCAAACCTTTTGTATCATTACCCCAATACCCCCATGCATATGGGATATATTGAGTATGGTGATCAGATCATGATATGAATAAATATAACAGTTTAAATAATGCACCAGTAAGGCCTTTTCGTGAACCACCATGAGAATTTCGAGGGGGGGCTGAAGCCCCTCAAGCCCCCCCCCCCCCCGGCTACATGCCTGTCTGGTTGTCACTGGGGGGGGGAGGGGGAGGCAAAATAAGAACCCCTGACCATCGGTTAGAATTCTGCCCCCCACAAAAGTTTTCTTCAGTGCCCTCAGCATTTGAAAGAGACCCTGAAAATTGTTCATACCTTTCATGCCATTTTTACTGTGTTTGCATTTTGTCGTCTGTTCATTATTATTTAGATGCCTAAATGTATTTCTAAATGATCAAAAGTGTTTTAAGTTATTTCATCATTATTGTTGCGTGCCTTCAAGTCATTTCTAACATGACAATATTAGGCAATGATCTCACATATTCTTGGCAAGGTTTGTACAGAGAGGATTTGCCTTCACCTGAGGCTGAGCAAATGTAGCTTGCCCATGGTCACCCAGTGGGTTTCCATGGCTGAGTGGGAACTCAATTCCTGACTCAGTGTCTTAGGATGCCTGAATTAATGCAAGTTGGTACCTTTTTTGTGTCAGGAGCAACTTGAGAAACTGCAAGTCGCTTCTGGTGTGAGAGAATTGGCCATCTCCAAGGACGTTGCCCAGGGGAGGCCCAGATGTTTCGATGTTTTACCATCCTTGTGGTAGGCTTCTCTCATGTACCTGCATAGGGAGCTGGAGCTGACAAAGGGAGCTCATCTGCATTCTTCCTGGATTCAAACCTTCGACTTGTTGGTCTTCAGTCCTGCCAGCACAAGGTTTAATCCATTGTGCCACTGGGGACTGCCATGGCTTAATGTTATAGAATTCTGGGAGCTATAATTTTACAAAGCCTTTTATACCAAATAGTGCAGGTGCCTCACCAAACAATAGCTCCCAGAATTCCACAGGACTGAGCCTTAGCAGTTAAAATGGGGTCAAACTGAACTGATTCTAAAAGTTGAATTTCTAGCCCAATACTCCAACCATACACTGCAATGCTAGAAATTTGGTGGTGGAGAATTTTATTTGGGATAGCAGGATTCTTATTGGAGAGGGGGTGGGAGCTATCTTCTCTCCTTAGTTACAACCCTGAATGTTACACTCATCATTGCTCCATCAAAACAAAATTGAACTCTTTACACCCTTTACACTTTACACTTGTTTAACCGACAAGGGTTCTTTCCTCCAACTTTGGACATTCCACAACTACATATACTCCACTTGCCTTGTTACCATCAGATCCTCTGAAGACGCTAGCCACATATGCAGGTGAAACGTCAAAAGAAAATGCTGCTAGAACATAGCCATACAGCCTTCAACAATATAAAACCAAACACTACTTGAGGACAATAAACATAGGGGCAGAGAGCTGAACACTTCCTTGTCCCTAAAGCACAGACAGCAATTCTACCAGGAATACAATTCTAGTGGTGGTTGCAGTGAGTGCAGCAAGAGACAGATTTTCCTTTGACTGAGAGTCAGAGCATACAAAGGAGCAAGTGTGCCTCTGATTGGCTGCTAACAACGATCACCCAATTGCCTCTGCAAGGCTTCTCCTTCCCACTGACAAGTGACATTTGCGGAAGTCCCCACCCAGCTGATGCCGGCAACAGCACATCGCAAAAACAAACATGAAACACAATTAGCAATGAGAGAAGAACAAGTGCTACCATTTAACTTGTTTGCATGACATACTCCTTTTTTAACAAAAAGAAAAAAATGGGATATGGATTTCAAACATATTTTGAACAAGGTTTAAACAGAAGGGATGAATTATAAAGTGAATGAAAGCAGCAACAAGCTAGATTTCATGCAACCAGATAGTCACTCAATACCCAACGGCATAGGAGGACATCCCACTATCTATATAAGTATGTATGAATGTGTGCATGCATCTACACATATACAGAGAGAGCATTTTCAAAAGGTAACCCCCCTCCCCAATATTCAAAAGGTAGCCCCCTTCCCCAATACTGTAAAATTGAATCATAGGTGGCAATACATTGTTGGCTAGGGGTAAAATACTATGCACAGGTCAAAGCCATCAAAATGTGTCAAATCCCTTTGGTACAGGTCTGGGAAATTGCATTTTATAGGAAAAAGTATGCCTATACTCAGCACTCCCCCACCCAATGCCTGTAAAACTTATTTAGATGGATTTGGTACCTTTTGTAAACATGTTACACATATTTTTGAAGAAAAAAAACCCATGCTATTAGAATCTCAACTATCAAGCTTCCAGAAAATAATACTCAAGGGCTGCCAGCCTATCTGCCCTGGGGCTAAGTGCCATTTAAATCCAATGACCTTCACTTCCAAACAAATGTGGCTATAGCTCAGTTGAGTGAATTTACTGACATCATCATTATTATTTTTTTAAAAGAAGCCACCGTACTCTGACCATATGCAGAAACTTTTAAAATATGTATGTTTGAAAGATGCCCCCCCCCCCCGTTTTCCCCTGCTTAATGCATGTGCACTGAATACATGTGCATTGAATAGTTCCCAAGTTAAAAACAGGATAGGTTTTGTAGGTTTGTTCTTAAGCTGAATTTGTTTGTAAGTAAAAAGAGGTACAATTTTAAGTGTAACTCCAGTCTCTCTCTCTCTCTCTCACACATACACACACCAAAGCCATGACAGATGGATAACAAATAAAGTATTGTATATATATAAATTTTGGATAACACAGGAAGGTTTTACACCCCTGGGGTGTTCATTTTACTGTCTGTGCCCTTGTTCAGAAGATTTCACCTTACTTTCTGTCCCTGTAAGAATTGGATTTTGAAAAATGTGGCTAGTTGTGACAACAAGAATTGGTGACAAAACATCAGCAGAGATACGTTTTCCCCATGATCATTCTTTCAGGAGATTTCCTTTCTGAGGGGTAGATTTCTCTCATTTTGTGTGGTGTCACTACTGCCTTCGGAGAGTGACCACTCATTTGTTTGTTTCCACCTACAGTTATCCTTATGATAAAGCACCTCCCCTTGCCCCCTATAAAGGCCAAACTCCACTGTTCCTCCTTCTTGACTCCTCTCTTATAAATGTACTTTTCATTCCTATCTCACCCAGAGTTTTAAACTTTTAACATTTTATTTCACACATCTGGCCTGCCCTTTGTGTTTGATTTTACTATGCCATTTTATATTGTCTATTTTATTTTATGTGTCATTTTATATATTTTGTTATGATGTATTTCTTTGCTATTTTGTGTCTAATTATGTTGTATTATTTTGGGCTTGGTGTCATGTTGGCCGCCCCGAGTCCCCTTTGGGGAGATGGTGGAGGGTTATAAATAAAGATGATGATGATGATTATTATTATTACTGTTCTTAACTAGGACCTGTTTGTAAGTCAGATATCTGTAACTTGGGGACTGTCTGTATATTTTCCTCTGTGTCATGATTAGAAACTGAGTCATATGACACAATTTGGGCTTCTTGTCAAAAGGTACAAACACCAGATTCAAGCCATTTGTGGGAAGGCCAAGCCCCCCCCCCCCCCCGGGGTTAGAAAAGCCGTATACAAGTGAAGTAAATAAATAAGTAAATAAAAATTTCAGGCCCAGGTTTCTTCAAAGAAGCCTTTTCCTAAAGCTTCCTGTGAGGATGAGGCCCCTCCCACACAATTGTACACAATCCACATTGAATTGGCTTATATGGCAGTGTGGACTCAGAAAAAACAGTTCAAAGCAGATATTGTGGATGATCTGCCTTAATATTCTGGGTTAGATGGCTAGGTAGAAGGGTCCTCAGATCCAGCCTTAGGTCCTTTTACACTGCCGTATAAAATCCAGATTATCTGCTTTGAACTGGGTTATATGGCAGTGTGGACTCAGATAACCCAGTTCAAAGCAGATATTGTGGATTATCTGCCTTGTTATTTTGGGTTATGTGGCTCCATGGAAGGGACTTGAGAGACCAGTGGGTTTTTGATGGGCCCTGCTCTCCAGAAGGCCCTCACACCCAACAACAATAACAAAACTTTATTTATATACCGCTCTATTTCCCCAAGGGGACTCTGAGCAGTTTCCAAGTAACATAATCAATACATACAAAGAAAACAGCATAAACATAAAATTAACAAGACAATATAAGCACTAAAAACCACAGCAGCACATATATTTAAAATAATCCTGCCTGTTCAAGGCAGTTTAAAAGGCTGGGCCGGGCTAGTGCGATTTTAGCGGGCCCGGGAAATTAGGTAGAGTCTATGGCTGTACATTTCCAGGGCCTAATAGAAGAAAGTGACCTGGGTAATTGTTTTTTTCTTTAAAAAAAAACACCAAAATAATGTAGAACTTTTATTTCAGAAGATTAGCAATATACAATCACTCCACCTCCTACTCCCACCCTCCAAGATTGCCCTGGAATCATGAAACATTGATGTATTGACCTGAAGTATTGACCTTATCCTAGGACCCTTCCACACACAGCCATATAACTCAGAATATCAAGGCAGATGATCCACAAGATCTGCTTTGGAATATCTTGAGTCCACACTGCCATATAATCCAGTTCAATGTGGAGTTTATACAGCTGTGTGGGAGGAGCCAGAGACTTCATGGAAGAAGTCCCTACAGGATGTCTCTTCCCCAAAGGATGCCTGCCACAGACTTGTCCTCCTCTCCTATCTTCCTATCCCTAACAGAGGCCGCGATGGATGCTACAGGCCTATAATGAGGAGTCCTGGAATGGGTCAAATGGAGGAGGAGGAGGAGAAGCAGCACCAGTACGCCTTTCCTTCCTTCCTCCCTCCCTCTCTGTCTGGCTCGTCGGCGCCTTTTGTTCTCCTCTGAATGGAAAGAGAGGTGGGCAGGCAGCTCTTCCTCCTCCTCATGAGAGACAGTCGCGAGACAAGAGACGGAGACTCACCTCAGTCCCGCGAGGGCCCGCCTTCCTCAGCCGTTGGGCGCGTGAGGCGCGAGCGCCGCGCACCATCCTCTGTCTCCTTGCCTGCCTGCCTGGCTTGGCTCCCTCGCGCGCCTCCCTGAGAGAGAGAGAGAGAGAATGAGAGCGAGAGGGAGGGAGGAGGAGCCACGCGCTGACAGGTGCCACCCGGCCCCGCCCCCCTTGTGCTGGAGGATGAGGGCAGATCATTCTCATTCTCTCTCTCTCACCTGCCAGGGCTCAGGGCCAAGGAACCCTGGGACTAGCTGAAGTTGGACAAGGCTTGTTGCTCTCTCTCAGGCCAAAGCCATGAGGAAAGGCAGGTCACTACTAAAGTAACAGTATTTGTTGTTACTACTACTACTACTACTACTGCTTATATTATTATTATTTAACTCTCTCTGCCAAAGCCATGACAGGCCGATAACAAATTAAGTATTATTATTATTATTATTATTATTATTATTATTATTTACTTTTTATATTATTATTACTTAGCTTTCTCTGACAAAGCCATGACAGTCAGATAACAAATTAAGCATTATTATTATTTACTTTTTATATTATTATTACTTAGCTCTCTCTGCCAAAACCATGACAGGCGGATAACAAATTAAGTATTATTATTATTATTATTATTTACTTTTTATATTATTATTACTTAGCTCTCTCTGCCAAAACCATGACAGGCGGATAACAAATTAAGTATTATTATTATTATTATTATTATTTACTTTTTATATTATTATTACTTAGCTCTCTCTGCCAAAGCCATGACAGACGGATAACAAATTAAGTATTATTATTATTATTATTATTATTTACTTTTTATATTATTATTACTTAGCTCTCTCTGCCAAAGCCATGACAGGCGGATAACAAATTAAGTATTATTATTATTATTATTATTTACTTTTTATATTATTATTACTTAGCTCTCTCTGCCAAAACCATGACAGACGGATAACAAATTAAGTATTATTATTATTATTATTATTATTTACTTTTTATATTATTATTACTTAGCTCTCTCTGCCAAAACCATGACAGGCAGATAACAAATTAAGTATTATTATTATTATTATTATTATTTACTTTTTATATTATTATTACTTAGCTCTCTCTGCCAAAGCCATGACAGTCGATAACAAATTAAGCATTATTCTTTACTTTTTATATTATTATTACTTCACTCTCTCTGCCAAAGCCATGACAGATAGGTAACAAATAAAGTATTATTATTATTATTATTATTATTTACTTTTTATATTATTATTACTTTGCTCTCTCTGCCAAAGCCATGACAGGTGGATAACAAATAAATTATTATTATTATTATTATTATTATTATTATTATTATTATTTACTTTTTATATTATTATTGCTTAGCTCTTTCTGCCAAAGCCATGACAGGCAGGTAACAAATAAAGTAATAGTATTCTTATTCTTATTCTTATTATTATTACTTCACTCTCTCTGCCATGAGGAGGGACAGTTAACAAAGTATTATTAATATTAATAGTTTATTAATTTATTGTTATTAACTATTATTGCTATTAACAGTGCTCATGACCTTGTAGGCATCTATGAACAACGCCGGCTCTTTGGCTTAGAAATGGCAATGAGCTTCCCCCCCCCCCCCCCCCAAGTTGGACGCGACTAAACTTAATGTCAAGGGGAAACCTTTACCTTTTATTATTCCTATTATTATTTAAATTATTATTGGAGAAAGACAACCAATGACGACCAGAGTAGGAAAGGATAATGACGATGCTAGATGGATTACGGACTATGAATTGGCGAACATTGACCACAAGATGATTTTATTGCTGCTAGTATATTGTTTGACTGTTTTAATTAGTTATAATTGTTGACATTATATGGTAAATTTGTGTATTGTATATTGTATATTGTACTGTAATTTGTGAATTGTTAGGCATCAAATTGTGCCTTTTTGTAAGCCGCCCTGAGTCCCCCCTAGGGGGTTGAGAAGGGCGGGGTAGAAGCACTCCAAATAAATAAATAAATAAATATTAATTATAGTTTTTACTTTGTATATTATTATTATTATTATTATTATTATTATTATTATTATTTGAATCAAAAACTGAAAAAGACTGAAAGTACATCTATCCTGTAGGATTAATGCAGTTCAATACCAATTTCACTGCCATGGCTCAATGCTAAGGAGTCCTGGGAGCTGCAGTTGTACAAGGCCTGTAGGTAATAAATTTATTATTATTATTATTATTATTATTAGAATCAGAAACACTTAAAATTTGAAAAAGAGTTTTTCAGGGAATACATGAAAACACAAAAGACTGAGACATAGCTTTCTAGACAAAGGAAGAAGAATGATAGAAAGATAAAGTCAAATTTTGAACAGTGGAGGGAAGAACTAAAATAATTATGCCAACTAGAGATTATGAAGATGCAAAGAAGAAGATTAGGAAGCCAATATAGTTCCCTAATTTCCTACCCCGGCCTCCCATCCAACATGTCCAAATTCCCCACCCCCTTTTTTTCCACCCCTCTCCCCCCAAATTACTATACCTATTAGTAAATTTTTATTATTTTTAAATTTGAAAAAGATTTTGCTACCCTGTAGAACGACTGCAGTTTAACATCACCTGAACTGCCATGGCTCAATACTATGGGAACCTGGAACTTGTGGTTGTACAAGGTCTTTTGCTTCATCTCTCAAAGAGGGCTGGTGCCTCACCAAACTACTGCTCTCACGATTCTACAATATGATAGCAAAAGTGGGGTCAAATCACATTCCTTCTACAGTGTGAATTTAAATCTCCCTCCCTAAATTTCCCCAAGATAACAAATTAAGTATTATTATTATTATTATTATTATTTACTTTTTATATTATTATTACTTAGCTCTCTCTGCCAAAGCCATGACAGACGGATAACAAATTAAGTATTATTATTATTATTATTATTATTTACTTTTTATATTATTATTACTTAGCTCTCTCTGCCAAAGCCATGACAGGCGGATAACAAATTAAGTATTATTATTATTATTATTATTTACTTTTTATATTATTATTACTTAGCTCTCTCTGCCAAAACCATGACAGACGGATAACAAATTAAGTATTATTATTATTATTATTATTATTATTTACTTTTTATATTATTATTACTTAGCTCTCTCTGCCAAAACCATGACAGGCAGATAACAAATTAAGTATTATTATTATTATTATTATTATTATTTACTTTTTATATTATTATTACTTAGCTCTCTCTGCCAAAGCCATGACAGTCGATAACAAATTAAGCATTATTCTTTACTTTTTATATTATTATTACTTCACTCTCTCTGCCAAAGCCATGACAGATAGGTAACAAATAAAGTATTATTATTATTATTATTATTATTATTTACTTTTTATATTATTATTACTTTGCTCTCTCTGCCAAAGCCATGACAGGTGGATAACAAATAAATTATTATTATTATTATTATTATTATTATTTACTTTTTATATTATTATTGCTTAGCTCTTTCTGCCAAAGCCATGACAGGCAGGTAACAAATAAAGTAATAGTATTCTTATTCTTATTCTTATTATTATTACTTCACTCTCTCTGCCATGAGGAGGGACAGTTAACAAAGTATTATTAATATTAATAGTTTATTAATTTATTGTTATTAACTATTATTGCTATTAACAGTGCTCATGACCTTGTAGGCATCTATGAACAACGCCGGCTCTTTGGCTTAGAAATGGCAATGAGCTTCCCCCCCCCCCCCCCAAGTTGGACGCGACTAAACTTAATGTCAAGGGGAAACCTTTACCTTTTATTATTCCTATTATTATTTAAATTATTATTGGAGAAAGACAACCAATGACGACCAGAGTAGGAAAGGATAATGACGATGCTAGATGGATTACGGACTATGAATTGGCGAACATTGACCACAAGATGATTTTATTGCTGCTAGTATATTGTTTGACTGTTTTAATTAGTTATAATTGTTGACATTATATGGTAAATTTGTGTATTGTATATTGTATATTGTACTGTAATTTGTGAATTGTTAGGCATCAAATTGTGCCTTTTTGTAAGCCGCCCTGAGTCCCCCCTAGGGGGTTGAGAAGGGCGGGGTAGAAGCACTCCAAATAAATAAATAAATAAATATTAATTATAGTTTTTACTTTGTATATTATTATTATTATTATTATTATTATTATTATTATTATTTGAATCAAAAACTGAAAAAGACTGAAAGTACATCTATCCTGTAGGATTAATGCAGTTCAATACCAATTTCACTGCCATGGCTCAATGCTAAGGAGTCCTGGGAGCTGCAGTTGTACAAGGCCTGTAGGTAATAAATTTATTATTATTATTATTATTATTAGAATCAGAAACACTTAAAATTTGAAAAAGAGTTTTTCAGGGAATACATGAAAACACAAAAGACTGAGACATAGCTTTCTAGACAAAGGAAGAAGAATGATAGAAAGATAAAGTCAAATTTTGAACAGTGGAGGGAAGAACTAAAATAATTATGCCAACTAGAGATTATGAAGATGCAAAGAAGAAGATTAGGAAGCCAATATAGTTCCCTAATTTCCTACCCCGGCCTCCCATCCAACATGTCCAAATTCCCCACCCCCTTTTTTTCCACCCCTCTCCCCCCAAATTACTATACCTATTAGTAAATTTTTATTATTTTTAAATTTGAAAAAGATTTTGCTACCCTGTAGAACGACTGCAGTTTAACATCACCTGAACTGCCATGGCTCAATACTATGGGAACCTGGAACTTGTGGTTGTACAAGGTCTTTTGCTTCATCTCTCAAAGAGGGCTGGTGCCTCACCAAACTACTGCTCTCACGATTCTACAATATGATAGCAAAAGTGGGGTCAAATCACATTCCTTCTACAGTGTGAATTTAAATCTCCCTCCCTAAATTTCCCCAAGAGAGTAAGCATTGCTCAGTGGTTTGAGTGTCAGATTACAACTGTAGATTGAATCTACACTGTAGAATTAATGCAGTTTCATAGCAATTTAACTGCCCTGCCTCAATGCCATGGACTCCTGAGAGTTGTGGTTTTACATGATCTTTAGCCTTCTCTGCCCAAAAGTGCTGATGCCTCACCAAACTGCAATTCCCATGATTCCATAGCATTGAGCCATGGCAGTTATGGTATAAAATGGTATAAAATTACACTAATTCTACAGTGTAGATGTACCCTAATAGAGAGAAAGGAATTTCTAGCATAAATTTTGTTCATTCTGTGAGATGCTACCTCAGGGTCCTTGATTATTGATATCAGGAGAAGGCAGGATAAAAAGAAAGTAAATAAATATATAAAATATCTGCTGAAGCACTTCAATCCATGACAGTTATGCTGGACAGCTCTTTCTTTGAGTCTCAAAGGTGCTACAGGACTTCTTTAAGTCTTTTTATGCCAATGGAGACTAAAGTAGCAATGCCCTTAAATAAGAAGAGTCAATACATTGGTTCCAGTCTCTGTCCTGGTATAATAGCTCATTCTACTGCAAACAAAACAATCCCTAAAGATGCCCCTGGACTCTGTCTTGCTTTCCTCCCCTCCCTATGAAATGTCACTGTTCTTTCCATTTGTATAAAGAGGGAGAGGAACAGTGGCCAGCCCTTACTAAATAAACTCCCTTGCTAAATAAATTCTGAGAATGGCCTGCTGATCCATCTTTTCTGAGTGAGAGCTTGCCAGTTTCTGTAAGAAGCATATAGCAGACTTTGTCCCCGGATGTTAAAAGGAAGCGAGGTTACAATATTGATTATATGAAATACTCCAGGGGCAGAATGCATACAACTCATTGACTGATTTGCAGTCAATCCACAAGGCTTTCTAAATTCCAGTTGCTCAACAACAGCAGCAGTGATGCAATTCCCTTGCCCACACCCTAAAAACGGTGCAGTTCAATGAAGAAAGACTGGAATGTGAAATGACCATAGGCAGATTTTGGATGGAAATTCAGTACAAAAACCCCTGTTGTTCAGCTCCAGAACTCAAACTCCTGGGGTGCATCTACACCAGGCATCCTCAAACTGCGGCCCTCCAGCTGTTTGGGCCTCCAACTCCCAGAAGCCCTAATGAGCTTGTTCAATTGTCAGGAATTCTGGGAGTTGAAGGCCCAAACAGCTGGAGGGCCACAGTTTAAGGATACCTTCGCTACACTGTAGAATGAATACAATTTGGCACCACTTTAACTGCCATGGCTCAATGTTATAGAATCCTGGAACTGTAATTGTAGCTTTACAAGGTCTCTGCTAAAAATTGTTGGTGCCTCACCATACGAGAAACCCCAAGCATTGAGCCCACCAGTTAAAGTGAAATCAAACTGCTTTAAGTCTACAGTGTAGATGTACCCCCAGATTCTTAATTCTTTAATGCTAAATGTTTGCATTCCCTATGGTATCCCCAGTTAGATTTCAGTATGGAGCAGTGGGAAGCAAACCAGAAATCTATGTACTGCTGGAATAATTCATTGCAGGGAGGAATACATTACCCCCAAAACCAAATATCAGACAATCATGGGTCGTATGAAGTCATTGTTCCTCCATATGGATTGAAGTGGCAGAAGGGAATTCAGATCCTTCAGAAATTCCTTGTTTCCATAAACTTCTTTTGAGGAATGTACTCGTACGTGCATTAAAATCCAGTTGAGTTCAATGCACACAGGGCAGTGAAGGGAGTTTGTGTTGCAATACTCAAAGCTGGAACTGGATTAGAAGATAGTCTTGTTCCAAACGTTATGGGAATTGCTTTTGCCTAGGGTCCATTCACCATTTTGCGGTTATAAAGATGGTGAATCTCCTGAGATAAAACAGGCAAGAGAAGGACATCAAGAGCAAAAAACAAAACCCAAAACACCCAGAAGTTATGTTATTTCCTTGAGCAGAGGGAAACCAGAGATTCAGAATGAATCAAGGACACTTCAATGACCATGTCAAGCTTTTCCTAGAAGAACTTTCATCAGGCAACACCAGGAACTTTCCAGGGTCCTGATTTCAGCTTTGACTCGAACCTGCTAGACTTAACTCCGTGAACCTGAAGACCCTAAATAGGAGAACCTCTGAGAATACCTGCCATAGCAGCCAAAACGTCAGGAGAGAATGCTTCTAGAATATGGCCACATAGCCCGAAAAACATACAACAACCAAAATGTTATTCCTTGGATTCAATGTACAGGAGTGGACTGGATTGATTGTTGAATAATGCACAGTGTTGGGAACTTGAAAGCAGCAGGGTATCTTAGGAGGTGCAAGATGGGCTTTACTGCACAGTTTTGTCTTCCAATAGGAGCACTGTGGCTGGTGGCTGCTTTAGTTAGCCTAATGTTAGGGTCTGTTCCAGTGGGAATCTCAGTGATGCAAGTATTTAAGGCTGAACTTGAACCAGGATTGGGCTTTCCATTAGGGAAGGTGTGACCAACCATAGTTTGGAAAAGTTTTGCTATTGTATGACTAGGTTGATTCCACCTTGTCACAAGACATATTCAGAAGATATTTGCCATTGTGTTTCTTCTGAGACTGAGAAAGTGTGACTTGCAGAGGTAGCGTTTTTCCATGGTTGAGTGGAGATTCAAATCTTCTCCTCTTGAGCCAGGTCTGACACTCAAATCACAAACTGGCTATCTTGGAAAACTTTGGGGTATCAACAAAGAACAAACAATAGTGGGCTCATTCTGTGTTTGTTGCAATGGCCACATGAATGCGATATTAAATAATTTCCTCCCTTAAACCTCATATTTGATGTCTGTGGACACTGCTGGATCATGAGACTTTTTCATACATAATGTTGGTTAATATTATGCACACATATTCTTAGGTGTCAGAGATTTGAAAGAATTGCCTCCCATTCGGACTGCCATTGATGAAAACATGGGGGGGGGGGGGGTAAGAACTTACAGTATATAATTAGGGTGGTTTTTTTCCTTTTCATTTTACCTTGCTGAGATCCAACAATAACAATGACCCAACTAGACACAGATAAGAAAAACCTGCTGCAATTGGCAGGAAGTGTTGGGACATAAACAGTGGGAAACTGTATTATGCATAGAGGGAAATGAGCAAAGAGTGAGCAAAAATGTTGACAGGGAAGATTTGTAAAGCAAGTCACTGAGACAAAGTTCACAAGTTGTCGTTCTTGTTTTTCCATACTGAGCATCATTTTATGAGGCCTGGAGAAACTCCCTAGCTAAGAACAAAAAAGGTCCCTCCTTAAATTACCCCTCCCATGATCCACAGGATATTGGCATGGCAGTTAAGAATAGCATCATTGTGGTATAACTGTACAGTGTGACAGGGCCCAAAGTTAGATCTTAATCTGTTCCTGCAATGGCCTTGCTTTCTTATGAATGCTCATGGCAGGCTTTAAAAACAACTGTGACCAATAAATCAAATTCAACCCAGCTGGCATTTGTTGTGCCTTCTGCCAAATACTTGTACTTGGCAACTATATTTTCTTCTTTGCAGACCAGATCTGGCAACACAGCTCTGAGACTTACAGAATCCCTGATGGTTATAACTGGAGCGCTTGCCATTCATTCTTAGTAGCTGGCAGACATTATAGTTTTGGTTTATGGTTTCTTTCTAGTCTAGAAATCAAAGCCGTGATTCGGAAACCACTTTCCAATCATACATTGTTATATATTTGTCCATATGCAAAAGGTGAATAATTGCCCCAGGTACTAGCTAAAGTGGTTAAGCACCAAATCCTTGAGTAAAGGGCAAGTTTTTCCAGCCCGGCAGAAAAGGAAATGTTCTCAGAATCCGGAAAGTTACTTTTGAGAAGAGTGATGTGATGAAACTACTACACAACTGAGCAGTGATACTTTGGATTGCAGAGCCCCATCCTACCACTTTGTTTATTTCTTTTATTTATACCCTGCATTTCTCCAAAACCGAGGCTTTGGATAGCTGACAATACCAAAACTTATAATAGTATAAAGGGACTTATAGCACCTTAGAAACTATTTTAGTTTATATTGTGTAGAGTAGACTAAGAGTGCATCTACACTGTAGAATTAATGCAGTTTGATATCACTTTAATTATCATGGCTCAATGCTATTGAATCATGGAGTTGGAGTTTGGTTGGTATCAGCACTCTTTGGTAGAGAGGGTTGAAGACCTTGGGAAACTGCAACTCCCATGATTCAAGTCTAATCCTTCAGATGCATGGCTATGTCTCTGAATTATAATGTTATGTTTTAATGTTAAAATGCTTCTAAAATCAATGTAAAAGGGTATTTTTTTTAAAAAAAGAACAGGATTCACCCATGCAAAGCCATTTACTAAGCACTCATTCAGTTGCCAGATTGTTGACTTGACTAGAAAGAATGTAAGTTTTGTGAAGTTTGGGATTGGGATAAAGAAAGAAGAGGAAGTAAAGGCCAAATTTTGCATTATATTTGGGAAATGGATCAGTCTTCCCTTTTTCCATTTGTTTAACATTAGGAAAAACTCAGTGGAAAATTATTTCAGTTTATTGTTTAATCCCATGCAGAATTAAAATAGGTTTATGGTGAGAAGTTGTTACAAGCACAAGATCTTTGAAAAGAAAATGTTGGCAACCTCCTTTTATAATCTTTTGTTTATGCCATCACAACCTTTTCACATCCCAAACATGCTAAATATAGATCACGTTACACAGGATACAGTTTCCATAATACAAATTAATTAGTTGAGACACGAATGCTGCAGGAAGACAGAATAAAAGAAACAGAACCTCTTGTTTTCAAACATGGTTCTGCTTTTAATTTAATTGGCAATCTCTCTTGGGACTCGCTGTTGCTGACATAATGTTAAAGATTGGTTCCTGATACTTGTTCTTGCAGGCAATTTGCCAAAAATGGGAAAGAAACTGGATCCCCTATTTTGGCATCATGTTAACACACTGATGACCATTAGCATTGGTTTTGAGATTCCCATGTCACAACTACTTAGAACACTTTTGACATTATATATGTATACAGTACCTTAGGGATGGTGATCTGCAGCCTTCTCAGTGTTTTTTAGACGAGCTTCCACAAGTCTTAGAGCCCTTCCAAACAGGCTCTATATCCCAGGATCTGATTCCAGGTTTTCTTCATTGAACAGAATTATATGAGTCCACACTGCCAGATAATCTGGGATAAACAGAAAATCTGGGATCGGATCCTGGGATATAGGACCTGTATAGAAAGGCCCTTAGTGTGCATCTACACTGTAGAATTAATGCAGTTTGATATCACTCTAACTGCCATGGCTCAGTGCTATATAATCCTGAGGTTTGTAGTTTGGGGAGACACCAGCACTCTTTGGACATTCACACAATAGGGAAGACTGCAATGGATTGCCATACTACTTATCTACAGCCTAGAAAGCTTGATCACTATGTGTGAAAAGTAACACACATCCAGGTGCCATGATTCCCTAACAAGTTGGAAACACATCCAAAGGGCTGAACATAGCTGTGTGGACTGCAGTGGAACCTCATAAACAATTGGTTTTAGTGCCAATTTGTCCTGGATAAAGAAAAAGCCCTGCTTAAATGAAAATTCAGATTTATTGTTGATGCAAGATACTCCCATAAAGGGATATGTTTATTTCTAACACAGGAACATCTTGTACAAGATCAGTGGGGAGTTTCCGATTCAGAATACAACAAAACAGAAAAAACAGGGTCTGTTTCTGTGCCTGGAGCACCTTGATGGTGCAGTGGAATAGATCCAGATTTCGGTGTCGTGGGCGGATGAGCTTGGAAAGTTTAAAATGACCTTCACAGTTCCAAGAGCAGACTCTATCATGGATAAAAAAATAAATAAAGCAACTCTTTCCTTTATCTTAAGGGAGCTTAAAATTGTAGTCCTAAATCCAATTTGTACTTGCTACAAACAGGGTGTTGTTTTTTTTTTACTTACTTTAATAACTGTAGTTAACTGTAGCTTGCCATATCTTTTCCTCGGACTAGGGAAAACCTACTTTTCTTGGTATCTGAATCATAGGACAAGATGCCTCACCCCATCTTCAGAACCTAACTAGGTAGACAGTTGAATCTAATTTCCTTTCTGGTGATAGGATAATGTCATGATGACTGAAGAATTCAGCAATTCCTTGGACATAGAATAAGGACCACATCGCATTAAATTACCTAATGTGGGTGACGGTGGGCGGATTTGCCGGGCATCGTGGCAAATCTGTGGGGCAGCGGGGTAATCTGTCACCCACGTACCCCGCAGTACCTCCTTCCCCATCACACAAGGGAAAGCATTGCTGCCCTGCTTCCCCCCATGCTCACCCCATTGCTGGCAGCGAGAACACGGGAAGCCTCCTGTGTTCTTGTTGCTCCCTCGTACGATGTTTTCAGCACAGTTCAGGTATGGAGCCCGCCTGAAGTAGCTTTACGTCTTTTAATGGGATCCGTCAGGCTCCACCCATGAACTGCACTGAAAGCATCATAAAACAAGTTAACCTGCCGGTGTGAAGAAGTCCTAAGTGGCTGACAAAGCAGTGCTCCCAGTAGAGTAATCACTGGAGAACCAGACATGCCTGAGATGCCTGACTCTGAGCTCCTCAAGTCTGAGTCCTATGACTACAGACCAGCATTGGCAGTACCTAAGCCCAACTCCATCATTAGGACCACAAGCTCTCTTCCAAGATCTCCAAGATTCCTGGGTTTAGCATGCCTAAACTGACACTGTTCCCAGGGGTCCTGGGTGTGCTAGGCTTTGATGCATACAGTTATTCCTTTTAGGACTCCCACATTTGGTGAAGAGTAGTCATGGAAAGAGTAGTCATGTTTGAGACATATAAGAGGCCTCAAATTGAGCTCCACACCTTGTCAGAGCAAAGCGCTCACTCTGAACTCTTCCAAGTGCTGCAGTCTCTGAACATGATAGATGGGCTCCACTGCCATGTAAAAGGAAGTAGGATCATGTAGGGAAGGCATCCTCAAACTTTGGTCCTCCAAGTATTTTGGACCAACTCCCAGAAGCCCCAGCCTGCTTCAACATTGGTTAGAGAATCTGGGAGATCATGCCCAAAACAACCAAAGGGCTAAAGTTCTTAAACCATTAGTTTAGAAGTGACAGTACTAGCTATTCTGTCCTCTAGAGTGCGGAAAGGACATTGCTTCAGAAGGAACAGCAGAGAGAGCGAGACAACTACCCTGGAGCTGTGACTATGTGAGGTGGTCGTCAAACTCTACCTTGTGGTAGTGCTGGCCCTGCACATTGACATGGTGCTTCTAGTAGTCTTCCATCTAAGGACCTATTCCTCTCTTTGTGTAATTTGACACAGTAATCCTGGAGGATTGGGTGCTCCTAAGCTATTTACACAGTCCGAGGAGGAAGGGTTTGAAGAAGAGATTAAGGTGGAATAGCTCTCATGGTTTGTTCTAAGCCTCTTTCTACAGAACAGGCAATTATAAATGTTCAGGTCAAATTCCACGACAGTTAAAGGCCCTTCAGAAATATTTTTAGACAACAGAACTATATTTACTGGCAATACACAGGTTACCTGCAAATGAAAGTCTTAATTGATTGCATTGCACTGAACTACAAAACGTTTTTTTAAAAAGGAGGGGGGTTATTACTGAACAAATAAACAGCTGAATTGCTTTGTGTTGTTTTGCAGTTTTATACCAACAGAGCCAAAACAGCACAGAATTTGCAGGAACATATTTGACAGAAAAAGAGCAAACTGCAGTGCAGGTCATCCCATGACATATCCCTATTTGAATTCTAAAAGAAATGTGGATCAGTTACCCAATTTATAGATACTTTCAAGGTCCCCAAGAATAAGTCTCCTCAATGACTGAAAAGGCTCAGTGTTGCATCTACTTACCAGGAAATAATCCCATTGAACATAAACATGCTTCCTTTTGGCTGGACAGGTCAAAGCATTGCACAATGAGTTTGAAATCCTATATCAACATTGCTAGGATTAAGCTTCAAGAAACACAGTAGGACTAACACTTTGAATAAACATGGATGGATAACTACTATGCATTTAGACATATTTGACTCAGGAGCCACTTTGGGACAAATGTGCCCATGAACATAGAGCAGAGGTGGGCTACCACAGAGGGTCCAGAGCTACCCTAAGGTGTCACTATATGAGTTAAGGGACAAAATGAGGGCACTAGCCCTGAATGAGGGAAATATTAGCAATGTATGTGGGGAATCCATACTTCATTAGCTTCTTTTTTCTAATTTAATATTTTTAGAGTCCAGGAATCCTAATATTTTCAGTTTGGGGAGGGCATTTAGAATTCATAACAAACTACAAATCCCAGGATTTTATAGTTTGCCACCATGGCAATTAAAGTAGAATGTGGTGTGAAAGGCATTCTTGTTGAGACTACTGTATGGGTTTTAGGAGCAATGGGAGCTCTGGCACTCAAGATGCCCTCATGTGCTCCTTTTAGCCTCAGGAAATGATTGAGAAAGTGGCAGACCATCATCTATTTTTGATATTTTATGGGCCCAGTGTCCAATTCAGTGGATAATCAGGTTCTTAAACTATATCTTCAATGAAAACCCCACAACTTCACCATATGATCATACACTATGCAAGGTGAAACTGGCTTCAGGTTCTTCCCTTCCAGTCCAGGAGAGACTGGAAGAAAGCTTTAGATTGAGGATGAGGATCACACGAGTTCATCATTCAGTCTACATACCTTTTCTGATGTTATGTTTCTTAAGTGACATAGCCAGATATTTGAACTTTAAATATCCAGTAAAGACTTGCTTTAAAGGCATGGGAACTGTTGCTCTGGAATATATAACTCAGAAGACATGCTTGGAATCTAGCTTTGAACTGATGTTGTTGCATGCCTTCAAATCATTTCTAATTGATAGCAATCCTAAGGTGAAATCAGCATGGGGTTTTCTGGGGCTGAGAGTGTGTGACTGACCTAGGGTTGATTAGAACCGCAGATATGGAGGGTCCATGCCTGGCAAGCATTATGCTAACAGCCCAAAGTTTCAGATTAGAGAATACACTCAACAGGGTGAAGCCAAGCAACAGAGGTTTATTCAATCCGGCAAGAAGGGATGCATGTACGGCTGATGCCAAAATGTACAAGCATACATGAAATGCAGAGACATGAAGTTTTATACCTTTGACAGCTATTCAAACTTCCTGCTCTGCCCACTCCCCTTACTGATTGGCCAGCAGAAAAACCAGTCCAAATCAGATTAGTTGGTGCTTCGGTAACATTCCCTTGCAGAGGGGAGGAGATGACAGGGGGAGATGACAGGAGGGCCAATCAGCTGTTGGGAAGGTGGTTCTCTTGAGAGGAGGCGAGCCTGAAAATTTCATGTCTATATTGAGAAATGCTAATGAGTCCTTGATTGTTTTAATTGTTTTAGTCCTTGATGAGAAATGTTTTGGGAAAAACAAGGGGGGATCTTGAAATAAAAGGTAATGATCTCCTTTAATCAAGCCTTGCATATCAAATAAAGGAGTTCTAATGCGAGCACATACGTTGAGTCCCTGTTTCTGTGGCTAGCAATCTCTCAGGCCAACTGAGACAATCAGCTGAGCAAATACCGGATGGTTTTATCAGATTGAGAGCAGAAACCGCCTGCTTATCTACATGTGCCCACAATGAGCCTCCATTGTCATCTTTGTTTAGCATCCTTTGTCCTCCTCAAACTGCGGCCCTCCAGCTGTTTGGGCCTTCAACTCCAGAACAAGTTCATTAAGGCATCTGGGAGTTGGAGGCCCAAACAGCTGGAGGGCCGCAGTTTGAGGATGCCTGGTTTAGGGCATTGCCCAGCCCTGGATGTCCAGAAAATTCCTCAGCGGGGTCAGCAAGGAGGTGAAGACCCCTGTGGCATGTCTGGGCTGAAATCATATACTTGATATATTTATTATATATATATATATATATATATATATATATATATATATATATATATATGAGTAAGGCAGAGTGTAAGAGATATAGAATGGATAAAAAGTTACAAGAAAAGATACATTTATTAAATGGTTGGGAAACGATAAAGTTTTTCTATGAAATTCACTGCTGCAGATCTGGTCCCCTCACATGCTGATATGTATCAGCACATATCTATGGACCTTTAATAAAAAAAATTAAAATAAGAATAATCTCCAGGGAAGAGTGACAGTTGCAGGTCTGTTTGCCAATATTGCTAATTGACGGAATGGCAGAGTCAACTAAAAACTATATCCTGGCATTCTTGGAAAACTATAAATCTCTGTGATGGGGGGTGCCATGTTTGACAACAAGGTCCTCATTGGATTTCTACAGCTGATTGTGTTGTTTCTTCAAGACCTGGGTTTCCAGACTCAGTCCAACAGTCAAACCACTATACCACACTGACTTTTATACCTACTACAACAATTTCTGAAAAGAAATATCTTTGGCCCTACCTTTCCCCACCCCATGCCCTTAGCTCAATCCACTTTTAGAAAGCAAAATTCCAAGACCCACGTCAAATTCGATTTTGCCCCTTCTCTCTCCAGTCAAAAACTTTACATGGTTTTGCATTGGACTGTGGCTAGATCTACACTGCCCTATATCCCTGGATCTGATCTCAGATTATCTGATTATCCCAGATTATCTGGCAGCATAGACTCATATAATATAGTTCAAAGCAGATAATCTAGGATCAGATATTGGGATATAGGGCAGTTTAGATCCAGCCAAAGAGCGTCCTTGTTGTTTGCCAGTGTTCATTTTCCCATGTCAGTGGTTACACAATGCTAATGCTAAAGAAAGAACTACTTTTTATTACACAAACTATGACAACTGCTTCTATATAGAAGATCCATAAATAACGTATAGCAAATTGGGGTGTGCCAAAGAACCTGTCAATAAAAATTGCAAGAATTTTTAATGCCTGTTTTCGCATGCAAGAAGGATGATCCACGTCAAGATAGTTTACTGCACTTTGGTCACACCATGCCTCTAAAAGATGGCACTTCAATATAATGATGCATGCTGTATATTTTAAAGGTTCAGATTTAATCTATTTTGAACAAATATTAAGCAAATAAAAATAGGGACATACATTTACAGAGTTCATATTTAACTTTTTTTAAAAGTGGGGAGGGCAATGAAGAGAATGTATTGCCAAAGGATTTCATGACCGGAAACACTGGGTTGCTATAAGTTTTTCGGGCTGTACGGCCATATTCCAGAAGCATTCTCTCCTGATGTTTCACCTGCATCTATGACAGGCATCCTCAGAGATTGTAACCTCACAACCTCTGAGGATGCCTGCCATACACCAACAGCAATTTTGTTCTGGAATAAGAGTCTAAAATAATAGTGTGGAAGACATGACTCTCCAATCATGCTGGACTGCAACTCCTATCACCACCATTAACTATGTCAGAAAGGATTGATGGGTGTTACAGTCTATCAACATCCGAAATATCACACATTCCCAATGCCTAGAATAAGAAATGAATGGAAAAGTAAGGTTACAATTCCATGTAGCACTAACCTCATCTGTTCATCCCCACTAGGAAGCCAGCCAAGACCCAAGAAAGTAGTAATTCGTGGACTTCTCTAAAGAGCCCTGGAAAGTTTGTGTTAGTGCATATATTGTTTGCAGGTGTTCAGCAACCTGTCTCATTTTTTAAAAAAAATGAAATTATAGCTCCTAGTTAAAACTTTATCACCACGAACTAAAGCTGCAAAGAGTTAGTAGACTGATTTGAGCAAAAAAAGGTTAACTATTTAGCTAGCCTCAGAGCTGTTTTATGCCAGGAGATAAAGCAGTAAGAGTATTTTGGGCTCCCCTTGAATGATATTAAGAGCACAAGGACATCAAAAGAGCTGTGTTGAATTATACCCAAAGTGACTAGTGCCCTCTGGGGTTGCTAGAACTGCAGGCTGGGTCACTAAAGCGCTATGAGATTATTATCAGCAGAATCATTGAGATCTAATGTACCTTCAATTGTGCTTTTTTAAAAAAGGTATGTAAACTTGAGAAACACATCACAATTAACTAAACTTAAGTGCAGTTACTTCTCTTGGTTCAGAAAGATTTGGATGCTGTACATTTCCCAGAATAGCCAGGTACCTGTGGAAAGCTCACTGGGTCAAGACATCTGTATTAATTGTATTCCTGAGTAAGTGTTTTGAAAGGAATTCTGTCTGGTACACATAGCCATCAGGACTAGTAGCACCTATCTTTTAAGTAAAGGTAAAGGTTTCCCCTTGGCATTAAGTATAGTCGTGTCCGACTCTTGGGGTGGTTCTCATCTCCATTTCTAAACCAGAGCTGGCATTGTCTGTAGATGACTCCAAGGTCATGTGGCCGTCGTGGCTGTTACCTCCCTACCAAAGCAGTACCAACAACAACAACAACAACAAAACTTTATTTATATACCGTCTATCTCCCCAAGGGGACTCAGAGCAGTTTCCAAGTAACATAATCAATACATACAAAGAAAACAGCATAAACACAAGCATTAATATAAGCATTAAAAATCACAATAGCACATATATTTAAAATAATCCTGCCTGTTCAAGGCAGTTTAAAAGGCCAGGCCGGGCTAATGCGATTTTAGAGGGTCCGGGATATTAGGTAGAGTCTATGGTTGTACATTTTCAGAGCCTAGTAGAAGAAACTGACCTGGGTAATTGGTAGAAAAAGATATGGCCAATTTCAACAGTATCTGGGAATAAGCTAGAACTAGTTGTTCTCAAAGGCTTGTTTAAACCACCAGGTCTTCAGGCTCTTATGAAAGGAGGGGAGGGATGGGTCCTGTCTTATTTCTCCAGGAAGGATGTTCCAGAGGTGGGGGGCCACCACTGAGAAGGCCCTCTCTCTCATCCCACCAACCATGCTTTGACGGTGGTGGGAGCGAAAGGAGGGCCTGCCCGGAAGATCTTAAAGTTCGCATACCTATTGATCTATTCACATTTCTATGTTTTTGAACTGCTAGGTTCGCAGAAGCTAACAGCGGGAGCTCACGCCACTCCCTGGATTTGAACCACCAACTTTTGGTCAGCAAGTTCACCAGGGCTCCATCTATCTTTTAAGGCTATCCAAACTGGCAGCCATCATGACATCTGGTGGCACTGAATTCAAAAGTCCTGGATCTCTTGCCTTTCAGGCTCCGTGATCAGTGAATGACTTCAAGTATTATGAAAAACAGAGACGCTCTCTCCCTATCCTTTTCCACAACACTTTGCATATTTTATATGCACCTCCCCTTACTCAACCCCCCTCCTCCAAAGATAGCCTTTTAATTCCCTCACGAATTTGTGATTCAATTTGGAAACAACCCAGCATGGCTGAATCACTGACATGGAAAGGGGAAAAGACCTTGAATTTGAAGTCAAACATCTCCGATTTAGAAATGATAAAGGAGAAGTTAACAGCAGTGCTGAACTCTATTTAAGGGATTGAAATAAGAAAGAAGAGTTTATTTTTAAAAGAAGCACAAGATTGCCATCTGGGGTATTTTGTGGGCATTTCTGCAAGCTAACAATTCATATTTTTTACCAAGAAACTGCATTTGTGGCAGAGCTGTGGGACTTTTTGCCCTTCAGATTTTGTTGGACTGCATCTCCCATGATCAATGAGCATGCTGAGTGGGTTGATCAATATCTTTATAATAACCAAAGGTCCACAGCTTCTCCTTCCTTGGCCTGATCAACATTTGATGTTAGTTCTCTGTTCTGGACCAGCAATTGATACCCATGGGCTGGCAGTGGTCTAAATTAGTTTACCAAACTAAGGCCCGCAGGCTGGATGTGGCCCTCCAAGGTAATTTACACAGTGCCCTAAAGGCTACCTTTCCTCTTCCAATTAATGGTCTCTCACCATTAAGAGAGGAAAAGCAGGGGGAAAGCAGAGTTCACCGGGAAACGAAAGTACAGAATTCTGGGAAATGTAGGTTGGGAAGGCAAGGAGCCCTATGCCAAAGAATTCAAAAGACCCTGCCCTAAACTACATTTCCCAGAATTCTTTGAAAATTCCCCAAAAATCCATGGATGAGTGACATATTCCAAAACTTGATGGGCTAAGAGTGGTAAATGTGTTCTACCACTGTAGCATGTTTCAGCCCAATAGCTGTAACAACAAGGGAAAAGGGAGCCCCTGAAGTTATCCCACTTGCATAATTATTTTAACAAAAAAATTAATGAAATTTTATTACGCTCGTTATAGTAATGAAATTTTCAATAACAATATTTTAGAAACACTTTAGAAATGAAACACCAGTGCCCCCTAATTTTGTAATGGCTTTTGAAACATTTTCTTAATTGATCTCACATGCCTAATTACCTATAATGAAAACTAAACAAAAATCTGCTTATGATGAAACACCTATAGCGGCTATAGAGGAAACTACACAAGAGTCAACTGTAGTAAATAAGTGTAAAGGAAAAATTCCAAAGCTTGCTTATACAGTAAAGATTACACCACACAGACACAATACATTATACCATGTAACAAAATTTGATTTTTTTTTCTGTTCCTGGTTTGAATGTGTTATATCCAGTTTAATTGTGCAATACTTCCTTTGAAAGCTGCTGATATACTCCAGAAACTTCGTTTTTTTTGCCTGCCACAATCTCAATTTTTTATCGTGTCATAAGCGACTTGAGAAACTGCAAGTCACTTCTGGTGTGAGGGAATTGCCCATCTGCAAGGACATTGCCTAGGGGATGCCCAGATGTTTTACCATCTTGTGGGAGGCTTCTCTCATATCCCTGCATGGGAAGCTGGAGCTGAGAGATGGGAGCTCATCACATCTCACAAATTCAAACCGCCGACCTTCAGGTGAGCAGTTCAGCACAAGGGTTTAACCCATTGTGCTCCCACGGCTCCCACAATCTATATTGAATTGGTTGATACTCTAGAGATATTCATTGAAATGTGCTGCAGGATGTTTTAATAAACTTTTTCCATGTTTTATGATAGAACCAATTACAAAATTACAGAATCATAGAGTTGGAAGAGACCTCATGGACCATCCAGTCCAACCCCCTGCCAAGAAGCAGGAAAATTGCATCCAAAGCACCCCTGACAGATGGCCATCCAGCCTCATTTAAAAGCCTCCAAAGAAGGAGCCTCCAGCACACTCAGAGAGTTCCACTGCTAAACAGCCCTCACAGTTAGGAAGTTCTTCCTCATGTTCAGGTGGAATCTCCTTTCCTGTAGTTTGAAGCCTTTGCTCCGTTGCATCCTAGTCTCCAGGGCAGCAGAAAACAACCTTGCTCCCTCCTCCCTATGGCTTCCCCTCACATATTTATACATGGCTATCATGTCTCCTCTCAGCCTTCTCTTCTTCAGGCTAAACATGCCCAGCTCTTTAAGTCGCTCCTCATATGGCTTGTTCTCCAGGCACTTGATCATTTTAGTTGCCCTCCTCTGGACACATTCCAGCTTGTCAACATCTCTCTTCTGGAATGCGTCCAGAGGAGGACAACTAAAATGAATAACGTTTATAACTCAGGAACAGAAAGGGCATTATATAGGGTTGTAGGAGACATATATATTTGAAAGAGCAAAAGCAGTGAAGGAGGGGTGCAGTGACCATAGCAGCCTCCAGATGGCGCTGCTGCAAAAGACATCATTGAGAAAGGGATCAGAGCGAAAATGAAAGTCCCAAGTCTTTTATTTTGCAGAGCTAGAAACTCTCTCCATTGCAAAGACCTGGAAGGAACACTGAAGAAAATCTAGGAAGAAAGGGCAAAGGAAAAACAGATTTACTTCTAATGCTAATACGTTTTCTTTTTAAGGAAAAGATAATTTTAAAACCAATTATGAAGACATTAGGGTGGATCAAGATTTTCTTCAGTAAAAAAATATATCAAAATGCACATTGTAGATGTCACTGTAAAGACATCACTCGCACTTTCCAAAACATCATAATAATAATAATAATAATAATAATAATAATGCTCTGGCTCACAAATGGAACAAACGGAGATGGAGGGCCTGATTCTGGCAGCCCAAGGACAAGCCATTAGAACAAATGCCATCAAAGCCAGAATTGAGAAGTCAAGGAAGCAGATGAAACAATAGACTACATCCTCAGCTGCTGCAAGAAGATTGCACAGACAGACTACAAGCAGAGGCATAACACCGTTGCTCAGATGATTCATTGGAACTTGTGCCACAAATACCATCTGCCTGCGACAAAGAACTGGTGGGATCACAGGCTGGAAAAAAGTTAAAGAAAATGAACACGCCAAACTCCTCTGGTACTTCGGGATTCAGACAGAGTTTTGGAGCACAACACTCCTGATCTCATGATCATGTTAAAAAACAAAGTATGGCTTGTCAATGTTGCAATCCCAGGTGACAGCAGGATTGAAGAGAAACAACTGGAAAAGTTGACATGATATGAGGATTTAAAGATTGAACTGCATAGACTCTGGAACATGCCAGTCAAGGTGGTCCCAGTGGTGATCGGCACGCTGGGTGCAGTGCCTAAAGACCTTGGCCTGCACTTAAACACAATCGGCACTAACAAGATTACCATCTGCCAGCTGCAGAAGGCCACCTTACTGGGATCTACACGCATCATTTGCCGATGCATCACACAGTCCTAGACACTTGGGAAGTGTCCAACATGTGATCCAATACAACAGCTAGCAGAGTGATCTTGTCTGCTGTGGACTCATCTTGTTGTGTTTCTAATAATAATAATAATGATGATGATGATGATGATAATAATATGTTTTGGGAAGTGCAAATAATATAATAATATAATATTATTTCTTACTCGCCTCTCTTCGTGGCTCGAGGAGGGTTACAAAACAATTAAAATGCATAAACACAGCAAAAACATTACAAATACACACACTAAAACTTGCCTCCATAAAAGTTACATACTAAAATAAAAAAATATTGTTTCCAACCAATCTTGCAAGGCTGCAGTCTTGCTGCCATGCAGGAATGTAAGGATTAATGTCACTTGAACTATAATATAATAGCAAACCAAAGATAAGAAAAGCCCTGCCTTTCTCCCATTGATTCCTATGGGCTGCCACTCTTCTTTCTGACCAAGGGAAGCATGGATTTATCTGAAGCGGACCCGGAAATGTGTCGTGGGCGCGTCACTCTATCAGGAATCTATGTTTTCTTCGCTGTCTGATCCTGCGCGACCCACCGCTCTAGGCCGCTGTCTCCCTTCTCCAAAGTTCGGATTTTTCCGCGGGAGTGACGCCATCAGGGTGCGCGCCGCCTGCCAGTGTTTGCCCACGTGTTTGGTGTGAGGACAGCTGCGATGGGGCTGGTTCTAAGGCAAGGGCTGCCCAGGTAAATTTCCAGGGGAAAAAGGGGGTTGGGGAGTGGAATGACAGCTTGACCTCACTGTAAATCCCAGGATTCTATAGCCTTGAGCCCTGGCACTCAAAGTGGGTTCGAACTGCATTAGTTCTGTAGTGTAGATACACACTAAGAGTGCGGAAAGTTCACCATTTGCTCTTTCCCCACTCCATTGTCCTGAACTCTTCTCCTGCAGCCAAGCTCAAGAAATGTTCATGGAAGGATGAAAGAGTCAGTGTTTCCAATTTCATGGAATCATAGAGTTAGAAGAGACCTCATGGGCCATCCAGTCCAACCCCCTACCAGGAAGCAGGAAAATCACATTCAAAGCACCCCCAACAGATGGCCATCCAGCCTCTGTTTGAAAGTTTCCAAAGAAGGAGCCTCCTCCACACTCCGGGGCAGAGAGTTCCACTGCTGAACAGCTCTCACAGTCAGGAAGTTCTTCCTAATGTTCAGGTGGAATCTCCTTTCTTGTAGTTTGAAGCCATTGTTCCACATCCTAGTCTCCAGGGCAGCAGAAAACAAGCTTGCTCCCTCCACCCTATGACTTCCTCTCATATTTATACATGGTGCTCATCATGTCTCCTCTCAGCCTTCTCTTCTTCAGGCTAAACATGCCTGAAGAAAAGGCATGTTCTTCCTTATGTTCAGGTAGAATCTCCTTTCCTGTAGTTTGAAGCCTTTGCTCCATTGCGTCCATGTCTCCAGGGCAGCGGAAAAGAAGCTTGCTCCCTCCTCCCTATGGCTTCCCCTCACATATTTATACATGACTATCATGTCTCCTCTCAGCCTTATCTTCTTCAGACTAAACTTGCCCAGCTCTTTAAGCTGCTCCTCATAGGGCTTGTTCTCCAGGCCCTTGATCAGTTTAGTCGCCCTCTTCTTCTGGACACATTCCAGCTTGTCAATATCTCTCTTCAATTGTACTGCCCAGAATTGGACACAATATTCCAGATGTGATCTAACCAAGGCACAATAGAGGGGTAGCATGACTTCCCTGGATCTAGACCAGTGGTTCTCAAACTGGGGTCCCCAGATGTTTTGGCCTACAACTCCCAGAAATCTCAGCCAGTTTACCAGCTGTTAGGATTTATGGGAGTTGAAGGCCAAAAACATCTGGGGACCCCAGGTTGAGAACCACTGATCTAGACATTGTGCTTGGTGAGTGCCCTGATATTATAACGCTAAATGATAATAATAATAATAATCTCTATTTATATCCCGCCACCATCTCCCCAGAGGGGACTCGGGGCGGCTTACATGAGGCCAAGCCTGATAATACATAACAACAAAATAAATACAGAACAGCAAAAATAATATCACAATAAAATAAGTAGAACATAAGAATAAAATAAAACAGGGCAAAATACAAAGTGAAAAACCAAACACAGTGGGCGGGCCAAATGTACGATATAAAATGATAAAACTCTGGGTGAGATAGCAATGAAAAAGCTATATTTGTAAGAGAAAAGGTTTTGGGGGGTGGAACAGTGGAGTCAGGCCTTAAAAAAGGTGGGGGAAGTGCAAATATGAGGACATCATTATGGGAGAAACAACTGGAAAGAAATATAGGGTCACTCTCCAAAGGCATATCGGAAGAGCTAGGTTTTTAAATCATAGAATCAAGGAAGAGACCTCATGAGCCATCCAGTTTAACCCCCTGCCAAGAAGCTGGAAAATCGCATTCTGAGCACCCCCAACAGCCCCTGGTTAAAAGGTGGAAGGTGTCCAGAGGAGGGCAACTAAAAAGATCAAAGGTCTGGAGACCATGAAGTCCTATGAGAATAATAATAATAGTTTATTTATACCCTCTACCATCTCTCTGAAGGGACTCGGGGCGGCTAACATGGGGCCAAGCCCAAGCGAAATTATAATGAAGAAAAAACATATAAACAAAGCAAAAACATCAAATAAAATACTTAATGATAACATAGTAAAATAGCAATAACAAAATCATAATAAAAACAAAAGATAAAATGGTAATAGAATTAGACAAAGAGAGCGAGGCCCATGACTAAGGTGAAAAGAAATTGATAAAACCCATAGGTGAGATAGGTAGAAGTGCTATGATTTATGAGGGGGCTCAGATGGAATAACAGTGGAATAAACATCAACTGAGAGATAAGGTGAAGAACATCAGGTAGACAAGTTGGACTAGGGATGGGGCATGGCATGGAAATTGGTAGTTCAGTCCCCAAAGGCACACCGGGAAAGCTAGGTTTTGAAACTTTTTCTAAAGGCTGTCCGGGTATGTGCCTGTCTGGGGAGTGTGTTCTAGAGCCATGGGGGCCACCACGGAGAAGGCCCTCCCCCTCGTCCCCACAAGCCGCGTCTTTGACGTAGGCAGGAGCGAGAGAAGGGCCTCCCCCGAAGATTGAAGAGAAGCGTCTTAAAGAGCTGGGAATGTTTAGCCTGAAGAAGAAAAGGCTGAGATGAGACATGACAGCCATGCATAAATATATGAAAGGACATAATAAGGAAGTGGGAGCAGGTTTGTTTTCTGCTGCCCTGAAAACTAGGACTCAGAAGAATGGGTTCAAATTACAGGGAAGAAGATTCAACCTGAAAATTAGGTAGAAGTTCCTGACTGTCAGAGCTCTTCCATGACAGAAATTTTGCCTTGGAGTGTGGTGGAATCTCCTTCCTTGCAAGCTTTTAAACATGGCCATCTGTCATGGGTGCTTTGCAAGGCAGGGGGTGGACTAGTTGGCCAATATGGTCTCTTCCAACTCTTATTCTATGACAATCTTTCACATCTTTAAACAGAAGAGGTTTGCCACTGCCATTGTCTGTGAATCTGAACAAATCTTGCCAAGAAAACCCTGTGATTTGTTCCCCTTAGGATCACCATAAGTTAGAAACAACTTGAAGGCACACAGCAACAACAACAACAAGGGAAGCTTGAGTGAGAAAGGGTTAGGCCAGTGGTTCTCAACCTGGGGTCCCCAGATGCTTTTGGCTTACAACTCCCAGAAATCCCAGCCAGTTTACCAGCTGTTAGGATTTCTGGGAGTTGAAGGCCAAAATCATCTGGGGACCCCAGGTTGAGGACCACTGGGTTAGGCCATTCTCATTTTAAGAGCTCAGGTAATTTACAATTAAAAATAATTCCTCAAGTATGCTTTCACTTTGCTAACATACGCCTGTTTCCCTTTTATGTCCTGACCTATAGCCTTTTCATGAGGCAGTCTGACTTGTATAAAGTCATGTTAAGGTGACCCAAGTCAAGTTGAATAATAGGCCATTGTCTGAATGTTATCAAGAGTGATCTGATGACCAGGTTTTTTTTTCTAAGCAGTTAGGAGCTGTATCCTGCTTAGTGGCCTGCTTCCCACTCAACTGGAAATAACTTTAGAGTCTATTTATGGGCCCCCTGGTGCTGCAGCGGGTTAAACCGCTGAGCTGCTGACCGAAAGAGGGATGAGCTTCCACTGTTAGGACCAGCTTTTGTCAACCTAGCAGTTTGAATACATTCAGCTGTGAGTAGGTCAATAGGTACTGCTTCTGGTGGAAGGTAACAGCGCTCCATGTAGTCATGCCGGCCACATGACCTTGGAGGTGTCTACGGACAATGGCGGCTCTTTGGCTAAGAAATGGAGATGAGCACCACCCCCCAGAGTCGGGCACAACTGGACTTAATGTCAGGGGAAATCTATACCTATTTATGGGCCCATTATGCAGGTTCACTTATCTTAAGATGTGGAGAAAGTATAATATAAAGGAAGTAATGTCCATGCTTTGGAGAAAGTTTGTTCAAGTTTCCTGTTTTAATTTCACATAAGATTTTTATAGAAAGTTGAAGATTGCTTAGAATATAATTTATAAATCGAACCATTGAGTTACTATTTTTAAAAATAATTTTGACACTTTCAGGACTTTTCATACAGCTGGTCATTGGGGTGTGGAGTAGGGAAAATAGAAATGTCTAGAAATAATTTTGGATAGATACTAAATTCATAGGTTCTGTTGCACCTCAGCAGGAGTTCACCTTGCTCACAGCACTCACCAAGAAACCAAACATGGTGATAAAGAGTTTATTGATAAAAACACATATAAAAAGGGCCAAAGGCACCTTTAGCAAATGGAAGGGTAAAAATCCAAGAGTGAATAAAGAAAGCAAGTCTCAAAGGCAATAGGTAAATCAAGAAAACAATTGTTAAAACATGAATATGAATCCAGGAAACAAGAGGCAAAACATGGGCATGAATCCAAAGGTAAATCCAGAAAACAAGGAGCAAAACTTGCGCGTGAATGTTGGGTCTTGAACTAAAGGCATGCACTACGAACGAGACGGGAGTTCGTCATTCCAGTAGCGACATTGCTTGATCTAAAATCCTAACAGCTCTCTCACTAATTTAGGGACTGCAAAACATCAACACATTCCTTTGACCTTGAGAGGCCTGCTTTTGCCTCTCTCACAGATTTTCCTGCACCTGAATCTTCCTCCTCAGAAGCAGCCTGGTATCTCTGTCTAAGCCAGCTTCTCCCTTGGATGAGCTAATGTTTTCCTCCTCTCCCTGCCTGTTGGATTCCAAAACAGTTCCACTTTCGCACTCTGTCTCAGCAAACGCATCTTGCTCTGAAACCCCTTCCATTCCCTCATCTACAAAACTATCATTTTGCTCCAAAACCCCCTCTGTTTGCTCACCTACAGAACCATCAGGCCCCGAACCCCCAAACCCCTTATCTTCATCTGTCTAAACCATAACAGGTTCTTTAATTAGTGCAGATTTACAAAATGAAGCCTGCAAACTTGAAGAATCATTTTGAGATGGTATGTTGAAAAATCTGTGTTATGAGATTAAATCATACCTACTGAATATCTGAAGTTTAGAGAAGTGTTGCCTTCTCTGTGTTTTAATATTTTAATGCTTGACTTCCCTATGTTTTAATATTTTAATGCTTTAATATTTTAATGTATATTTATAATTTTGTTGTTTATTTAATGTTAATTTGTTGTGTACTGTGATTGTTTGTTGCTGTTGATATTAATGGTTGCCAGTTGTAAGCCACCCTTGGGGGTTGAGAAGGACGGGATATAAATGTTTGAAATCAAAAAATAAATGAACTACTCTATATAACTAATCCAGGCATTTCCAACCTTGTATTTTTTATATGTTTTGGGCTATAATACCCCATAATCTATGGCCAGGGGGCTGTAGTGGCGCAGCGAGCTAAACTGCTAAGGTGCAGAACTTGCCGACTAGAAGTTTAGTGGTTTGGATCCATGGGATGGGCTGAGCTCCCATTGTTAGCCCCAGCTTCTGCCACCCTAGCAGTTTGAAAACATGCAAATGTGGGTAGATCAATAGGTACTGCTTTGGCAAGAAGATAAGCCGCATCAAGTCCTTCGGGAGATGCTAGTGGGGTACAAATAAAGTTAATAAATAATAATAATAATAATAATAATAATAAGCAGCACTCTATGCAGTCATGTTGACCACATGACCTAGGAGGCGTCTATGGACAACACTGGCTCTTCGGCTTAGAAATGGAGATGAGCACCACCCCCCAGAGTCTGACATGATTGGACATAATGTCAAGGGGAAACATTTACTTAATCTATGACAATTGCCCAGATTAGCCTGACCTTTTAAGTGTTATAGCAGGGGTTCTCAACCTGTGGGTCCCCAGGTGTTTTGGCCTACAACTCCCAGAAATCCTGACAGTTGGTAAACATACTGAAAACATAGGCTGTGTGTGTCTAGGAACAAGTTGGGCAAAAGCCTGGAAATTGCTTGAAATGTTTACCTTGGCTGTGGCAGAGATATGGTTGACCTTGATTTTCTTCTTTTCAGGCTGAAGTCATTCAACAGGCTGCAGGTTATAATACAGCACTTAGTGAGTATAAAGGTCTCCTTTGTGTTGGATGGGTTGGCATTATGATAGCAAAACAAAGAATGGTGCACTTTATTCTGCAAAGCAAAGTGTTTTGAGGCTTTGCTTTTCCATCAGAAGCCTGAACTAAAACCACTTTTGAAACTAAAGGGGGCCTTGAAAGTAATTTATGTTATGATGAGTTGTTATTATTATTATTGTTATGTTTGTTTATACCCCACTTTTCTCTCCAACAAGGAGTCTCAAAGCAATTTACATTAAAAGCCTTTCAGTATAGTTTAAAATCTACAAATATATAAACATTAACATAGAATTAAATGTGCTTGGTATTTTAAAAAATTAATTAAAGACCATAAAAACTAAAAACCACTGAATCTAAAAAAATGCTGTTTGAATGGGATAAGGGCTCTATGGGTGTGCACAAGGATCCTAGATATACACAGGACTGGGGAACTGTGACCCTCTAGATTTTGTTTAACCACATGTCCCATTATCCCTCAATATTGGCTGCGGCTGATGGGAGGTGCAGTCCAACAACATCTGGAAAGTTGCATGATTCTTACCCTTGTTCTGGAGAACAGCATGCATCCTCTATGAACCAACTTGCCCTTGGCAGTGTTATCTTACAAATCCTAATTGTGGTTGTTTTTGTTCCATACAGAGTATGTCTGGGACTGCGGATTCTTCACCTGATGTTCTGCTTGAGAAAAAAGGGTGTGCTGGTGTTATAACTATGAATAGACCCAAGGCTCTGAATGCATTAACTCTTTCCATGATTCGACAGATATATCCACAACTGAAGGTTGGTAATTCGATTTAAATGGCCAGTCCAATCCCTATATTTCCAGAGAATGGGGTAGCAAAGGACTCAGGAACTGTGGCAAAAACTGAGGCCCCTCCTACACTGCCCTGTATCCCAGGATTGGATCCCAGATTATCTGGCAGTGTAGACTAGTATAATCCAGTTCAAAGCAGATAATCTGGGACCAAATCCTGGGATATAGGGCAGTGTAGATACAGCCTCAGTGGGAATTAGTACCTCAACATTGTTTAATCAGGACCTAACCCAGTCTGCAAGTTCTTTTCTCCTTCTCTCAGAGTCTGCCCCTTTGCAGAAGAATGGAGAGCGAGATTCCTTTTACACCCAGAATGAGCAAAATGTGGTTCTTGAATCACATGTGACACTTAGCACCCTAGGCATCACCCTCAAATCTCTCAGGGCCCTTCCACACAGTCCTATATCCCAGAATATCAAGGCAGAAAATCCCACATTATCTGAGTGTTGATTCAGATAACCCAGTTCAAAGCAGATATTGTGGGATTTTCTGCCTTGATATTCTGAGACATAGGGCTGTGTGGAAGGGCCCTCAGATCCTCCCATTTATTTTTTTGAAAATTGCCTTGGGGATTTTTTCACCCTCCTAACTACCAGTCCACAGCCCATCATCAAATGCAGCAGATTCCTCTTTCAAGAGGGAAAAAATAGGCATAATGATGCACTGCACCCAATCAGAGTAGCCCACTGGTTCGGTGCAGAATTAGGAATGTTTTATTTTTCTTTACACTGTGCAGGTTCCTTTCCTGCTTCCAGGTGGTAGTTAGAGGCTTGGCTAGCTACTCGAAAGCCAGTTATATGTGCTTTGCTCTTCTTTCCTCCTTCTTGATGCCTGGAACTCCAATTCACAACCAAAGTGCACTTTTGTTTGGGCTTTGATTTCTGATGCCAGCACTTCTTATAGTCTTTTATGTTCGTTTTTAGCCAACATGTATTCTAAGCAGTTTTTACTGTTTGCAATTTTTATCCAACTGGATGCTCTTAATCCCATTACCTGTATAACTTGTATGCTACAGTGTAATAAGGGTCTTTGGACCATAATAAAAATGTTGATATTGGATTTCTGACATTAGCCATTGGAAGGCTACTCACAGTTGTAGCAGTTATAGCATTTCAAATCGATACCCCTTGATTACTCTTTCCACTTGAATATTGATAGCAAAAAATGTGGACCGACTTTTGGAAATTCAGGGCCCTTCCACACAGCCATATAACCCAGAATATCAAGGAAGAAAATCCCACAATATCTGCTTTGAACTGGGATATCTGAGTCCACACTGCTACATATTCCAGTTCAAAGCAGAAAATGTGGGATTTTATTCAGCTGTGTGGAAGGGGCCTCATTGAACCTGAGTTGGAATCTAAATTCTGTCTAGAATACCTGATCTGTCTCCAGGTTTTTTTGGATTTCAACTCCCAGAAATCCACCCAGCTTACCAGCTTTAGGAATGGTGGGAACTGAAGTTCAAAACATCTGGAGGTTCAAAGGTTGAGAACCACTGGCACTCTAGCCAAGGAAAAGAATACATAACATGATTTTTGTTCGTGGGCTATAAATGTCATTTTCTAATTGGTTCTATCATAAAAACATGGAAAATGTTTATTAAACTGCAAAAACTTTCTTTTTGCAGGACATCCTGCAACACATTTTACTATAGTTTTTCAATGAACATCTCACAGAGTCTCAACCAATTTAACCTAACCTAATTTTTTGGAGTATAATAATTGCTTTTCAATTAAACAGGAAATAACACTTTCAAACCAGGACAGATTTTTCCCCAAATTTGTTACATAGTGAAATCAGTGAGTCTTCCACATAGCTGAATAAAATATCACATTATCTGCTTTGAACCAGAATATATGGCAGTGTGGATATCCCAGTTCAAAGCAGATATTGTGGGATTTTCTGCCTTGATATTCTGGGTTATATGGCTGTGTGGAAGGGTCCTATGATAAGGTAGTGCTTCAGGTCAATTCATCAATGTTTTATGATTCCAGGGCAATCGGATCAAGATCATTTTCTGGTGGGGGGGGGGTGGTAGTGGTGGTGGTGGAGCAATTGCATATTGCTGATCTTCTGAAATAAAAGTTTTTCTTTATTTTGTTTTTTTAGAAATGGGAACAGGATCCCGACACCTTTCTAATTATCATAAAGGGTGCTGGAGATAAAGCTTTCTGTGCAGGGGGTGATATCAGAGGTGAGGATTTGAGTGTCACAGAGCTAAGAATCCAACATTTTTTCTGTTTGGTGGTGCCATCTCATATAAAAAATAAGCACTCACATTAGTCTTATGCTTTGGGGTTTAAATAAGGTTGTGAGGTCTGTTGGAAAGGGGTTTACAAGTGGAACATCCAGGGTGGGAGAAAGAAAGTGTGAATCTTCCAATAGGCCTGCTTGATTAGCATTTAATAATAATAATAATTTATTTATACCCTGCTACCATCTCCCAGAGGGACTCGGGGTGGTTCTCAAAGCACTCAAATTGCAAACATGCAATATTCAAAAATGCAAATACAACAGCACAAAGCAACCAACAACCAGTATAATAGCCCTGCAGCTTCAAAGCCTGGCTGCTTCCTGCCTCGGGATCCTTTGTTGGGAAGTGTTAGCTGGCTCTGATTGTTTCATATGAGGAATTCCCCTGTTTTCTGAGTGTTACTCTTTATTTATTGTTCTGATTTTAGAGATTTTTTAAAAATACTGGTAACCAGATTTTGTTCATTTTCATGGCTTCCTCCTTTCTGTTGAAATTGTCCACATGCTTGTGGATTTCAATGGCTTCTCTGTGTAGTCTGACATGGTGGTTGTTAGAGTTTCCCAGCATTTCTGTTCTCAAATAATATGCTGTGTCCAGATTGGTTCATCAGGTGCCCTGCTATGGCTGACTTCTCTGGCTGAAGTAGTCTGCAGTACCTTTCATGTTCCTTGTTTTGTGTTTGCTGCATTTGGGGATCCCTATGTAGACTTGTGCACAACTGCATGGTATGTGGTGTGCAGAAGTGAGAGGATCCTTGTCATTTACTGAACGCTGGATTTTCAGATCTTGCCAAGAAAACCCTGTGATTCATTCGCTTTAGGGTAACCTTACATGAGAAATGAGTTGAAGACACACAATAACAACAAACTGGCCCAGAGTTGAGGCTTATTTTGTTTTCTTGGCTATGTTGTGCTGTTTATCATGTTTATTGCAGAGTCAACATCCTTAGTATTTCAGGCATTCCAGTGACCAATTTTGATACTTTTTTTTTTTTGCAAGCTATCTTTGAATCAAGGAAAAGTGGAGACAGTGTTGCACAAGATTTCTTCAGAGAAGAATACGTCCTGAACAATGCAATTGGTATGTATGCCAGTCCATTGAAGTGCAGGTCACTAGTGTAGCGTTTAACTGATTTAATCTGATGCTTTTTATTGATATTTTTTGATTTTTAAAAATGTGTTCTGGTTTTTTATTGCCCTGCTTGTGTCTTATTTTATTGTTAGCAGTTTTTTTTAGAGTTTTGTTAAGCTAAGTGTGTTTTTGGAAAAAAAAACAACCACCAACAAAACTTTTGTTTAGAGTGTACACCAAAATACTTATGATGGTGCACATCTATATGTCTATATCAGAAACTATACAAATATTAACATATTTTCCCATTAATATTGATATAGGCATTAAAAGGCATATAAAATACTCCCTCTGGAATTCAGAATGGAATGATTACCTGTGGGAAATCTCACTTGAAAAAAAATGTTGTGTTATACAAATTTACAAGGTCATTTTGTGCTTTGCATTATTTTAAACACAAATGTATTACTGTATTTATGACAGGTACCTGTAAGAAACCATATGTGGCACTTATTGGTGGAATTACAATGGGCGGTGTAAGTAGAAACGTATTTTTAATACATTGGATTGACATATTTCATTTAGTTTGAGAAGTTTCAGTGGATCAACTTTACTGGTTTCAGGAGCTCCTTCTACACTGCCATATAATCCAGTTCAAATCAGATAATCTGGATATTGAATAGTTGCCACATGTAAAACTTCCTTGAGTCTCCTTTCGGGTAGAGAAAGGCTACAAATAGAGTAAATAAATAAATATTGTATTGCAGTGTAGAAGGGCCCAAAGAGTGATGTTTGACATGTTAATAAAATTGACTGTTTTAGTGCTTCTGATATGCTCACAAATGTACTATTCATTGAGGCACATTTTGTCTGACAAGCACTTTACGTGTACATTTTCATAAAGCTCTTTACTTGTTTTGTGGAAAGGAAAGCATACCTTGGCAGAGGTGAATTTCCAGATAGATGCAGAGAAAGGAAGTCATGTTTGTCCTGGAAGGACAGAAATGCTTAGCGGAGAGGGATTCCAAGGCAAGGGGAAGTTTTGAGGCAGACACCAAAGGTTGAATGGCTGGAGGGAGAAGATGAGACAGTATATTATGCCCTGCAAAGCAGACACCTAAGGAAAAGGTAGGTACAAGAGAGTCCTGAGGAAAAGTAAGAGTAAGAAAATGCCACAACAAAGTGAAGGGCTATGAGCAAGAGAGTCAGCAGGGCTGACAAGCGTAAACACAGTAAAACTCCTGCATTTTCTGAGCGGAGCACAGAGAGAGAAAGAACACTAGGTGTCGCTTGTCCTAATAGTGCAACACTGCCCAGCCCCTATAAAGTTCTTGGCTTCTGTGGAATTGCATGTGTCATCTCTGTAAAAGTCTTTTCCCTGTATGTCTGTGTATACACATACATACTGTATATATTCTCCTACTAACCGTTGGACACCATCATATACTTAATCTCTGTGCAGGCACCAAATGTTCTCAATTTGCAACAAAAAAGAAAATCCTTTTGTCGTGCCTCTTCTAACAGACCCAATTCCACCACTTGTTATCAGTGTCTTTCCACTTCTTGCGATCCTGTCATGTTGTTAATTAACAGTGTGTGATCTATTACTAAAGGTAAAGGTTTCTCCTTACATTAAGCCTAGTTGTGTCTAACTCTGAAGGGTGGTGCTCATCTCCATTTCTAAGCTGAAGAGCCGGCGTTGTCCGTAGGCACCTCCTAGGTCATGTGGCCAGCATTACTGCGTGGAGTGCTGTTACCTTCCCACCGAAGCGGTACCTACTGATCTTCTCAGATTTGCATGTTTGTGAACTGCTAGGTTGGCAGAAGTTGAGGCCAACAAAAGGAGCTCACCCCACTCCCTGGATTTGAAACACCGACCTTTCGGTCAGCAAGTTCAGCTCAGCGGTTTTACCCGCTGCACCACCTGGGAGCTATAACTACTTAGTGTAAATTAACAAAAGACTCGTTTTAATCCACTTGGTTTGATAAAACTGTTATTACTATGTTTATTTATACCCTGCTTTTTCTCTCTACCAGGAGATTCAAAGGGGCTTACATTAAAAACATTTCCATACAATTTAAAATATACAAACATTGAAACAGAATTAAATATCATTGGTATTTTAAAAAGTGAAAATTCATAAAAACATATTCAAAACGATGAATTCGTTGCAGAGTGACTAGACCCTTATCTGACAAAAAGAGCAAAAGAAGGGGGAACTCATTGGAATGCTTCCACTCATCCGTGTCTAGCAGGAGTAAGTTGAGTTTCCTACAATGTTCTAGGCTTCATGTTGCTACAAGACATGGCTGAAACTGGTTTGTTGATCTTTGCCACTCTGCATCTGTCATGGTTTTGCTTAGGTTTGGTTTGAGAGAGACTGAAAAGACTGTGATTTCAAATGTGCAGTATATCAATATATCTCACAATTTCTGAAGCTTTAAGGCATTCCCAGTCTTTTCTGTAGTTAGTTGTCATAGAATCATAGAGTTGGAAGAGACCACATGGGCCATCTAGTCCAACCATGTCTGCCATGCAGGAAAAGAACAATCAAAGTATCCCCAGCCTCCAAAGAAGGATTCTCAAGTCAAAAATAAGCAGAGTGTTTGAGCATTATTGTTGCAGTAGGTAGTGAATTCAAACCAAAATTGCTTATCAACCAAGGTACTCGATACTTAAAGGTCTTGCACACGCAGAGTGCGTTGTGGGAAATTGCAACCGAATCTTGTTTTATTTTATTGAGTATTTAATGAGTTCTGCAGATGTTTCCTTGTTTAAACTATCTGTCTTTAAATGAGATATACCAGAAGGGAACTTAGGTACAAAGATGGAAACATCTGCCAAGATAAAATACCGCGGGGTAGGCCAGGATGAAAAGCAGAACGCTTCCACTTATGGCAACCAGTAGGACTTCAGTGGGAACATTTTATTAATTTCTGGGCCACTGAATTCACGTTGAAGGGGGAAATGGAAGATTAAATGGATTATCTTATAGAGGCCTAGTACAGCCTTATATACAGAAACCCAGTAAATGTTTACAAAGTTGTTTAGTATATCTTTTGCCATTGGTCTGCTGCAGAGTCATTAGTTTATGCAACAGTTTTATAAGCAAAGAATGGACTGTAGACGAGCTCTGTAAGTAGGAGATGAGATGTTTAAGAATGTTTTCTCTAAAAATTGCAAATGCTGGCTATTCAGAAATCATAGACAAACAGAGCTGGAAGAGATCACAAAGGCCACCCAATCCAACACTATTCTTTTGTGAAGGAACACTCAATCAAAGCACTTCTAATAGATGACTGCCCTTTTTTTCTTAAAAAAACCCCCTGAGATATCATCTATATAAATAAAAATGTAATGTTCGTTTGTGGGATTAACACAACTCAAAAACCACTGGATGAATTGACACCAAATTTGGACACAAGACACCTAACGACCCAATGTATGTCCTTCACTCAAAGGATGTATTAATTTTAATTTAATATTAATGTTTATTGGTATTGTATGTGTTCTAAGGCATTGAATAATTGCCTATACGTAAGCTGCTTTGAGTCCCCTTCAGGATAGGGAAAGGCAGGGTATAAATAGGGTAAATAAATAAATAAATAAATAAATAAACAAAATGAGCCTGTCATGCTTTGGGCATATCATAAGATGAAATGGCTCATTTGAAAAGAGTGTGTTTGAAGAAGGCATTAGGAAAAGGCGAAAAATGCATGATAGGTGGGTTGACTCAATCAAAGAAGCCTCAGCCCTCAGTTTGAAGTCCTGAGCAGGATAGCTAATGATCAGGACTCTTGGAGGTCCCATCATAGGATCTCTATAACTTTAATTTTAATGTTGCTAGCCAATAACAACAATAAATAAGCTTCTGTACTGCTGGGAGTGCATTCATCACCAGTGTGAATGAACATGGGCCTGTATTATTGAAGGTTTTCATGGCCGGAATCACTGGGTTGATGTAGATTTTTTAGGCTATGTGGCCATGTTCTAGAAGCATTCTCTCCTGACATTTTGCCCGCATCTATAGCAGGCATCAGACCTCACAACCTCTGAGAATGCCTGCCATTAATGCAGGTGAAACATCAGGAGAGAATGCTTCTAGAACATGTTCATACAGCCTAAAAAATCTACAATAACCCAACATGGGCCTGGTTTGAAGATCCAGTTGTTAACCATGTGTTCTTTCCCTCCCCGTCCCATGGCCTTGAAGGTGAAGGATAGCATTGTGTTCCTTCCTTTCCCTTAAGAATAGTTGTGATTGTTCCAAAGAGCACTTTATAGCACTTTGCACCCAGAAAGTGCTTGCTAAGTGTTACAGCAAAGACAGCTTATTAATGTATTCAGAGCTGAGTGACATCCAATTAGCAAAGTTCTTCTTTGTGCATTTGTTGTCTGGCTAAGTGAATTCACACCCCCTCCAGCTATGAGGCGAGTGCAGTAAGCAATTGTTGTGATAATGACGCACGGGTGAAGGTAGTGTCGCTTTGGATGAGCACTTAGCTGAATGTTCCTGCTTTTTGTAATCATCTATTGGCAGCACCGAGTTGTAATTCTAACAATTCATTTGTCATCTGTTCATTTCAGTAAACAGCCACCGACACGCAGGATACCATTTCACAGCCATTAGTTATTGTTTTTCACGCTGTTTGTGCCTCACCGTTTGCGCAGGAGGTGGGCGTTTGAAAGTCATGATGAGCAAAGGTGGATTTTGCAGGTCAATTTCCCTTTATGAATCACCTCGAAGACTAAGATCTTCCAGTGAGGCCCTGCTCTCGGTCCTGCCACCATCACAGGCACGTTTGGCGGGGACGAGAGACGGGGCCTTCTCAGTGATTGCCCCCTGGTTATGGAACTCCCTTCCTGGCAATTTTAGATCAGCCCCCTCCCTCCTGTCCTTCAGAAGGATGGTGAAGACCTGGCCGTGGGACCTAGCCTTTGGGGCAGTGCAGTGAGGCAAAATGGTGTCCTGAGATGGTTTTTAAACAACAGATTTTAATGTGGATATAAGTGATTTTAATGTTTGCATATGTTTATGGGTTTATGTCCTGGCATTGAATGTTTGCCATTTCTATGTTTGTGCTCCGCCCTGAGTCCCCTGCGGGGTGAGAAGTGCGAAATATAAATGTTTTAAATAAATAAATGAATAAATAAACAAATGTAAAGTAAATATTTTAATTGCATGCACTTTTTTCTGCAGAGTTTTCAAGACAGTTGTCAGTTAAAGTACTGTATTGTGATAGTTGCCCTTGAATTGCATGGATACTGGTCATAGTGGAGTTCAGATGCTAGCATGCCAAACCTGGAAGTAAAATATTTTCATTGGTCCAGCTAGTTCAGTTTGTCTCATATAGGAGAAGAAGCTATGTTTCTCCAGTTGTTTTGACAAAACCATTTCCATCGACCCATCCCTAATGGTCAGTTTGTAAGGGAGTGCAGGAATTGGTAAACATTGACTGACAGTAGCACTCTCTGGTTAGGAGACTTTGTCAGTCCTATTTGGAGATGTCAAAGTATGCATTCAGGACTTCCTTGCCAGCAAAGCACGTGACATCCCCCAGGTTTTGGCCTAGTCCTCGATATTGTGTGTGCTTTGATTTATGCCGCTTAATGACATCTTTAATAGGAAAGTCTGGTATCATTTGAAGCAGTATCATGCTTATCTCTGTGTGCGATTGATAGAACTTCCCTTTCCATTTTTTTGCATGTAAGAATTAAAAATTGTAGAGAAATATCAGTATTGGGTGAGGTATGTTTTCTACTCTAGGCCGTCCCCAAGTTACAAACAAGATAGGTTGTATAGGTTTATTCTTAAGTTAAATTTGTATGTAACAGGTACGTTTTTAAGTGTAACTCCTCACACACACATACATGCATGCATGCATGCATGCAGGCTTTGGATAGCATAGGGAAGGGTTAGCACCCCTGTAGTGTTTGTTTTGCTCACTGTGCCCTTGATCAAAAGATTTCATCTCACTTTCTGTCTTTGTGATAATTGGATTTTGAAAAATGTGGCTTGTTATGGAAACAAGGGTTGGGGATAAAGCTTCAGTGGAGACCCCCTTTCCCCATGGAAACTCCTTCAGGAGTGAATTTCCCTTCTGAGGAGTAGATTTCTCTCACTTCCTGTTGGTTTGTAAGTTGAATGTTAGTAACTCCAGGACCGCCTGTACTTTTACATTTCGTTGGTTGAAGTGATCTATTATTTAATTTTTTCCTGGTCTTTTAGAATTATTTTCTTAAGATTCTCCAGGTCCTTTAATCTGACTCTGTGGTAAGCTTCCTCTAATCCTGTTACCTTTTTTGAGATTTTTAGAGAGACCATCTCTCTTAGGAATCTCTAAATCCCCCCAGTGTCAGGTATGTAGCGGCGGGGGGGGGGGGGGGGTCTGAGTGGCATCAGCCCCCCCCCCCCCAATTCTCAGGGTGGTCTGTGAGAAGGCCTTACTGGTACATTATTTAAACTGTTACATTATTCATATAGTGATCTGATCACCATGCTCAATATATTCCATATGTGTGGGAGTATTGGGATAACAATACAAAAGGTTTGCTAGGGTAGATCCTCAGCGAATCAAACTCAGCCCCCCCCCCCCAATCAAAATCTTGGCTACGGGCCTGCCCAGTGTGATTCTGTGGTCAACTTCTGGCAGATGTTGACTTATAAAGACATGCTGGAAAATCTAGAGATTCCGAGAGATGTTCTCTTTGTACAATTTTGTCCTTTATTTGCAATTTTTCACTTTCGTGGGGGTCTAGTGTCCCCAATTGCAGTGAATATGGAGGGCTGGTTGTAGTTATTTAACTTGTTTCCTCTTTCGATGCTTCATATCATCTGTTTATTTATGATGTCCTTGTGCTTTTGGAATTATTACTATACAGTGGAGTCTTGACTTAAAGAGCATACCAACTTAAGAGCATTTTGAGTTGAGAGCTGTCATTCGGCCTGGGTTTAGCTTTGACATAAGAGCAGTATTTTGAGTTAAGAGCCAGTGCCAGGGGGAGCGCTAGCACAAGAATACAGGACTTCAAAACTTTAAGGGAGCAGCCTCTGTGCCTTGTACTTCGTGCTCTTGTACGTTTTGGCAGATTGCTGTCTGCTTTGCTCTTGTCCGCTTTGAGGAACTTGGGTTAGTTGATTTTGTGTGGTTTTTATTCCTGGTATGTTTGGTTTCATAAAGGAAGAGATGGAGAGAGAGCAAGAGAGGGAGGGGGGCTGGAATGAGTGCAGTGTGAAGAAATGCTTCTGCCTCTTCATGTTGTGCTCCTACCGTTTTAAAGTTGATCTTTCTTTTTTACTTTTCCATGTGAATGTGCATTTATACACTAATTGTTATTTATAAAATACATTTTCTTCTATCAAAAAATGGGGGAGAGGGAGGTATTTTGAGTGGTCAGAATGGATTAGTATTTCAGTGGGGAAATTGGCTTTGAGAGAAGAGTGATTTGAGTTAAGAGCTTAGTCTTGGAACAAATTAAACTTTTAAGTCTAGGTGTCATTTTATTTATTTATTTATTTAAAACATTTATATTCCCCACTTCTCACGCCAAAGAGCACAGCATATACACGGTAAACATTCAATGCCGGGACACAGATTCACTTACAATACATAAACATTAAAAACATTTATCAAAATATTAAAATACACCATTTAAAACTGTCCTAATCATCCGCGTCAAATCTAATTGGCCTGGTAACCTTTCCTATTTCCACTTTATAGCCCTGTCCCCCAAGCTTGGTCCCACAGCCAAGTTTTTACCATCCTTCTAAAGGACAGGAGGGAGGGGCCAACCTGATCTCACCAGAAAGGGAATTCCATAGCTAGGGATCAATCGCCGAGAAGGCCCTGTCTCTCGTCCCCACCAATTGTGCCTGTGACAATGGCGGGATGGAAAGCAGGGCCTCCCCGGAGGATCTTAATCTCCGCGATTGTAGTTACTTATTTTCTCAAATTGATTCTTTTGTATGCTGTCCTGGCAGACCCGTAGCCAGGATTTCGTTTCGGGGGGGGGGGGGGGGGGCTAAAAAATTTTCAGGGAGGGTTTCGGGGGGGGGGGCTGAGTTTCAGGGGGGGCTAAGTCTGAGTGAAAGAGGGTCTAGCCTAGCAAACCTTTTGTATCATTACCCCTATACCCTCATGCATATGGGATATATTGAGTATGGTGATCAGATCATGATATAAATAAACATAACAGTTTAAATAATGCACCAGTAAGGCCTTTTCGCGAACCACCATGAGAATTTCGGGGGGGGGGGGGCTAAAGCCCCTCAAGCCCCCCCCCCCCCCCCCCCCCCCGGCTACATGCTTGTGTCCTGGTATCTTGAAATGCAGTCTGGGATATCAATATTGTAATACATTAATTAAAATACAGTACACATTGTGTGTTGAAAAGCTAGAATATGAATAAGAAGTTTCCTCAACACATTTCCCTTGGTCTGTTGTAGTGTGTGCCACGCATGTACTCTCCAGTGTAATTCAAAGACATCCAGTAGATGGTGTTGTAGAGCTACTCTCATATTTCCTTTGGGAGTCAACACTTTGCATGGCATGCAGTTGTGCCCTTAAGTACTATTTGATTTGTATAATGCCTTCAGAACAAGTTGCTCTGTCCAGAAGGAGAAGGAGGCAGGGACATGTTCACAATAGGGTTTTTATCTTGAGAAATGAATGGTCAGGTTCTGGTGACCGGTTCCTGAATTACAAGGACATCCTGGGTGTAATGGTGTTGGCTATGGAAACAGAATGGGTTTTTTTCTCCCTACTTTCAAATATTTTAATCCCAACGTGCCTGGACCATACATTTATCTTTAATATACCCTGAAACTAAGTAGCAGTGATTTCTCAAGCTTTTAGTTTTGCCTTTCATTCAGCTTCACCATGCCAACATTTAGAATAGAACAACGTTGGCATTTGCTATCTTGATTCCCCACCCTCGTGTCCTATCTCTGAGAAAATTATATAGTACTTAATATTTTCAGAAAGTGGTTATTTTAGAGCTGCTCAACTTGGGCAGCAGAATCCCAACTGCAAGAAGTAATTCAAGGCAATTTTGCAGAAGCTTTGTGTTTGGCACATAGTGGAGCCAGCCACCACAATCAAGCTGTAGTTATGCAATTAAAAGAGAATTGCTAAGCATCTTTGCTTGTGTAATTTAATAGAGAAATGATACAGATAGTACAAAAATACATAATGTTTTTTCTCGTTGCAGAGGCCCAGTTTTGGGCTCTTTTGAAGTAACACGTGAAATCCATGCCAAGCGCAAATGTGCTTTGTAAACTCTGCAACGAATTGGCAAGCAAATAAATTTCAAGTGGCGATGGTCAATGCCCTGTTTGCTGGGAAACCTTTTCTCTGAATTTACTTGAGTGAAGTTCTGTTTGTTAGTCCACAGTATGCTCAGTAATAGGGGAAAGGGAAGATGCAAATTGGCACTTTCAAAAAGAAGGTTTTTGAAATAGAATTAAACTTGAAAGTCCAGGAACTTCCTTATTTGCGGAACAACGTGCAACGTTTCAGTGCGTTAATGGCCTGTCATAAAAACATTAAACTTTCCAATAAGCAGATTAGCTGAGAATGTGTCAATAATAATAAGATTGCTTTTCATCATAACTATGCCATCATAACCTCCCTCTTCCTTTTTTCCCTGCAAGAGATTTTGGATGCAGGAAGGGTCTGCAGTACTGCTGCTTCTGCTCTTTTAAAAGATAATCTCTTTAAAAACATTACAACAAAAAAGTTACAAAGATAAGATAATTGAATTTATTGGGAAAAATACTTTTTGGGAAAAAATAAGAAACTAATAATGAAGCTATACTGAAACTATTAGAATGGTCAACAGAAACAGAACAAATTAAGTACTGCATGGTCAAATGGGCTACAAACATTGGACACCCAATCAAACTAGAACAATGGGAAAAAGTATGGAACCAATAATTAAAATATACATAATCATATGATTTGAAAGAAAATTGCTATAAAATGATGTCTCAATGGCACATAACTCCACAAAAACTAGCAAAAAGCTACTCAAAAGTACAGTGTTGGAAATGTAAGAAACATGCAGGAACTTTTTCCACACGTGGTGGACTTCTTGTTTTTATTTGTTCAGTCGCTTCTGACTCTTCATGACCTCATGGACCAGCCCACACCAGAGCTCCCTATCAGCCATGGCCACCCCCAGCTCCTTCAAAGTCAAGCCAGGCACTTCAAGGATACAACAACAACAACAACAACAATAATAATAATAATAATAACAACAACTTTATTTATACCCTGCCACCATCTCCCCAAGGGGACTAGGAGCGGCTTAAATGAGGCCAAGCCCAACAACACATCAATAAAAACAACAAGCAATAAGCAAATAAAACAATACAATTAAGATGACTCAACATATAGGCAATAACACGCAAGGGTTTAAAAACCTATGGCCAGGCTAGATATAATAGTTTAAAATTTAAAAATAAACGCTGGGCATGAACAGAGGTAGGTAGGATGTATCTAGTAGGAGGGTTTTAAAAGAAATGTAGGGAGAACAACCCAACAGATAGTTAAAGTACTTCTGAGGACATTTTGCAGGGAATTATTTCTTTTATTCAGGGAAGGCACACTGGAACAGCCACGTTTTCAGGCTCCTCCTAAAGTCTGCCAATGTGGGGGCTTGCCTGATATCCTTGGGAAGTGAGTTCCAGAGTTGGGGGGGCCACCATAGAGAAGACCCTCTCCCTTGTCCCCACCAATTGCGCCTGCGAAAGGGGTGGGAGTGAGAATAGGGCCTCCCCAGATGATTGAAGAAATCGCGTAGGTTCGTACACCGAAATGCGGTCACGCAGGTAGGCAGGTCCCAAAGCATCTTGCCCTTGGTCGGCCCCTCTTCCTTTTTCATTCAATTTTCCCCAGCATCATTATCTTCTCCAAGCTTTCCTGTCTTCTTATTATGTGGCTCCAGCACCGTAACAAGGCAACGATCCTTTGCTGGAGGTGGTGGATTTAAAAAATAACAAAAAATATTGGGAAGAAATTCAAGAAAAACTCCAGAAAACATTAGAGATAAAAGTGAAATCAAAACCAGAATACTTTCTATTGGGAATCACAGACATGGGTAAAAAATAAAAATAAAGATAAGTCATTTAATTATTTAGTGACAGCAGCTAGAATAGCATATGCCCAAAAATGGAGAACAAAAGAAATCTTCAATAGAACATTGGATGTTGAAAATAATTGACATAACTAACATGGATAACTAACAAAATGGGTATCCCAACGTACATGTGGAAATAAAAATATATCGGATTCGACACCATTAAGAGACTATATGATACAAGAAAAAATGAAACTGTTAATAGAGCCACATTGATGAGCAAGAGAGGATTTGTTCCACAAAGAAAGCAAACAAAGAGGGGATAGCAGAATTATAAGGAACTAAGAAAGGACAATCCAAACCACTGTGGAGAAGATTGGAAGTTTTTCTTTTTTCTCTCTTTCTCATTACCTTCCTTTTCTTCCCTAAATCTCCATTAGGTTTGGTTTTTTTTGTTTTTTCTTCTTTTTTTCCTCTTTGTTCTTTTATTCCCCATTTGCCGAGTAGTTCCCCCACCAATGCTTCCCCTATTATCCTATTATACTTCAACTTTTTATACTGTAAAAATTAGAATATTATATTTTGAACTAACTATATATATATATATATATATATATATATATATATAAAGAAATGCTGTTGTTGCCATTTGCAATACTATTTATTAAATATCAACACACTCTTAAAATGCAAAAAAAACATTTATTCACATTACAGAACACACATAAGGTTTAAAAAGGCTACTCACACACTATATTATCATATACTACAAAAAAACAACAACAAAGTAATAAACGGCTTAGCTTCCCAACTCTCCAGTTGAAAGTCTTATTTGCTTCCAAAGCCTACTTCCTCAAATGTCAACTGTGATGTTTTTATTGTTTATCAGATTAGATGAGATATATGTACTTGATGATTTCTACTGCCCTTAGAAACTGTGACTGATAATCTGCTCCAATTTTCTGTCTCTTGTGTCACAACCCGCATTGAGTCACCTATTATAGGTTGAGAAACGCGGTATAGAAATAAAGCAAATAAATAAATAAACTGGTTGCCATGCTAGCTTAAATGTCTCTGTTTTATTATTGCCTCTATTTTCCACTTTTTTGCATGCAAAACTCTTGTCGCCTTTATCATATACTTTAAAATTCTTCCATGTTCCTTTCCCGTCTGTTGATCATGTAATAGTCCCAGCAAATATATTTCAGGTTTCATCTGCAACCGTGTATGCACATTTTTTTCAATCACGCAATGTATTTCCACCCAGAATTTTGTTGCTTTACCTATCGTTAGCACTTCCATTGCCCGAGGAGAAAAGTATAATTTTGCCAAGTATGGACTCTTGCTGGAAAACTTCAATATTTCTCTCCATCTGCCTGGATTAGAGACAATGTATAGTTTTCTTAATTCAAGACAGTTGGATTTGCAGATAGTCGTGGAATGAGTTGGAGTGGTAATGGCTTCTTTTGGGATATCTCTTTAGGCTGAAAAGTATGAAGGTGTTTTCTCCCAGGCAACGAAGAGAAGTGGAAATGTGAATTTTAAAATCTGAGGGTTCCATGGTGATATTTACTAATGTTTAAAATAAAAGTTTAGACGTGAGTGGGGTGAGCTTCTGCTTTAAGCCTCAGCTTCTGCCAACCTAGCAGCTTGAAAACATGCAAATGTGAATGGATCAATAGGGACCGCTTCCGTGGGAAGATACCGATGCTCCATGCAGTCATGCTGGCTACCTGACCTTGGAGGTGTCTATGGACAATGCCGGCTCTTCAGCTTAGAAATGGAGATGATCACCACCCCCAGTAGGACACAACTAGTCTTCATGTCAGGGGAAACCTTTACTTTACCTTTGGATAAGCCAGCAAACAAATTAGGAAGTCTTCAGAAATGATAATTGTTTGCTTCATCCAAATGGGAGAATATCTGATGAATAGCTTTAGAACAAACAACTTTAAATGGTGGTTTACTATGCTGGCTTGTTTTAAAGCTGCTGCCCATGAGGGTTTTTTTTTTTTAAAGGAAAAGATTTTCCAATTTATATAGCGTCTTTTATGAAAGAAAGTTAATTTTTCTGCAATTTTTTAATAAAAGGAACACTAGGGTGTTACATAAGACATCGACGTATTTTGAATTGTGCCATTGGGCCTTCTGTATTTTTGGTACCGAATGCAGTTGCTCTGTAAGGATAGAGGTAGAATTAGTTTTGTAGATGCCCAGGAAGAAACCTGGGATTTTCTGTATCCACAGCAAATGCCCTATTACTGATTTATTGCCCCTTCCCAGTATTAATGAACTACCTCTGTATGGTTATACCATATCCTGGCAGTTTCCTCTCCTCCTCCCTCTTGATTTCTCCACACCAAGTCTTCACCCCTAGTGTAGTACCAAAGTGTGACCATGATCCTGATGTGAGGTTGTTATTGAGAAATCAGACTCCCCTTCAACAAGATGAATTATATAAAATAAATGAATTATATATTTTATATCATTCTGATTCGGTCTTCTGGATTAGCTAGACACTCCAGGCTCCCCAAAACACGAGATTTCCCAGATCTGAAATTCCATAACAAGATAATCAGGAGGGGTGTGGAGAGATGAGACATCTCATTTTGCCTTTCAAAAGTATTTTTGAATATTGCAATTTTTAATGTTTCATTTTTTGAAATTATTATTTTTGATAGGCAGTTGCTTGCATCCACAGATCCAGAGCCTGAGGATCTGGAGGACCTTCTGTACTTACAAATGCTAATGCTGTTTTTTATTCAAAAGGCCTTTGTTACAACATCTGTACTCGCGTTCCCAATATTGATTGTGGTTTTCCTCTACATATAGGCCATGAACAGAATTTCAAAGGTGTTTTTGTACTTCCTGCAATGTCTATAAATGGTTTAAAACATTAGCCAGACCAACGCAGTCCAAATTAAAATGTTTAAGACATACAGTTCCCGAGGATCACAGTAACTATACCGTTTAGGGTTTTTCAGATGTGATTCACAATATAATATTGGGTCTGGGAACATAGTAGTAACCAATAGCCAGTGTATTTAATGCCAGTGTAACATAATCTACCCTTTCTTTCTTTCTTTCTTTCTTTCTTTCTTTCTTTCTTTCTTTCTTTCTTGTACATGCAAGTTTTCTACAATGAAAGAAAATTAACTTCTGAAAATGAGTGATTGCTCCTTCCTAGCTCAGAGATTTATTTATTTTAAAAATGTTCTTATTTTAGTAATTTTATTCTAATGATGAGTTTACCACTGCATTTGAAAACAAAATTGCTGTATCCAGAGATTGACGTTGACGGCACACAACTATGCCATTTCATTAATAACTATTATCTAGCACATATGCTCTCAAGACTTCCTTTATGTAGGAACAACGTCATTCTGGGATCATTCAGAGTCCTCCAGGAATAGTAAAACGTTTTGGAATAGATTGGCTTATGTATGCCAAGTAATAACCTGTCAATTTTGACAAAATATTGATTGTATATTTCCAGGAAAACATCTGGATGTTTATGTGTTCCCTTTTCCCCGTTCCACCATGTCTAAGCACACACTGATATTGTTAGATTTTTTAAAGTTATCAACCACACATACGGACTGAGTTGGACATGATTTTATCTTGGTGATTTGGTGTATTTGTAATTTTAATCAATATGTATTTTAACTCGTTATTATATGATGTTTTTAGATTGTACTATTAGCATTGAATCCTTGCTGTAAGCCAGTCTGAGTCCCTCTACAGAGGTTGAGAAGATCGGGATATAAAAGTTTTAAATAAATAAATACATGGTTGAGTCCCCTTCGGGGTTGAGAAAGACGGGGTATAAATAGAGTATGTAAATAAATTAATGGTTCATTTTTAATAAGACTTAAGGTGCAGTGGTAACGATGATCCATGGATAAGTTGGCCCAGGTTCTTTGGGTTGAGTTTTTGACTAAAATGTCTAGACCAGTGGTTCTCAACCTGGGGTCCCCAGATGTTTTTGGCCTACAACTCCCAGAAATCCCAGCTAGTTTACCAGTTGTTAGGCTTTCTGGGAGTTGTAGACCAAAAACATCTGGGGACCCCAGGTTGAGAACCACTGGTCTAGACCTATGTATATAGTGCCCCTCCCACCCTTAGGGGTGGAGGGGGTTTCTGTTGTGACTCAGGTACCAGAGATTGTCTCACACAGCAATTAAAGGGTTAACAGAAGTCTTTAATGAGTCTCTGTCAGTAAGAACACTTAACAGCAGTGCTAATTACCAAAACAAAAGAGCCTTTAGGCTAGTAAACAAGAGGGAGATAAGCCGGATCTTTCAGGACTCGAGCTCAGCAAAAAGGAAAGCAGGAGTTAACATGAGCATGTAGCAAACACAAAATCAAAACAGCTTCTTAATCAAGCAGAGTTCAGAGCAATAACAAAGTCCAGTAAACAGTTGCGTAGTCCAAAGACGATTCCAAGGAGGTCAGGGGCAGGATGAAGTCACTCACGTAGAACGGTTCCAAGGTCAAGGCACACGAGGTAGAATAGCTGTATACCAGGGACCCAAGCAGAGGTTAGGGAGCACAAAGCACACAAACAACACTTCGTCTTCTGCAAAGCTACACATCCCAGCACTCCCAATTTATTGGCAGTCACTATCACTTGATTGGCTTTCATCACTAGCATCTGGATCATTTTCCTCAGCTGCTGGCTCATTACCACGCCAACGCTGCCATCGTTGATCCAATTCCTGATCCTGCCAAGATGAACCTGCCTTCCATGTATCTTGGAACCCCTCGAACTCGTCACTGGACGTAGCTTGGGTGCATATGTCCCTAATGTTCTTAACAAGAGTTCAATCCAGTTCCTCCTCCATTTCTCCCTCACTGGCTTCCAATTCACCTGAACTGGAATTGTCAGCTGTATCTTTAAGCCTTTTACTCAGGGTGTCTTCATCACTGTCAGACTCACTGGCAACACGCTTTACTCTCCAGTAATCTGACTCTACTAGCTCCTCAGGGCCGAACCCTGCAAAGTCCTCCGAATCGCTCGGGGCCAAAATTATTTCACGAATGCGCTTCAGCTGACGCTGATCCAGCTCTGACTCAGCAACCCTCCTCCTTCTCCTGCAACTGGTAGTAGATTCACTGCCGAGACGCTGAGCCTCAACAGTTTCATTGGACAACAACATATAAGCAGCATTTGAGATTTTCCCCCTGGCTTCACAATGCCAGGACAGTTCATGATGTTACCTGGGTTGATGTGCTGCAGAAAGTGTTTTGCTCCTACAGAGGAGTATTTTCATACTTGGCCTCCAGTGCCACCTTTTCCACTTCAAGGTTGGATCAGCATCCCATGAGGCAGGAAGGACTGCTGCTGTGCTTATGTCCATACATGGGGAGGTTTGGATCTCAGCCAAGAGAGCGAGATGAATGATTCATTAATAAATGAACATATTTTATTAGTCTGATGCTGTTCTATGTTTTGCCCTTTCTGTGACTAATTGAGAAGAAGAATGGTCATTCTGGGGTTTACCTAGGCTTTCACTTGGTGAATGCATAATGTCTTCCATTTTTAAATAAGCAATTTGAAGTCATTCTTCATAGGAAGGGGTTTCCGAACTACAGTCCGGTGCCAGGCAGGAAATTGCCTTTGAAACCTCTCACAATTGCAAAGGCAGGTTGCTGTGCATATGGTTTAGACATGGTTCAATTTCAACCTTCCCCTAATAGGTATCCTCCAGATTTGTTGAGCTGCAAATCTCATTAATTCTTAGCCCAAATGTTGGGGATAATGGGAGTTGTATTCTAACACATTGCAAATATGCAGGTTATGGGATAGCTGCCATATCTGTTTTTGCCATACAGGAAATGTCTTTCTTCACATATATCTATCTTTATGCTGGATATTTTTACAGACCTTTTGCTAATTATTTTGAGCGGGTATCACACTGAACACTTGGTTCCACGCTAAATATAAATTCTTTGCCTCTTCAGATTTGTTTCATGCCAGAATAATGGAATGTGCTGTGTAAATTTAGAAACATATAGTATGGGCAAGCTACCATCAGTTGACCTTAAGAATTGAAAGAATGCAGAATGAGTAAACCGACATTGTGTAGTGATTTGAGTGTTGGTCTACAACTCTGGAGACTAGGGTCCAGATCCCTACTCAACATCTGGATGACCTTGGGCAAGTCACATCTCTCAGTCTCAGAGGAAAGCTGAACAAATCTTGCCAAGAAAACCACATGATAGGTTTGCCTTAGGGCAGTTGTTCTCAACCTGTGGGTCTCAGATGTTTTGGCCTTTAACTCCCAGAAATGGTAACATCTGGTAAACTGGCTGGGATTTCTGGGAGTTGTAGGGTCACCTTAAGTCATAAACTACTTGAAGGTACACAACTAAAATAAACGTCCACAAGTAATTGTTTTAATATTAAAATTTGATCAGATGATACAAAACAGTCAACAAGAAGAATAGCAATCAACCACACATATAATTATCAGCAGATTGTCCTGCTTTTTATAAATTCCTTATTGGCTAACACCACAATATAGCTGTACTCTTAAACACTGAAAATATGATTTCTTACATAGTAATGAAAAGCCTTTCAGTAGATAAACGAGATAGAAATTACAAATACTAGACAGTTTTATGTTCAGATGTGTTTCCTTGTCCTCTTCTGGTTCAACTGCAAGAACTGGTTTGGAAACATTTGCTTTCCTTTTCAAATAAAAGTGATTTGTTACACAAGCAGTAGTTTACATTAATTCTGGTTTATTGAAATAAGCCAACTTCAAACCTTGGCTAACTTTAACTAACACCAACAATGCTTTGAATGTAATGCTAAAACCATGTTTGGCTGAAAGGGGAAATTATGTGTTCTCCCAGTTTAAAAAAACAATGTTTTTATGTGCAGTTTCCCACTTTTGCAGGAGTCCTACACCCTAGAGAATGTGGAGGGCTGACTATACATTACATAGCAAGTAAAGATAAAAATTTCCCCTTGACATTAAGTCTGACTCTGGGGGTGGTGCTGATCTCCATTTCTAAGTTGAAGAGCTTGCGTTGTCCATAGACGCCTCCAAGGTCATATGGCTGGCATGACTGTATGGAGCACCGTTACCTTCCTGCTGTAGCAGTACCAATGGATCTACTCAAATTTGCATGTTTTCTAACTGCTAGGTTGGCAAAAACTGGGGCTATCAACCAGGGCTCACCTTGTCATGCAGATTTGAACTGCTGACCTTCTGGTCAGCAAGTTCAGCAGCTCAGTGGTTTAACCCGCTGCGCCACTGCGGCCCCATATACATGATATACATAATTTAAAATAGAATTATCAGTCTAATTTCAAGCATACTCACAGTTATAGCAGTTTGATGCCACTTTAGCTTGCATGAATACATACTCAGGAGCCCTAGGACTCATATTTTGGTGAAACACTAGAATTCTCCAGCTGGAAATTAATTATCCCACAGAACTACAAATCCCATGATCCCATACGTGGTAATTAAAGTGGTATCAGAGTGCTATCGTTGTTGTTGTTGTTGTTGTTGTTATTGAGAAAGAGATTTCCTGTATTTCATCATCATCATCATCTTTAATTACTTATTAATCGCCCTCCATCTGAGATCCTCCAGGCGATTTACATAGCTCTCTCTATTTACAGAGAGTCATCAAAGTTTCCATCTTTGTTACTCCTGCAATCACACAAACTCTTCAGTTGGTTTTCTGGAAGTAAAGGTCATTGAGTTTTGGAGACCATCATTGAGTTTTGGAGACTATTTGGGCATGAATATGAATACCCATTGAATGACCTTGGATGGGTCACAAACTCTCAGGCCCAGAAAAGGCTGTGGTAGGCTTAGCATAGGGTCACCATTACTCCAGAGCAACTCAAAGGCAATAAGTATTTATTCCATTAGCTATGCTGGGGTAGATTTTGTGTAGTCTTCCTGATGTTGAACCATAACTCCCAGCAGCATTCAGCAGCATAGCCAAAGGGAAGGAAAGGTGGGAGCTGCAGCTCAACATTTCTGAATCACTGCACATGTTCCACTCTTTATCGCTTCTAAGACAATTTTAATTTGATCCATCTGTCTTGAATTTGTCTTTTGATTTATTATAGCAAAGTTATTACAAAGTTTTATTCCTTTTGAAGAAAAATATTCCCAGATAACAGTAGTTTACTCCGTCACAAAAAGTAATCGCTTTATTTTATTTCTTTTAATAAAAGAATGAAAAAAAAATCTCATTTTGATACATATTGAACTTATATGTCTTTATCTGTCATAATAGTTCAGATGAAATATAAGATGATATCAAATGGTTATTCCAAAATGTTGAGGGCTTTGTAGTCTTCAGAAACACTGAATTTGGCTCCCAAACATTAATTCATTTATATTTTCTCTAATAATTTTGGCAAGGGATATTAAATTGATAGGGGGGAGATCTGATTTGTGATTGACTATAATTAACTTAAACTTTTCCAAAAAAAAAACCCCTCTTCCCAAAACAAGATAAACTTTAAATAAATATAGCCACCTCACTACCTATTCAACTTGTATGCACAATACATCATGCGATGTGCGGGGCTTGACGAATCCAAGGCTAAAGTTTAAATTGCTGGAAGAAACTTTAAACGACCTTACATATGCAGATGATACCATTTTAATGGCCGAAAGCGAGGAGGAGCTGAGGAGCCTTCTAACCAAGGTGAAAGAAGAAAGGGCAAAAGCTGGGTTTCAGTTAAACATAATAAAAAAAAACCAAGATTCTGGCAACTGAACTGATTGATAACTGGCAAATAGAGGGAGAAAATGTGGAGGCAGTGACAGTCTTTGTATTTCTAGGTGCAAATATTACTGCAGACAGACTGCAGCCAGGAAAACAGAAGACGTTTACTTCTTGGGAGGAGAGCAATGACCAATCTTGATAAAATAGTGATGAGTAGAGACATCACACTGGCAACAAAGATCCACATAGTTAAAGCAGTAGTATTCCCTGTAGTAACCTATGGATAAGAGAGCTGGACCATAAGGAAGGCTGAGCGAAGGAAGATAGATGCTTTTGAACTGTGGTGTTGGAGGAAAGTTCTAAGAGTGCCTTGGACCGTGAGAAGATCCAACCATGGTCATCAGTGGGATGAAGATGGACACAGTTTCCAGCTTGTATCTCTTGTTGCTTCCCACTTCTCACAATATGCTCCTAAATTCTGGGTTTAACTTCCACATCTTGGTGCCATGTCTCATTCTAACTCTCAAGACAGCAATTTTGAGAGGTCTTTGATGGATTCAATGTGTGGGTTCAACCTAGAGTACTTAAAATGTATTATAGCATGCCTGAAGTCGATCTAGTTTGTCAGTCTGTTGGTCTTAGTATTAATTAGTTTGGGAGAAATTTAAAAATCAGTTTCTCCGTAAGAAGAGATGAATGTCTGTGTAAATATATGTGTGTGTATATTCATATTCACATTCTTTCTATAAGGAGTTATGTGCTTTCCAATCATTTTTGACTTGTGCAGGCCCTAAAGCTGCCCTGAGTCCCCGTAAGGGAGATCGTGGCGGGGTATAAATAAAGATGATGATGATGATTATTATTATTATTAATAATAAGTGATCCTATCTCAGGGTTTTCTAGGCATCTTCTTAAAAGGTTTGCCATTGCCTTCCTTTGATCGATCTAAAAGCCAAAAACAGAAAAACTATTTTAAAATTCAACATTGCCACAGACATGAAACATGAGGTTGCGTGAAAATGTATTCATTTTTTAGCAAAAGGAAAAAATAGAGAAGCTTGCCAGTCCTCTTGAGGAAATGGGTAATTTCTTGGGACATTTTCTTGTTAGCAGAATGGAGAGAAGTGTCCACTCTTGGAAGAATGGGTCAATTCCCAGGAAGCCAGGGAAACAGTCTGCTCAGGGATTGTGTCTCAGTTTTAGAACATTTCCCTAGACTTCCCGAATGCTAAGGCCAATGTATTTTTGGTGCTAGACAGACGTTGTTTTATTCCCCTAAGCTTTAAAGTGTTCATTTGTTTTCCTTGGATTATTCCTATATTCTATCAGGGATGCTTTAGTATAATGCATTGGTTTTTCTTGAATTTTAATAATGCAGGGTAATCCACCCCCCTAACAAATTTGAACAACGTGAAAACTAAGAAGAATGTGATCCATGCATTGTTGCTGGACTGCATTTCCCGTTAACCTTACCAGCATAGCCAATAGTGAGGTATGTGATGAGGTATAGTCTAATATCTTCTGGGCTGCAGTTGCCTTCTCCTGATGTAAAGATATAAGTGAATAATTATGGCTTAATATTTCATTATCGAAGCTCAGATTTGTTTACCCCTTTTTTTCTTTTTGAATAGCCTCTTTATTTAGATTTATTATCTATTTATTTACTTGATTTCTAACCTGCCTTTCTCGACCCCGGAGGGGACTCAAGGCTGATTGATCCTGTTACATTCATCCTCCAAACTTGTGACTTATGTTCCTCAGTTTCAAACTATGGTTTACAGTCCTGGTTATGGGATGAAAACAATAGTTTGCAAGTTATACTTTAACTCTTTTTTTTGTCATGTCAGGAGCGACTTGAGAAATTGCAAGTTGCTTCTGGTGTGAGAGAATTGGCTGTCTGCAAGGATGTTGCCCAGGGGACGCCCGGATGTTTTGATGTTTTATCATCCTTGTGGGAGGCTTCTCTCAGGTGGAGCTGGAGCTCATAGAGGGAGCTCATCCGCGCTCTCCTGGGATTCGAATCTGTGACCTGTCAGTCTTCAGTCCTGCCAGCACAGGGGTTTAACCCACTGCACCACCGGTGGCTCCTATAATTTAACTGTCTTATTTGATGACATTAAATCTTGTGGGTACCATCCATGGTGTTAAGATTTACAGTTCGTTTTTTTGTTGTGTCAGGAGCGACTTGAGAAACTGTAAGTTGCTTCTGGTGTGAGAGAATTGGCCGTCTGCAGGGGACGCCCGGATGATTTGATGTTTTTATCATCCTTGTGGGAAGCTTCTGTCATGTCCCCGCATGTGGAGCTGGAGCTGATAGAAGGAGTTCATCCGCCTCTCCCTGGATTTGAACCTGCAACCTGTCGGTCTTCAGTCCTCCCGGCACAGGAGTTTAACCCACTGTGCCACCAGGGGCACAGTGGGTCTAGATTTACAGTAGAATTTGTATTTGTATTTTGTTTTTGAATTTGGATATATACACTGCATCTTAACGAAAAGCCACTGTTTCTTACATGTATAAAGAGTACTGTTGAGGAAAGTGTTCTGAAGTTTTCTTTTGCTTGTTTTAAACCATAAGATATAACTCTTATAGCTAAGCTTTTAGCAGATGAAAGAAGGCTGAGAGTGGAGTTTCGGGTCTGTAAAATACTTCGTAATATACTGTATACAGTATATTGAAGATCTCTAGCTAGCCAAAATTGGTGTCATCTCCCTAATGGATAGTCTGCTTGTTGACTTCTCAGATTCCTTCCCAGTTCAGACGCGTGTGTCAGCTGCAGAAAGAGAGAAACACCCATCTATTTTTTCCTGAGATTTGCTTTTTGGAATGGGATATAATTCTTACCCTGAAATACTCTGGATGTGTCGGGGGCCCTAATCTCCTGCCACATGCCAGTGTTTGTATGGATTGACCTGCATATTATTTATCACTAATGACCCAAAATATTGAAAGCAGCGTTGAATCAGGACTGAAACGGATTGCATCTTTGCTGATGCTGCAGTAAATTTCCCATCTGGCATATTGGCTTCGCTGCTAAGCCCTCTGAACATTATCCGAGAGACAAATGCTGCAGTTAGTGTTGTGGCTAATCTCTCGCTTTCAGAGTCATTCCTGATAAACAGAAGCATGGAAACACATATACACATCCGTAGTGTTAACACTTGGAGTCATGAAACACCAGTAATTGCTTGTTTTATCAAATCAACACTTTTAGGACAAGTAAGTCACAAAACCAATCACCTGTTAAGGAGAAGACACCCAGTCCTTGACAGCCAATAAGGGACTGAGTTGACTAGTGAAAAGACACTGTAGAAACTATTGGGAAGGGGCAAAGTGTCCCTACATACACACCATCTTGTCAGGCTGCTATGTTCTCTGAAAATATCTTTCTTGTACTGGGCACAGAAACCAAATAGGCTTAAGAGAAGAGGGCATTTGAACACTCTTCTGCTTGAGATCCAGGTGACTCACCTACAAGGACTCTTCTCTTAGCCTACTTGGTTTCTGTGAGAAGGGGGCATTCATCACTCTTCTGCTTGAGATCCTACAAGGTTTGTACTGTCCTGCATTGTTATGAGTATGATTTTCAGAAATGAAAATCAGTTAGAACCTGAAAATAAACTTCACCTACAAGGACGTCCAGTTTACCTACAGCTTCCAATTGTGTTGCTGGTTACATGATTGGTTTGAGACACCAGAACTTGCAACAATTAGTTTTCTTTTACCAAATTCTCCAGAAGTGCAAGGCAGTTTTATGTCTCAAAAGCCACAAATAAACCCCACTTGAACAGCAATCTTTTAATAATCACAATTCTGTAATTTGCTTTGAATGATTTCCTATAAAATTTGTCAAGATACCAAGTGAGAAAAATGCTTACTGAAATTGAAATGTTGCATTACTACCTTTGTGTGTCAAAATTACTTCTGTGCTGGGTGGGGAGGTACTTGTGATTTTACCAATCATCCGTTCACGTGTTGCGTATCATGTCTGCTCTCACAACCCAGCAATATTTAGGCAGCCATTCTCTCAGCCTCCTGGGGTTGTCATAAAGATAATGTGGAAAGGGTTGAATAAATATATCAACATCATTATCAGTCCATATAGCTCTCTTTGTTATTCCTCGATGCCTGGGCACTTACCATAGTTGCCCTTTATTGCTCTCTCCTCCTTGTATATGTATATATTGTGTGACAAAGAGAAAAATGCATTGTTTATAGTTGACCTGTGTAACAGCTAGTCGAATATTGTATACATCTATTGAGATATCTCCCAGACCAACTTTGATATATATGTATTTTAATTGTATGATGTGGTGGTCAATAAAGCCAATGTAATTCTATCAACAGAATCATAATACCCAGATGGAAGAATAATAGGGCCACTGTATTCAGGTTGGGTGGGATTTCATAACTTGGCTTCCAGATTTTTCACCATCTTGATCACCTTCTGATGGCCACATTGCAAGTTATCAATCTCCTTCTTTGGCTTTGGACACTATGGTTCAAAAAGGATAGCTGGGAGTTGAGTTTGTTTGATAGGATTGAGAAGTGACATGATAGCCATCTTTAAATATCTGAAGGGATACCATGTGAAAGATGGAGCAAGCTTGTTTTCTGGTATTTCAAGAAGCTAGAACAGAACTTTCCAAACTTTTCATATTGTTGACATGCTTTTTAGACATGCATCCTTTCGCAACAGTGTATTTTTTAAGCAACACATTAACAGATAACAGTCAACACACTACTGTATCACGACACACAGTTGGAAAGCTCTAGCCTAGAACATGAACCAGTAATTTCAAACTGCAGAAAAATAGATTATTGTAAGAGCTGTTTAAGGGTGGAACAGGCTGCTTCAGAAGGTGGTGGCCTCTCCATCCTTGGAGGGCTATAAACATAGGTTGGCCATCTCTCAGGAATACTATATTTGTTTTTTCCTGCATAGCCTTTGAACCCCTTCTAACTCTAGCTTCTATGAGTCTAAGGCTTGATCTACACTGCCATATAATCCAAATTATCAAAGCTGATAAACCATATTATCTGCTTTGAACTGAATTATATGAGTCTACACTACCATATAATCCAAAAAAGATAATCTGGACTTTACAAAGTGTAGATGGGGCCTAAGTCTGCCAGGACACTTTCCTGGGCTCCTATGTGTGAGTGTTTTAAAGGGTGCAGGATTCAACCTTGGACCTTCCCCTTTCATAGCATATCTTGCTCTGTTCCTGAACTGTGTTCCTTCCTTATAATTTCTCAGATATCAGAAGCAGTAACACATGAAGTGATTGGTTTATGTAGGGGAACAGAGCCTGGAGCAAAGCTCTAGCTCCCTGTTTTGTTATACTCTGTCTTGTTTAAGCCCATAAATCTGTCATTTCTTGGCACCTTCCCATTTCAGCTGGAATCATTGTGTCCTGTGTGTCACCCCTGACATTTACAGAAGTGCTCGCAAAGGATTGTACCCAGTAATCCTTTACAAACCGAATGGAATGATTCAAGGTTTTGTTCCCGACTTGTTGCAATAGCTGTCTTTTGAGAGAGAATATTTTCGGAAAGAATGGCCTTAAGGGAACATATTGGTGGGAAACTCTCATAAGCCAGGATCTGGCACAAAGTGCATGTTTCTTTTTTGTCTGGATGCTGAATTGATTTTACGAGGGACTTGAATCAGTTTCTGAAGTACAGACCAAACAAAGATCAGAGGCCCTTCAGCCTGACGGGGTTGCATTTGTGTTATAGAATGGATTAGTAAACTGTGATTTATGATTTCTCTTCATTATTCGACATACTTAAGTATCACCATTGTCATCACCACCACATAGCTCAACTATTTCCATGTTAGCAATATAGACATAAACTGTCCGCTCCAGAAAACACTTCAGTAGGTTTGTCTTAGGGTCACCATAAACCAGAAACAACTTGAAGATATAGAACAACAGTGACAGGAAATATTCACACTCCAATATGAAGTGAGTGTGTTTTTAATGTCGTGAAAACGGTCTTCCTAATTAACAATATGCTTAGTTTTCATGGGAGACATGGTATGATCATACTTTTTGCTGTTTATTCATGTTCCCCATCTTTTAAGAGTCCCCCCCCCCCCCGTAATTCTTAGATCATATTTACCAGGGTTGCCCTTTTTCTCAATCAGAAGTCCATTTTTTCTGTTTGCATAATATCAATGTTGAGGAGGCTCTTTATTGCCTGCTAAAGGGTTCATTTATTTAACAGCCTTGAAACAGGGGAACTCATGTCCTGAAATAATCTGGTTTCCCCACAGAGATGCACTGCTAGGGAACAGCCTAAGTGAATTAATTAGCCTTTTATTGTATTTTGAAGGTCAGTAATTGTAAGCATCTGGCAGCCTGCTGGAGGTGCTGTGCACTGATGCCAAGGGAAGATCATGCCAGCCCAGATGTTCAGTTCCTGAAACTGTTCCTTCAAGGGCACCACTCTTCATGACTAAGCTCTCCATCCAGTATCAAGTCCATTCCTACCATTTCCCCTTCTCTGCTCTCTTTCTTTTGGCAGCTCTTCATTATGTACAATTTAAATCCGCTACGCAGGCTCCCTCAGCCCTTTGTGGGCATGCAGAAGGCTGCAGGGATGGAAACATGAACTTGTGCAGGAGGAGAGAGCAAGATCTGGATGTGGCCCACATCCCATTGGGAGATTCAGTGTGATGGTCCTGTACCAGGACCTTTATTATTATTATTATTATTATTATTATTATTAAACTTTATTTGTACCCCGCTAGCATCTCCCGAAGGATTCGATGCGGCTTACACAGGCCGAGGCCTCAACACACAACACAACAATACAATCTAAGCAAATCAAACAATTAAAAACAGAATAAAGCAAAATAAACAACAGGCACAATACACTAAAACACAATAAAACTGGGCTGGGCCAGAGAATGGGTACAAAGATTAAAAGTGCTGATGTGACAGGAGGTGTATATAGGGCTTCTAGGGCAAGTGTGATGTGCGATGTGCAGCAATCATTGGTTCTGATAAAGTGCTTATGGGACTTGGTAGTGGAGATTTCCTAATCTGGGAAGGCGCATCGGAAAAGCCAGGTCTTCAAGTTCTTTCTGAAGACAGCCAATGTAGGGGCCTGTCTAAGGTCTTTGGGGAGAGTGTTCCAGAGTTGGGGGACCACCACGGAAAAGGCCCTGTCCCGTGTCCCCACCAAGCGCGCTTGCGACGCCGGCGGGATCACGAGCAGGGCCTCTCCAGATGACCGAAGTGAACGTGTGGGTTTGTAGATGGAAATGCGGTCACGCAGGTAGGCTGGTCCCAAACCGTTCGGGGCTTTGTAGGTAAGCACCTGCACCTTAAATTGGGCTCGGAATATAAACGGCAGCCAGTGGAGCTCCTTGAACAGGAGGGTTGACCTCTCTCTGTAAGAGGTATCAGATGAGGTGCCAATTGCTATTTCCTAGGTCACCTCATCTTTTAATTTTCAAACATTCATTCCTTGTGAATAGAAGGGACAAAGAAAAAAAAAACCCAGCTGTCTTCTCTATTAGTTATGAAGAAGAGACAGGATGTTTTAAATCATGTAAGTAATGTCTGACCTGGGAAATCTCCACTTGATGTTTTTTGCTCACCCATCTTATGATGAAGTTTTATTCTTGTTAACTGCCATCAAGTTGACTTCAATTTAAAGTTATCCAGTGAATGAGATGCCTCCAACTCACCATATCTTCAGCACCTCTGCTCACATCTTATAGACTCAGGACTATGACTTCCTTGATTGAGTCTTTCCATCTGTAATGCGGTCTTCCTCTTTTCCTGCTGCCTTCTGTCTTATAAAACATTATGAAGGAGTCATGTCTTCTCCTGATATATCCAAATTATGAAATGCTGAATTTAGGCATCTTGGCTTCTAAGGAAGGTTCATGCTTGATTTGCTTTATGATCCATTTATTTGTCTTTTCCCAGTCCACAGCTTAAATGAATCATTGAATCATAGAGTTGTAGGAGACTCATGGACCATCCAGTCCAATCCCCTACCGAGAAGCAGGAAAATTGCACTCAAAGCACCCCTGACAGATGGCCATCCAGTCTCTGTTTAAAAGCTTCCAAAGAAGGAGCCTCCACCACACTTTGGGGCAGAGAGTTCCACTGCTAAACAGCTCTCACAGTGAAGAAGTTCTTCCTAATGTTCAGATGGAATCTCCTTTCTTCTGAGTTGATATTCTTTCTATAAGGTTTTTTCACCATCCAGCTTTTACAACCATACCAAGAAATTGGGAATATGATGGTATGGACAGTCCTATCTGTAGTATTCCATGATATAGCTTTACACATTCAGCTCTTGTCTAGTTTCTTCATAGCTTTCCTTCCTAACCCACAGATTTCTTGACTGTAGTCACCATTCAGATTGATGACTGAATCAAGATATGAAAAGATCTTGAATGATTTCAGTATCTTCATCATATACTTCATCATCCTAAACAAGCATGGCTAATTGTCAGGAATACTGGGGATTGTAGTCCAAAACTACAACAGATTAGGGGAAACTGGTATGGGTATTCCCTGTATAGATCAGAATAGGCTTACCAGCCAATTTAAGAAAATGTTTTATTTATTTATTTATTTATTTCAAAGTTTTCTATACCGAGCTTCTCACCTCTTAGAGGGACTCAGCCATAAAAACATACAATCAGTAAAATATCATAGTTCATAATTACAATAACACATTTAAAATAACAACTATATTTAAAACTACGGTGGTCAGTCGTCATATTAAAAACAAGTATACCTCATCTTCCATCCACAATCCTAGGGTGCTGTCTCATTCATCGAAAGCCTGTCTCCACAACCATGTCTTCACTCGTTTCCTGAATGTCAGGATAGACGGGGCGGTTCTGACCTCCGGTGGGAGAGAGTTCCAAAGTCGCGGGGCCACCACCGAGAAGGCCCTGTCCCTCGTCCCCACCAGGCGCGCTTGCGAGGCCGGTGGGACCGAGAGCAGGGCCTCTCCAGACAATCTTAGTAATCTTGATGGGTATGTAGGGGAGAATACGTTCGGAGAGGTAAACAGGGCCGGAGTCGTTTAGGGCTTTATAGGTTAACACCAGCACTTTATAGGTTAACACAGCACCAGTTTTATAATTTTCATCCAAGCTTCAGATTGATGAATAAATTCTTTGAATTTAAATGTGCATACATTTCCTCGTAGGGAAAAGCTATTGCTGAGGGGAGAAACATATTTGTTTTACTTTACTTTTAGAAGCAACCGTTTGCAGGTGTGATGTTCAAAAAGGCATTCCTACTGTGTTTGAGAGAGAAGCAAAGATAGTTCTTAACATAGTGTCTGTAGTATTTATAAGCATGTATGGACACATGCTTTGCTTGAATGTGTGTGTGTATAATTGCCTCCTGTTTAAATCAAGAACAATGTTGTAATCAGTTTTGAAAGACCTTTCATATGATTGATTGATCAATCAGTCCATTAACTCTGGTAGCATAATAAAATTGGATGCAGTATGTTAGATCTAAGAAATGGAGAGGAGATGGCACTTATTGGCACGTTGGACATGGCATCAGTTGGATCAGATGCAAAAGGGGAAGTTGGGCAATGTTGTGCTATGCATAATTTAAAGACTTTGGGAGGAAAGTAAAAACGTCTTTTGGCTCCTATCACAATCAATTACCTGACAACACTTTGCTAGGGAAGTGGGGTGAGATCAGTGCTTTGACTCAGAGCCCTGAATAAGTGAAAAGTTGCATGGCAGCTTTAGAGTAGGGAGATGTGGAGGCCTCACTTGAAACATCTCACAGTTGTATGGGAAGGCCATCACATTCTTTAGAGTCGCTCAGCCATTGATGTGTATTTGAAGGATGATCCATTATAGTAGGCCTTTCCAAACAAGGAGACAGAACCTTCTGACAAAGAGGAAGTTCAATTTTACTTGCTGTTACTATATGCCTTCATTTTGTTTCCAACTTATGGTGACCCTAAGGAGATCATGGCACAGGGTTTTCTAAGGCTGGAAGTGTGTGATTTGCCACTCTGTGGGTTTCTGTGGCTGAGAGGTTATAGTCAAGAGGTTATAGTCAAATCCTGGTTTCCAGAGTCATACGCTCAGACCACTTCTACACCATTTTTCTCTCATGTGGCTTAACAAGAAAAAGACTAAAAGTGAAACCTGGGAACCATAATATTCCCTGTGCTGGCCGGGGTTCACTTAGGCTCCTTCTACACTCTCCTTATATCCCAGGATATGATCTCAGGTATCTGCTTTAAACTGGATTATATGAATCTCCACTGCCAAATAATCTGGGATAAACAGATAATTTGAGATCAGATCTTGGGATATAGAGCAGTGTAGAAGGGGCCTTACTGGGCCTAAACCATTCTGGCCCAGTTTACCTGTCTGAATGTATCTCCCTCTACGTACCCTCAAGGACCTTAAGATCATCTAGAGAGGCCCTGCTCTCGGTCCCACCACCATCACAGTTGTGCTTGGTGGGAACGAGAGACAGGGCCTTCTTGGTGGTGGCCCCTCGGCTGTGGAACTCCCTTCCTAATGAGATCAGATCTGCCCCTTCCCTCATGACCTTCCGGAAGAAGCTCAAACCCTGGTTATGGATCAATCGTTTGCAGAATAGATGGTTTTAATGGACTTTTTAGCCAACAGCAATGGATTGATTTGGAAGACGATGTGAAACAGCAAACTTTTTAAATGTATCTATAATGGTTTTTAATGTAGGTTAATTGTATATTATGCTTGTTATATTGTTTGGCACCGAATGGTGCCTGTTGGTAGCCGTCCTGAGTCCCTCTTTGGAGGTGAGAAGGATGGGTTAGAAATGCTCCAAATAAATAAATAAATAATTCTTCTCATTCCCTTCCATGCTTGGTAGAGACCTCCTGCCTTTCATTTTCAGTCCTTAAGTAACAAATATTTAGCTGAATATCAGAAACATGCTCTTTTTATTTAGTCTGAGTCCTATACGTCTCCACCATCTCTGAAGTGGAATTTGGAAATCTGCATAGAAATTTAGACTATTGCTGTGTTTCAGAGAAGCTTTGGGTCAGGGCTTGAGGAGACAATCTCCTCTTCCTCCTTCTTCATATTTATTTATATGGTGCCATCATTATACATGGTTTTTTACAAGTCAAAGCACAACAAAGCAGTCCCCTGCCCTCAGGCTTACAATCTACTATATGTATATATACTTATGTATGAAACTGATGTGTCCTTGAGATTTTCATAGCAATGGCTCCATCAAATAGGCAAGGTCCTTGCCTTCTTTCAAAATCCACAATAGGAGTTTCTGGTGAAAAAATGAAGATTGTTCTGGCTGCACGTAATAGCTCTTATCTATACATTAAATGTGTGATTTATTTGAATTGCCACTCCTGTGTTTGCCATGTCTATTGTTGCATTTTGTATGTAGTGTATGTTGCTAAGGAACTTGAGGATTGTGTGCTTTGGGTGTAATAACTGCTTTGATGTATTGGTTAGAGTGTTATACTAGGACTTGGGAGACCCAATTCTCCATTTGGCCATGAAGGCCATTAGATAACCTTGGACTAGCTTCTCTCTCTCCCTCCCTCTCTCTCTCTCTCTCTCTCAGCCTCCTCATTGGATTAAAAAATGAGGATAATAACCATGTAGTGAGAAACTGGACACTTCTGATCAGAGCTGGCCATCAACATCCTTTGGTTATGGGGGGAGATATAACTGAGAGGCACATCTAAGGCGAGTTAGAAAGTGAGAAATTGATTAAGTTCTGAATAAGGTTTTAGGAACTGGGAATGTGCAAAGGGTCCAGGGAGTTCTCTGTCATTATTATACAGTCAATCCTCTGTGGCTCGAGATTTTGTAAACACAGACTCAACCATCCACAGCTTGAAAATATTCAGGGGGGAAAGAATCCCAAAAAGCAGATCTTAATTTTGTCATGTTATATAACAGACACAATTTCAGTATACAATTATAATATAAGGGGACTTGAGTATCCACAGATTTTGGTGTCCATGGGAGGGTCTCAGAACCCAACCCTTTTGATACCTAGGGCCCACTGCATAAGAAACCTTCACTTGTTTTTTTCCCCATGACTACGTCTTATTGCTTCTGCTTAAGAAGTGAGTGGGAGCAGCCCAAGGGTTCGAACAGTGGGACCAATCTGGAGAGGGGATCATTCACAAGATCGTTTTAATCCTGCTTTGAGCTTCCTGGGAGAAAGGCAAAGTATAAAAGAAACAAAGGACAAGAGGGATCCTCTCACCTCTGCAGGAGTCTACCGTATACCATGCAGCTGTGGACAAGTCTACATAGGGACCACCAAACGCAGCGCCCAAACAAGAATCCAGGAACATGAAAGGCACTGCAGACTACTCCAACCAGAGAAATCAGCCATAGCAGAGCACCTGATGAACCAACCTGGACACAGCATTTTATTTGAGAACACAAAAATGCTGGACCACTCTCACAACCACCATGTCAGACTACACAGAGAAGCCATTGAAATCCACAAACATGTGGACAATTTCAACAGAAAGGAAGAAACCATGAAAATGAACAAAATCTGGCTACCAGTATTAAAAAATTCTAAAATTAAAACAGCAGAGAGAAAAACAGGCAGGGACTTCTAAGCACCTTTCATTAAGAGTTTGCTCCAGGCACAGTCAGCCCATTGTATGCTAATCAAGGTGGTCAGTTGAAAAGATTCACACCTAGCCCAACTTACAAAAGCCTTTTGTCTCACCCTGGTCAGTCCACAGATATATAAACCCCTTTTTTCCCAGCTCCAGCAGACCTCTGAGGAAGCCTGCCATAGATGCAGGCGAAACGTCAGGAGAAATGCCTCTAGAACATGGCCATATAGCCCGAAAAAACCCACAAGAACTGAGTATAAAAGAAACATCCTACTAATGACGTATATATTATATATACAGTACATTCATATGTCCCTTTTTGGACAAGGCACAAGGGACCTGGGAGGGATGCCTTTTGCTGCTTTTCACCCGTGGGAAGAGAGACAGGTAATACCGTGAGGATACAGCTGATCTGGGCTTCCAGGGGAAAGGAAAGAGATGTGTATACACCATCTGTGGGCACATCCTCATTAGTTCGTCCCCACCATGTTGAATCCAACTACTATGTATTGGTCAGAATGGTCTCCATAAGCAGCAGCCGTTCCTATCTATTCTGGGGCTTTATAACTGCTGGGAAAATGGGAAAGAGACACAGTCATGATGGAGGAGATATACTGTGAAGTAAGGTCATGCCCATATTTGTATCTGTGTTGTGTATAGTCTAGAATAATATATATCTATATAAATAAAAATATAATGTTTGTTTGTGGGATTAACATAACTCAAAAACCACTGGACGAATTGATACCAAATTTGGACACAATACACCTTTCAGGCCAACGAGTGACTATCACTCAAAAAAAATGATTTTGTCATTTGGGAGTTGTAGTTGCTGGGATGTATAGTTCACCTACAATCAAAGAGCATTCTGAACTCCACCAATGATGGAATTGAACCAAGCTTGGCACACCCAACTCCCATGACCAACAGAAAATACTGGAAGAGTTTGGTGGGCACTGACCTTGAGTTTTGGAGTTATAGTTTGCCTACACCCAGAGAGCACTGTGGACTCAAACAATGAAGGATCTAGACAAAAATTGGCAAGAATATTCCATATGCCCAAATATGAACACAGATGGAGTTTGGGGGAAATAGACCTTGACATTTGGGAGTTGTAGTTGCTGGGATTTATAGTTCACCTACATTCAAAGAGCATTCAGAACCCCACCAATGATAGAATTGGGCCAAACTTTGCTCAGAGAACCCCCATGACCAACAGAAAATACTGTGCTTTCTTGTGGTCTCTGACGACCCTTCTGACACTCCCTTGTGACACCCCCCCCCCCGGGGTCCTGACCCCCAAGATGAGCAATGCTGCCTTAAGGCCAGCCAGTACAACTCCCTTCACCAGGGCAAGAAAACATCACCAAAGCCCTCTTTTACTTTTACAAATCACCAGATTGGGCCACAGTAGTGCATGGCAAGGAATGGCTAGTGTGTGTGTATGTGTGTGTGTGTGTTGCAAGCTTGTATTATAACTGCAACATAATTATTGTCTTTCCTTTCATTTTTCGATAGGGTGTTGGTATGTCTGTTCATGGGCATTTCAGAATTGCTACAGAGAAGACCCTTTTTGCAATGCCAGAGACTGCAATAGGTAAGGAATGAACGTTGACTTTCGTATTGCAGTATACAGTAAGAACACCATATCTACAGGGAATATTGCACTGTGAATAGTAGATGCAAAGAGCCTGATCTGGATGAAGTGAAACCAGGGGACAAAGGGTTAAAGTCCCTCTTTATCCCCATCCCCCTACACACTATTATTCTGATCTGGCTTAACCTCCCCCCTCCACCATACCCGTTTTTCTTTGTAATAGGCAATAGGGTGGATCCTGATTTAAAGTGGACCCACTGAAATCAATGGAGCTCAAGACTAATTTAATCCTGATTGATTTCAGTGAGTTTGTTTTATGGATGGCAGAATCATGATCCAATCCATTGGGGGTATTCTAGTTAGACTCCAAGAACTCTCATAGATTAATCGCTTGAAATGTCATTCATTTTTAATATGGATGCTCTGCCTGCCAAATATTCTTCATGGTTCTTAGTTTCTGAGGGTTATCTTCCAAAAAAATAAAACACCACCCGCTTGCCCCAGTATGAGGTGACTATCAATTTCTGACATAATGTGGCAGATGTAACTGAGCACAGCTCAGTGATTGTGAAATTTGAGGCAAGCGTCTTTCAGTTTATCTGCAGCAAACTGCATTTTTGTCACTTCTATTGATGCTTGTTCATCTCTGAAAGTGCACACTTGCCTTTTCAGATAATCTTTGCTCTCTCTCTGCAGAGTCTAACATGACAATTGAAGTCAATAACAAGGTAGCGTCAAAGGTCACAAGCAAAATTAATCAGCATTCGTATTGTAGCATGTCTTGGAGGAAGTTGAGAAAAGCCAACAGAGGTTGTAATATCAGGCCAAATTGACACCTAGAAGATCTTAGAGATCTACAGAAAGGGCAGAAGACTGTAAATTTCAATTCGAGGAATTGTTGCCTTGCTTCATATCTGTTTTGTCTTTAATTGCAGGCCTTTTCCCTGATGTGGGTGGAGGCTACTTCCTGCCAAGACTTTCAGGAAAGCTGGGCTTTTATCTTGCCTTGACTGGATTTAGGTTAAAAGGAAGGGATGTGCAGAAAGCAGGGATTGCAACTCACTTCATTGAAGCAGAGAAGGTAAATCCCTCAAAGTGGTCATTGGGCATGCTGTATACTCTGTCAACAGAACAGCATAAACATGGCATTTTTGGAATCCAGGCCTTCTCAGCAATCCACTTCCACTTTCTGGAGGGGGGAATGAGTATTACTTTCCCTGCTCATCATTCCAAGGTGGTTGTGGTTCTCAAAGTAAACGTCCAAGAGGCTGCCCGGTAATTAAATTAAGCATATAAAGACCAGGGCTGTGAAATGTATAGGCTGCCAAATGGTGCTTTCATATCAATCCTCACCAGTTTGGCCTATTGTGAGATGATAAGAGTTGTCATTCATGACATCTGGTGGGTCTCCATTCTCACATTCTTAAGATTATTGATGTCAATGACTAGGATCTTGAATCTGCTGTCCCTCAATGAAATTTGGTTCATGGACACTTCCATGAAAAATTCAGTTCTGGAGGGCTTAAGGACTTTATGGTACAAAGAAAGAGGGACTTAGAATCTGAGAAAGTAAGGGAGAACGAATTTCTCTGATTTATTGATGAAATCCTCCACCAAACCTTGGCTTTGTCCATGAGTGGAAAAACTTCTTCCACTTGTGAACGTATAGTTAGGCTCCAAGGTACTGGGCCTTTAGCATATTTTATTATATATTCTCTGATATCTTTTTCTTTTTATCCTACTTACAAAGAGATTCATTCTGACTATCTTTGAAATGTTAGGAGAAGCAGGTGTCTATTTTGGTATATAGCATATGTATTTCTCTTTATATATTGCAATCCTGTCCTTCGTGTTGAAAGTTTTTACATTAGTTCTTCTAGAGCAGTGATTCTCAACCTGTGGGTCCCCCAGGTGTTTTGGCCTCCAACTCCCAGAAATCCTAGCCAGTTTACCAGCCATTAGCATATATGGAAGTTGAAGGCCAAAACATCTGGGGACCCACAGATTGAGAACAACTACTCTTGAATAAGATCTCAGCATGAATTGAGGGCCCTTCCAGATGGGCCCTTCCAGGCAGGCCCTATATCCCATGATCTGATCTCAGATTTTCTGCTTTATATTGGATTATATGAGTCTGAACTGCGATAAACAGAAAACTTGGGATCAGATCCTGAGGTATAGAACCTGTCTGGAAGGGCTGCAGAGAGAGGGTTGAAGGCCCAAGAAGAGCTTATCAAGTTTCTGGTTTTCTGTTTCTTCTTCTTCCCCTTCTTCTTCCTCTTCTTCTTCCTCTCCTCCTCCTCCTCCTCCTCCTCCTTCTTCCCAACTTTGTTTATACCCCACCTTTCTCCCCATGAGGATTCAAGGCAGCTACACCATGTAATGACACTTTATAACAAAGCAAATACAAAAAATTGAAAAACAATTAAATATTGGTGTGTGGATATAAAATTAAAATACGATTAAATTACTTTACAAAATTCACAATGGGCTTCATTTGTTTTTAATTTTTAACTTGCAGGTGGCTGCTTTAGAAAAAGATCTGACAGAATTAAAATCCCCCTCAAAGGAAAACGTTGGCGAGATCTTGGATTTGTATCATAAGAAGGTGTGTGGATATCTTAACTGGAAGAGCTCTCGCTCCTCATTGTTATTTTTTTTTTTACATGAGTCTCAACTGGGACAGACCTGTTTTACATGCAGTAGGAATAGACCATTAAGATTTCTTGGATTTTGTACATAGTAAAAAATAGAATTGGATTTATGTGCCTTCCCTCTCTCTGTCTCTCTGTCTCTCTTTCTCTTTTTGCCTTGGTGTTGCGTGTAATCTGTGTGTGTGAGCTCTAGCTTTATTATGGATGGATGTAATAATTGCAGATATAAATCAGATCTAATGTTCAAATCTAATATAAAAATCTATATGAAGCATTTCTTTCTGTCAGACATATTGATTATTAAGTTCATATTAAAACAGATCTAATTCCAGGTTATGGCAGTATCGATTTAAAAACCTAACCCTGACACATACACATGTTAACATTAGGAACTTATTTTCCATTTAACTTCCTCCCCCCCCCCCCCTTTCCTAGATTATATATCAGAATAAAACCAGTTTCTCTGTTTTTATAGAAATTAAGAACCTTTCCACTGCGGGTGCCACATAAAAAACAAATAAGCAAAATGTTTAAATACTTATTCAGATATATAATATTTTAACGCTGTAAGAAGGCTTTTCAGATAATTCTAAATGTTTTGGTGTAGATTAAGATGCTTTATTTGTATGATAGGCTATGTTTGCAACACTACATGTCCCTCTGGGTTTTAGGAGCATGCCTAAAATCTTTCAGAGTAAAAGGTTCAGATATTTAAAGCTGGAGTTAGTTAAAGCTTGAACTAGTTTCCACTTGATTAGAGAGCAGTATTAAGTGCCATCCAAGGAACAGGCAGAAATTAGAATAAGCAAGGCTGTGGTTCTAGGAACACACACCTGGAAATATGTCCCATTAACATTGGAGCTTACATCTAAGTACCGTATTTTCGACTTTTAAAGACGACTTTTAAAGCCTGGAAAATCTTGTGAAAAGTCGGGGGTTGTCTACTATAATAATAATTAAAAGAAAAGAATAAAATCTCCCTTAGCGGCGTGACCTGAGGAGGAGGGCGGAAGGAGAGAGGGCATGGAGAGGAGGAGTGGCAGGCTGCATTGCCACAGAGACCGACTGGGGGTGATGACCTGCTGGGCTTTCCCTGCTTCCCCCGCTGTTCTCACCGCTCTCCTTTCAAGGACCTCCTCTGCCCCCGCCGCTCGCCTCCTCCGAAGGCTACTGGGCTTGCCTAGGCCCAAGAAAGTGCCTCCGGACGATGACTTCCAGCAGCCCTGGGTGGCGACGTGCCTTGGATATGTTTGCTGAGGCATCCTGGGAGCTGTCATTCCCTGACTCCTACTGCTCCCAAAATTCCTCAGCGAGCACATCCAAGGCATGCCACCATCCAAGGCTGCTGGGAGTCGTCATTCGAGGTGCAATGAAGCACCTCTGGATGACTCCCAGCAGCCCGGGTCGGCGGTGTGCCATGGATGTGCTTGCTGAGGCATTCTGAAAGCAGTAGTTCCCTGACTCCTATGGCTCCCAGAATGCCTCAGCGAGCACATCCAAGGCACGCCGCCGCCCGGGGCTGCTGGGGGTTGTCATCCGGAGGCACTTCCTTGGGCCTAGGCAAGCTCAGTGGCCTTTGGAGGAGGTGAGCGGCGAGGGTGGAGGAGGTCCTTGAAAGGAGAGCGGCGGGGGATGCAGGGGCATAGTGTTGGAAGAGGGGTAGTCTTAAATGGTGAATATATCCCTAAAACTTGGGGGTCGTCTTCTACCCCCAGTCGCCTTGTATGCCAGAAAATATGGTGGTAGGATTTTGTGTAGTGTCAGGTTTTGCTGTGAAGTGCTCTCTTCTTTTTAACATTTTGAGTTTCACAGAATGCTCCTTGAAGTGGAAAGGCATAAGACACAATTCCAGTTTTGTGTTGATTGTAGCCTTGCTATCTGACCTATAGAGATGTCCGTTTTTCTTACCCTTTTTCCCAAATATGGTCAAACCCTTGCAATAGCAAGGTTTGTGGATCAGCCATCAAGGAAAATATTGATGTAAGGGATGTACTGCCATGGCAGTCAATTTTGGGGCAAAGGTTGATGAGGAGGGGAGAATATAGGAACATACAAGCTGTGAGTGAATGGAGTGGAAGCTAACTCCTGGAATACAAATGACAGGCATTCGATTCTGATTTGCAGCTGATGCTGTTGTAACTGAAACACATGCTTGTAGCTTAACCTTGGCCCCTGCCGTGGCAAAATATTCCTGGCATCTGTCATGAGCTTCCATTCAGACGCTTCACTTCACGCAGAGCCTCACGGCAGGCAGCAAAGAATCAATCCCAGTCACCAAACTGACATTCCTTTGAATCCGATTGTGTGTAAATATAGTTTCCAGCAGCATTGTTCATTAATGCAGACAGCTAGGAAGGTCCATTCATAGGGTGGACGGATGCAAAAGGAAGACTGGCTGCTGAGCCTTTTATAGTTGGAAGGAATTTCAACAGGTGCCATTTTTATCACAAACAGGTGCCAGTTTTTTTTTGTCTGCTTTTTCATCTTGTATGTGATAAGCTGGTCTTACTGAAATTCCTTCTTTTGAAGAACTTTGTAAGGGCCAGGAGCACGACTATCATTATTTTTCTTCTATTTTGGAGCTCTGAAAGGATAAAAAGGTGAACATTATTTTATTTCTCAGTACACTTCTCACTGACATTCTTGTCCTGCCCTTGAGGTATGAGGCTTTTCCTTAATCTCCATGTATATATTGGATTGCTTTTTCCATAAATTCACATTTTTCCATTGGCAAAGCAACTTTTTCAAATTCACATACTATCAGTCATCACTTACAAATGTACATGTGTGCATTTTTTCACTACAATGGACTGAAAGCATTTAGAATTTTTTTGAGGCAAATGGTAAATCCGGTTGTTAGTCCTAACAAAAATAGCTCCATTGAAGCAATGGGATTTGCTTGTGTGCTGACTCATTATTTAATAGTTGATTCAATAAGTCTACTCTACGTGGGATTAGCCAACAGGATCTGAATTAATATGTGCTTTGTCCTGTTATAGTATTGAGAGGTGCAAAATGCACATCTTTTGTATGGAAATAGGAACGTAACAAATGTGCTTCCCATTCTTCCCAAGTGTTGTAGTTCAGCCAATTATTGTGTCTGATGTCAGTGCGGATGATGGTTTTGCTGGGCCTGAGATTTCAAGTCTGGTCTTGCTGAAAGGCCTGAGGTTTCAAGTCTTGAAAATGAATGTTGTGTTTCTCCTGTAGAGTGTGAAGGCTATAAACTTAGGGCAAGTTTCCAAGTTCACCAAAGGTCATTGCGCTTCTTAGAAAAGAGAGAAAAGAGGCCCTTATCTGGTTGTAAAGGTAAACAAAATGATTTCTTGATGGTTTATGAGACAGGAAAAGCTTTAGATGAGATGGTGAAAAGATTTTAGATTTGTCTGGGCAACACTGGAGTTTAAAGAGCATCTTGCATCAAGGGATTTTCTAGTTTCATGTTCCAAGTTTGCCAGGTTCCTGTTTCGAAGTCTAAAGGATTATTCTGGAGTTCTCTGTGTTGGATTTTCATATTGTCTTGTTTACCTGGATTTTTCATCCTTGGATTTTGTGTTTTTACCTTTGTACCTTGAAGTTAATGGACTATTTCATATCTTTGGATGATACTGCTTTTACCATTTTTACTGCTTTGCTTATATATATTCTTCAGCAAACTGCTTGCTGATTTTATTGTACTGGTGTGGTGATTAAGTACAGAGTACTCTGGGATACAACACCAAGAGACTGATTTGGGATCACCATTGCTTAACTTCACAAATTTGGCATCATTCCAATCCTAGATTTCCTCCTTTATTCTTTATTTTTAGTCTATCTGTGAATTTGTGTACTGGTAGATTTAGCATAAAAAGCTAAAGCTTTCTCTTGACATTAAGTCTAGTTGTATCCGACTTTGGGGGGTGGTACTCATCTCCATTTCTAAGCCATAGAGTCAGTGTTGTCTGTAGACACCTCCTAGGTCAGTGGTTCTCAACCTGGGGTCCCCAGATGTTTTTGGCCTACAACTACCAGAAATCCCAGCCAGTTTACCAGATGTTACGATTTCTGGGAGTTGAAGGCCAAAAACATCTGGGGACCCCAGGTTGAGAACCACTGTCCTAGGTCATGTGGCCAGCATAACTGCATGGAGCGCAGTTATCTTCTCCAAAATGGTTATGCAGGTTTACATTTTCCAAAACCCATTGCATCACCTTGTGTCTCTTCCGTATATAGTCGAGCGAGGGGGGTTCCAAGGGGATTGTGGAGTACGCACAATTTGCTCGAACAGGACATACAGGATGTGTAAAGTCCATTGTGTAAGGGGACACTGGCACGATTCGATGCCACAATGAACATAAACAAAATTGAAACAAAATTAAAAACAATTAACACACATTATTAAAACCCTTTTAAAAAGCATTAAAAACATAAAACACCAGTAACTTCCTATTAGCTCATTTTCCAAAGACATTGTCAAGCCATTCCATGTTCATTCTTTCCTGGGTTCCAATGCACGTTACCATGTATTGAACTGCTTTTTCTGTCGATTTGTTGTAAAACATGATGTTTTGGTGTTTAATTTGTAAAATAATTATGTAATTTGCATATCCAATGTTCTGCTGGCTCGTTTATGTTGGATAAGCGAGACTCTACTGTACCTCTAACTTTGTTAGAACAGCTGCAGTAAGACCTGAGAAGACATTTGGAGTAAAACTGAAAATAATCCCACAAGCCTGCACAAAATGACTTTTGTTTTTCTTTGGTTTTTTTTTTTAAATGGAATCTGTCAATGAAAGGTATTGCCTTTTTCTTTTTTGTGACAGTGCAAACTTGATCAAGAGAAAGAGTTTATTCTTGCTGAACACATGGACAAAATTAACAGGTATTTGTGGACAATTTCATCAGTAATATATTGAGGAGATGTTTCGGGGGAAATGTCACTGTGTCTCTTTTAAGATGCTTGTACAACATATTAATGATATATCATAATTATTTTTGATGTCTAGAGTTGGAGTAAATTAGAAAGAGTACATAGTGTAACTGGGCTATATCTGTTAGGCCTGCATTGTTGATCCAACAGTGGTTCTCAAGTTGTGGGTCCCAGATGTTTTGGCCTTTAACTCCCAAAAATCCTAACATCTGGTAAACTGGATGGGATTTCTGGGAGTTGTAGGCCAAAACACCTGGGGACCCATAGGTTGAGAACCACTGATCTAAACAATTGTGGATCTGAATTGCAGAAGAGGGTCGCCACCTCAAGATCTTAAATCAATTGTTATTCCATGTGGAAAGGGAGCTCTTCGTAGAGTGAAAGAAAATGAAGCAAGAAGGTCTATGCAGAAAACTTGGCTTGCTTTCTACTTTTTCTACAAAGTCTGTTGTTCCCAGCTGAAATTATTCCTGAGGGTCATTATACTTGAAATGTGTTTGGGTGGGACTTAAGAGATAAGCAGAGAGGATTCAGCCTATGTTTCTCCTGGAGAAGAGAAGGTTCAGAGGCCCTTTGATAGCCATTTTCAAATATCTGAAAAGCTGTAACTTTGTGGATGGAACAAACTCGTTTCTGGTTGGTTGCTCCAAGGAGTCAGATCCAGACTGATGGAATAAATCACAAGATTTTAGAAAGAATTGTATTAACTGTAAGCCGTTCAACAGTGCAACAGATTGGCTCAGAAGGGAAGAAACTGTCTGTCTTTGGAGATTTTCATACAGAAGTCAGGTGGCTATCCATCAAGGATATTTTAGGTTCCTGTATTGGTATAAAGGTGTGTGAATTGTGTTTTCTGTTTTCAGTCTCTTTTCAGCAAACAGCATGGAAGAAATCATTCAAAAACTGAAGAAGGATGGCTCTCCTTTTGCACTGAAGCAACTGGAGGTGATGTTCTCTTTCCTTTTCAAATACTTGTTATCTTTGCCACACTACCTACGGGGCAATGACTGTGCTGTGGCATTAATTAAATTAGTTATTTCACGCAATATAAAATAATAATAACATATATGTTTGGTCAGTTGCAGATCAAATTTCAGGGAGAGTTTCTCCCAGTCAAACTCAGGACCACAATTCCTTCTTCTACAAAGGGCACCTTGGTTTATTCCAGATTCCTTGGCTGTGATCCAGAGGAAATATGCAGCTTATCTCTCGAAAGGGAAGGGTGTTGACTAATGAACAATAGGATATTTGTTTCAGCTGTAGATTAACTCTTGCCTGCCATTTGATTTCTGTATATATGTATAAAATATAGGTGCACATTTCTAAATTTATATTTATTTAACTATTCATAATGCATTGTTGCCTATGCTATTCTTCCATTTGTAGAAGACCGATTCAGTCTTGATTCTATAAACAGAAGAGCAAAGATGTGATTTTCCTAATTTCCATATTTCTTTTGCAGTTCCCTACCCTCTCTCCCCATCTGTTTGGGCTTCATTTGAGTAGTTTCAGGCAGAGGGGAACCTCAAGGCTGCAGAGGAAAATGGGGATTATTGAAAATATCTTCCATTTTTTGAAGTTTCTGCTGGGTCAAAGAGTTTTCTGGGCTTGGAAGGACAGCATCCAGTATATTTTCTTATGTTTAAATGATCCTTTATGTAGTAGTTTGAGTGTTTAATTACTTTGAATTCTTACTCAGGCATGGAAACCTACTGAGTGGCCCTGAGTAAGTCAAAGACTCTTAGCCCCAGAAAAAGCTGTGATAGCGTTGCCATAGGGTTGTCTACACTATGTAACACAATTTTTGTTCCTGCGTTCTAAATGTCATTTCCTAATTGGTTCTGCCATTAAAACACGGAAAAAGTGTATTAAACTTCTAACACCTTGTTTTGGCGGGACATCCTGCAGCACATTTTGCTATAGTTTTTCAATGGATATTGCATCGAATCTCAACCAATTCAACCTAGTTTGTGGCAGCCACAAAAACAAAGTTTCTTGAGTATAACAACTACCTTCAAAGTTAGTACCACATGATTAAACATGAAATAACACTTTCGAACTAGGAATATGTATTTTTTTCAAATTTTGTTACATATTGCTATAGTACCATTCAAGTTCAGTGAAGTCCTAACAGTTGGTGAACTTGCTGGGCTTTCTGGGAGTTGTAGGCCAAAACACCCGAGGACCCACAGGTTGAGAACCACTGGTCTATATCCTGGTTGTGCTGGTTGTGAGATTTTGGGTATTTGAATTCAAAAATAATTCTTCTAAACTAAGCTTCTAGCTGGCTGAGGAGAGATTGTGCCTCCTTTGATCTGTGTAGTTGTTCTAGCTATAGTTCAGGTATGTGTTGTGTGGTAAATTGCCATATTGAAAAAGGCAGGTGAAATTTGAATTTCCCTTGGTGTATAGAGAAGAACTTTGATTTACTTTGAATAATGGCTTACCAATTAATTAAAAATGTCCTTATCTTGAATTCATCTTGAGCGTCAGTAACTGTGTACTGTAGATAAGGCTTGGGTTTTAATGTGATTGGTTTAGTCAGTGCCAATTTAGAAAGAAAGTGGCATGTTGAGATACTTTAAGTAAGTGGCTCCCAACCTGTGGTCTGTGGATCACCAGTGGTCCCCAAGAACTAAAATATGGTCCACGGCTTCACCATTACTGCCCTGTTGAAATGAGAGTGACTGGTCTCGTGAAACTCTCTTATAGTGCCTAGGCTTATTAAATACGGTTTTTTTCTGGGCGAGCAGATGGTGACTACTGGATGTCATATATGCTGTATCAGACACTAGAGCTGATGTGGTCTATCCACAGCAATTTTCTTAATCAGCACCCCAAGTAACCAAACTGAATCTAAAGTTGACCAAAAATTGATTTGTAACCATTTTGGAACTAATGTTGGGAACTGGTCCCTGGTCAAAAAAAGGTTGGGAATCACTGCTTTAATTAGATGCCAACTAATTGAGGCCACTGTACTTAGGATCATGCCTAGGTGAAGCCATATACAGTTGACCCTCTAACCATGGATTCTATATCCATGGATTCAGTCAAAACATCAAAGCTAGAATCAGAGGCCCTAAATCAGGTATCCTCAAACTGTGGCCCTCCAGCTGTTGGGGCCTTCAACTCCCAGAATTCCTGACAATTGAACAAGCTCATTAGGGTTTCTGGGAGTTGGAGGCCCAAACAGCTGGAGGGCCTCAGTTTGAGGAGGCCTGGCATAAATAATTGTTTTCTGCTCATCACCCTTCAGTAAAAAAAAACCCACATAGAATTCACTGAAAAAATGTTTGTTCTCTCTCACATGATGTATTAACATATTGGATGTGCATATATTTTTGTTGATGAAAACAATGCAGTTTTATAGAAATTATTAAGAGAAAATAAATAATTGGGGCTTGCAAAAGGGCACAATTCCTCCCTTATTCTTAATGAATTATAACTATTATAGATAACAACGTGTGTAGAAGTGTGGATGCTATCTGTCTTTTTTTAAATGCATCCTCTTCTTGCTGTTTGTTAAATAGAGATGTTGTGACTAGTCCTAAACGAAATGATGATGACAATGATGATCATAATCATCATCCCACCTTTCTCCCAAAATAGGCACTCTAAGATCCTGGCTGTGTACATGTGTAAAATTCTAGATATTTGGAATGAAAACATACAAAAACTACTTGTGGTTTTTAGTCTGGGATCATTTGAAACCTACAGCTAAATTGAGATAAAATTGTTGAACCTATGCTTTATGAACATCACACTGAACTTGAATGGGGCTTACTCATGTTTAGCCTCATTAAACCAGCCGGAGTTAAATGTAGTTATAATGGATTTGCCCCGTTAATTTCAGTGGGTCTCCTCCAAGCTTAATGTAATCTAGCTTGAAATTCGTATTACTTAGAGCTTCTCCCCTGTCCCTTTCCTTCTCCTATGAAGAAATACACTTAGGAAGTCCTAAACCTTGGCCATCTTATGAGAGACTTCCTTGGTCTGACTCACCTCTGTGATGTTAACCCCTTAATATATTGCTTCAGGTCTCAAATCTATTGAATGTTTATGCAGAAAAAGTACTTTGGCCAAAAAATGAGAAGACAGGAAAGCTTAGAGAAGACAATGAAAATGGAAGGAAAAAGGAAGAGGGGACGACCAAGGCCAAAATGGATGGATGGTATCCTTGAAGTGACTGCCTTGACCTTGAAGGAGCTGGGGGTGGTGATGGCTGACAGGAAGCTCTGGCATGGGCTGGTCCATAAGGTCACGAAGAGTCGGAAACAACGGAATAAATAAACAACAACTCTTTGCTTATCACAATAGTTAAGCAGATGTAGGATCTTTCTCATGTTCTGTTGTTTAGGCTGCATTCATATAACCTGGGAATGAGTCTCACCAACTCAGTGAAATCTACTTTTGGGTAGACAGATGTACGATTACACTGGTCCAGTTCCCATAAAATGTTTAGGATAACATTTGGAACAGACTGTGTTTTTCCCCCTGTAGTGTCTGTTTTTAAACCCACCGCAGAACAAATCCAACCATGTGATAATCTCCGGGATCCAGTCACACAGAGAATTGACTTTCACCATGCGTTTCATGAAGGTTGTGATAAAATTAATTGCAATTGTGCGGTGCTGAAGATTATTACCTCTCCCATGTAATTTTCAGTTGCTCTGCAGTGAGATTACCTACGAGAGAGAAAAAAAGATGACAGATTTCCATTCCTCAATTCCTGAATCAATCAGGACTCCGTAATACATTCTGTTCATAGCTCAGACCTAAATCCGGCTGTGTGACAGAAAGGAGAAAATGTCATTGTAAATATGTGAGAGTGGAAAACCCAAAGCTGCATTTCTGGCCTAGGCTGTAGACAAATGTTTGCAGATGGAGACCAGCATCGTGTCAGGTTTGTGAGGATTTGTCAGCTCGGAGGCTTTCCTCTTTTCTATGGTCTTACTTCCTCGCTGAGGCTTTCACTTGCTCCTGAGTGGCTGCTAATGGCCCCTTTAGCCTAGCCCTGTCTGCTGTCAATAGCTTTGTATGCGGAGTTTCCTTGCTTTCGGCTTTCAATTACTAAACGCTGCAGAGAGAAGAACTGGTTGATTGGTAAAGCTGCCGGTTGCAGAGGATCGCTTAATCCAGCACGCTTGAGTTCCAGCCCTCCCTTGGAAGAACAGCTGTTCAGCTCTCATTTAATCCCAGATGAGGAGGGAGGAGGGCAAGGCGGTTTCCTCCAAGCATGGTTGTGTTGGGTTGTGCTCAAAGGTTTCTCTCCCCTATCAGCCGCACAATTTTCTGGAAAGAGTAGGCCCAATGTGCATTGAGCTATGAAAGACCAGTTGCTTCGTGTTGTCAGAAATCAAGACAATCCTAATCTGTATCGAAATAGCTAGCGGAGCGGAGGACAAGCTGATCTCCCTTGAGAGAGATACCGTTTCCCTTGTGAGAATCCTACCATTATTTCACTCGGCTAATGGACCAATTCCTCCTCTGTTCTCCCCTCGGTTTCCTCCTCCTGTTTGCCACCTCCTCTTAGCACATTGTATTTATTAATAGAAAGGCTTGGTGAATCACTCTTCGAGACTGCACCCACCCTCCATACGTTTCTGTCATTGCCTTTCCTTTTCCTTGGCTGCCATTAAAAACACCTCCACGGTCAGGCTTTTTGGGGAAGCCTTGTACTGACCTCCAATATGGGAACGTTTGGAATTTGTTGATGCGTCTCCTGGTATTTTCCCCCTGGAAAATGCTATGGATGTTAACATCCCATTCCATGTGAGACAGGAGCAAGGCGTTCTAGCTCAGTCTTTAGTTTTAAAGGACTAGAGATGGGGTCATGGTGGATTGTTATCTCAGAAGTAACACCAGCTTCCTTCCTCTGAAAGTGAGAAATGTTTCAGCTATTTTTGGGACCCGTTAGTTTTGTAGCATTCGAGAAGACCTCATGTGCAAAGCAGTGGTGATTGTAGTCTCCGATCGTTTGCTTTGAAGGGTTTCACCTGGGACAATTACTGTTGGGTAGGATAAAAATCCAGCCAGTGGAATCACATCATTAAGGTTTTAGTTGGGAGAATGAAAAAGGCTGCTGTTCGACTTGAAAGTGGGTAAGAAAATGGCACCCAACCAAGATAATTTTGGGTTGTTGTAGGTTTTTCGGGCTATATGACCATGTTCTAGAAGCATTCTCTCCTGACGTTTTGCCTGCATCTATGGCAAGCATCCTCTGAGGATGCTTGCCATAGATGCAGGCAAAACGTCAGGAGAGAATGCTTCTAGAACATGGTCATATAGCCCGAAAAACCTACAACAACCCAGTGATTTCAGCCATGAAAGCCTTTAACAATACAAGATAACTTTCCTGGTTCAAGGATCTTTTATTGGTAGATTGCTAATTGGTTTCTCCTTGCTTGTTTCTTTGAGGGGTAGAGTTCATAGAGAATTTTTCTCCAGCTTGATTTGGCAGCTTCTAATGTTCCAGCTCCTCTCACCCCCTGAACACACAAATGAGTGTTTACTTGGCAAATGTTACCTTTAGCATCAGCCACTATCATCTTAGTGGAGCAAACGTTTCTCTGGTGTAGCTACTCTGGATCTGAATTCAGACAGGAGGGTGGTGGTGTCCAGAAACAGCTGGAATGATGCTCCCTAACCAAGCCGGCTTTCATTTCTTTGTCTCCCAGCTGGGCAACCACTGTAGGTAGAGGCTATGTCAGTTTCTGGTCATAGGATAACCTTCTCTTGCATGGCAGGCTTGGAAAATCATTGCCTAAAAGTTATAATGAGATGACCTTTAGAAGCTGGAGGACTGTAGGGCAGGAGGAATGGAGCAGCAGGGCTTTAGATTTTTGCATTTGCTCCTTGGTTGTTTATAGCAGTGGTTCTCAACCTGTTGGTCCTCAGATGTTTTGGCCTTCAACTCCCAGAAAGCCTAACAGCTGGTAAACTGGCTGAGATTTCTGGGAGTTGTAGGCCGAAACACCTGGGGACCCACAGGTTAAGAACCACTAGTCTATAGGCAAGTAATGACTTGATCAAGGAAATGTGTGTTGCCTACATGAACTTTGAAGAACTAAAATTTGTTCATGCAAATGAACTTCTATTATTGTACCTTGGTTTGAGAACATAAACATGCATTGCATTTTTTAAAATTTTTGTAGCATTTCCTGTGAATTCCATCCTATACTGTGCATAGACTTGTGTTTTCTGATAAACTCCAAGAGAATCCTCCAATCAGTATACAAGATAATTGGTGGTTACCTCAAGTTACCTCTTGCAAAAACAGAGACGCTTTGTACTTGTCATTAAAGCTGAAACATTTGAGGAATTGATATGAATTCTGTAAATTCCTAGCTGCAAATTGCCCCCTGGTTAGAGAGAAAACTCAAGGAACTGGAGCAGTCAAGAGAAGACTAAGGCGGATGCTATTAACAAGGGGTGGGGGGAATGATTTTTAGGTTTTGTTGGGGATTTCTTTTGCAAAGCAGCATTTGTTCTTTGCTTGCTTTTGCTATTAAGCCAGCTGGTAGTGATTCATGTATACAGAACCAGAGGCATAAATCTCTTCCTTGCTTGTGCTCACAGGATCTGCCCAGCAGCTGGGAGTTAGCAGATGTAAAGTCCCAGGCAAAATGGGTCACTGCTTTTATCAGCTGGCGTCTGGAAAGAGGGAGAGCAGGAGAATTGAGTGATCACAAGGGGGGGGGGAGGGGAAGTTGATTCTCTTGGTTGGAAATCTGCCATTTGCCCTTGAGGGATGGGGGAAACAACAACGATTCATAAATTTTAGCATTCATTCACCTGTTTTTGTAGTGTTCGCAAACTATCTCTTGCAATGCAAACCTCAACTTTCAAGCTTCTGCTGATTGTTGTGTGTATTTATGTATGTGTGTGTGTGTTTGGGTATGTGTGGGTATGTATATACATATACGTACATATATACATCTATATACATATATATACATACATATATTCATATATACATACATATATATATATATACACATATACATATATATATTAGTTAGTTAGTTAGAAAAGGTTAGTTTTTGATGTTCTGTGAATATTGGTAGAGGAATATTCCAAAGCACAAAGTTATTTTCCTTGGCACAAGAAGCAGGAAACTGAAAGTTACATAATCCATTAGAGGAGGAAAAGGTGTAGAACCTTTGATTTGTTCCTTTGACTGTATTCAAATTATCTTATCTTAGTTTTTTTTTAATGCCTTTCCCTTTTTTTCTTAATTGCTTTCTTTTTCTCTTCCACCTTTAGTGTAACCACTTAGTAAGAGTTTGGCACAAGATAGCTCAAGGAAGCTCCAGTCAGCTGGGAGAATGGAGCACGATTGTTGCTATGAGATCCAACTCTGACTCCTCTCTTCTGAGCAGAGACTATTAAAAATTTCCCATCCTTTGTTGTTCTCCCTCAACATCAAGCATAATAGCTCACATAAATACCAGCTAGCAGAGCCATTGATTAGAAATTATGGGAGAAGATATCCAGAACATTTAAAGGACAACAAGTTGATTGCCCTGTTTCAGAGCAAACACACCAATGTTTATTTGTTTGAGGAAATAAACTTCTAATATATAGTAGTAGTAATTACTTATTTACTTAGGAGCTCCCCGTAGTCTGAGGATGATGGTCCTCCAAGGTTGGTGTTCTGGCGGTGGGTCCGTAGGTGGCTGTGGAGCCCTATTCTTGATCTGCATCTTCTCCCGCAGTGAAGGCATCGGTTTCCAGGTGAAAGGCAGTCCCGGTCAGGGTTGGCTTGACGCGCCTTCCTGGGAACAAATCCTGGTCTCTCAGGCCCCTTCTGCACTGCCAGATAACCCAGGTTATCAAAGCAGTAATGTGGATTTTATACAGCTGGGTAGAAGGGGCCTCAGATCCTAGTCCAGCACTCAAAGATTCAAATCTTTAGTGCCGTGGTTCTCAACCTGTGGGTCCCCAGATGTTTTGGCTTTCAACTCCCAGAAATCCTAAAAGCTGGTAAATTGGATGGGATTTCTGGGGGTTGTAGGCCAAAACACCTGGTGACCCACAGGTTGAAGACCATTGCTTTAGTGTGACATGAATAGAGTCCAATACAGAAATGCAGCTGTGTTTTTGGAACCTGCAAGACGGCGTGTTTTATATTTGGATATAGAAAACTGACTCCGAAAACGTTTTGTTTTGTCCACAGACCATTTCTAAAATGTCGCCAACATCTTTGAAGATGACCTTCAGGCAGCTTAGAGAAGGAACATCCTTGAGCCTGCAGGAAATACTCGTTATGGAGTATCGATTGAGCCAAGCATGTGTGGTAAGAAGTTTGGCATTTAGATGGTAGCTTTGGGGCCCCAAAAGAGTTCTCTCCTCCCTTCCTCTCTGATTAATAGCAGTCCATTCACATATCCTGCCTTTCTTCCAGTGGGCTCAAGATGATTTATGTCTATCATTATGTCTCCCCTCCACTTGTGAGGGATATTGGGTTGAGTGAGTGACTGGCTGAGTTTCATGGCTCTCCAAGTCTCTGCCCAATAATAATAATAATAATAATAATAATAATAATAATAATAATAACAATAGCACTGTCTGTCTGTCTATCAGTCAATCAATCAATCAATCAATCATCTGTTTATTTTACACCTCCCCTGTTCCGCATCTTGGTTTTCAGAACATTTTAAAGTTCAGCTCAAATCCTATTTTACGAACGTTAATTAAAATGCAATTACAAAATGATTACATTGAAAGGCATGCAGTCAAAACAATTCAAAGCACATTTAATAGACCATTTAAAAGATAAAAAAGTCATACCAACAGCGCTTAGAGAAGAAAAAAAGTTTCCTGGTTTAGGAGGATATTTGGAGTATATTCAGTTTGTGGCAATGTCTAGAGTTGTCAGAGCTAGAGATGTAATTTTTAAATATAATAATTAAATAAATTAAATAAACCAGGGGAAGGAAGGTTCTCACGTGAAAGAAAATGGAAATATTGGAGGAAATGGAAGTATATGAAGTATTTCTTTTTTTATCTAAAATCAAGTTTACTGCTGCCAAACTTTTCAGGACTCCAGCAATGAGCTAAGGGGACCCCATTTGGGACCAGGACCCCTAGTTTAAAAAGCAGTGCCCTGGGGTGCCAACAAGCCCAAAGAGGTTCATGATGGTGGCTCCCAGGCCTTCTGTGTAGCAGCAGCAGAAGCAGGACCTCTTTTGTTCTTTTGGGCTGCAAATAGCAGCAGATTTTTTTTAAAAAAGAAAACATATTCCTTCCATAACTATTACTTTTTGAAAAAGGAGACAAGGAATGTAAATACAAAGTCTAGCAGATGAGGCACTTATAATATTCATGAAGCTCCAGCCCACTCCCAAGAGAGTGAGACATTTTTCCTCACACCAATGCTGCCGAGCGCTAGATAATATGCTGTCATCCACACCCACAGCAATGGTTTTGTGCAGATGCATGACTTCATTGGAAGCAGCGTGTGTTGTGCAGAGAGGGTACAAACACACTAAACACTATGGCAAAGAAAAGCTGAAAATCATATTACCCATATGGTAAAACTCGTAATGATTTAGACCAGCATTTCTTTGACTTTTTCCACTTCTATCCCCTTTCTTACTATAAATGTTTACATAACCCCAGTATATAAAATAGTAGTACAATGAAACATTTACTGGTAAGATATCAGCATTTGCAAGACTGTCTAAACAGACTGATTTTCCTTTTTATGAAGCACAGCTGAAGCATCTTCTGCAGAGTAAACACTGCACAACAGATTCATATAAACGTCTAAAACAGCCACTAGGTCAGTGGTTCTCAACCTGGGGTCCCCAGATGTTTTTGGCCTACAACTCCCAGAAATCCCAGCCAGTTTACCAGGATTTCTGGGAGTTGAAGGCCAAGACATCTGGGGACCCACAAGTTGAGAACCATTGCACTAGGCAACCTTCAGAAACTTTTACTGTTGGCACATTTTTGGGACTCCAAAAGGGGACCCCATTTGGGCCCAGGATCCACAGTAGGTTAGACTACATCTCATTAGTTACAGTTGGCCTTGGGGAGTGTGATACAGAAAGAGAAAGAAAAGTGTGGTGTTACAATACATTTATTTTTATTTTCCAGAGAGGCCATGACTTCTACGAAGGCGTCCGTGCAGGTAAAGTTGAATCCAGATATGTCTTTAAACCTCTCTATGAAATTTCTATGTTCTCCAGGACAACTCTGTGGTAATTCAGTTCTTGTGGGTTTTTTCGGGCTATATGGCCATGTTCTAGAGGCATTTCTCCTGACGTTTCGCCTGCATCTATGGCAAGCTTCCTCAGAGGGTGAGGTCTGGAGCTGGGAAAAGGGGGTTTATATATCTGTGGAAAGACCAGGGTGAGACAAAAGGCTACTGTAAGATGGGCTAGGTGTGAATCTTTTCAATTGACCACCTTGATTAGCATACAATGGGCTGACTGTGTCTGGAGCAAACTCTTAATGAAAGGTGATTAGATGTCCCTGCCTGTTTTTCTCTCTGTTGTTTTAATTTTAGAATTTTTTAAAACTGGTAGCCAAATTTTGTTCATTTTCATGGTTTCTTCCTTTCTGTTGAAATTGTCCACATGTTTGTGGATTTCAATGGCTTCTCTGTGTAGCCTGACATGGTGGTTGTGAGAGTGGTCCAGCATTTTTGTGTTCTCAAATAGAATGCTGTGTCCAGGTTGGTTCATCAGGTGCTCTGCTATGGCTGATTTCTCTGGTTGGAGTAGTCTGCAGTGCCTTTCATGTTCCTTGATGCGTGTCTGGGCGCTGCGTTTGGTGGTCCCTATGTAGACTTGTCCACAGCTGCATGGTACACGGTAGACTCCTGCAGAGGTGAGAGGATCCCTCTTGTCCTTTGCTGAACGTAGCATTTGTTGAATTTTCTTGGTGGGTTTGTAGATTGTTTGTATGTTGTGTTTCCTCATCAGCTTCCCTATGCGGTCAGTGGTTCCCTTGATGTATGGCAGGGACACTTTTCCTCTGGGTGGATCTTCATCTTTATTCTTGTGGCTTGTTCTTGGTCTTGCAGCTCTTCTGATGTCTGAGGTGGAGTATCCATTGGCCTGTAGAGCCCAGTTGAGGTGGTTCAGTTCATCTTGGAGGAGGTGGGGTTCACAGATTCTGTGGTAATTTCTGGTGGAAAAAGTTCAATGGGATTCACTCTTATCTACTGTTTCTACAAGGAATTCAGGAACTTATCACCTGTGAATATAGAGATCATACTATGTCTGGGCTTTCCCTATGGGTCTTCTTAGGCAGATTACCATGATGAGCACCTGCATTTCAAAATTCACTATTTTTTGGGGTGGTAAAGGATGTATAAATAAGTACAGTTGGCCAGAGTTTAAGCCAATGCCATTAATTACTACATTTCACCTTCTCACAGGGAGGCATGCTCAGGAATAATCACAGGCCCTGCTGAGAGAATTCATAAAGTTTAATTATAGCAGAATGGAATAGCAGAAATGTTGTTATTGATAATATATGTTGACTTGTTATTAGTGAAGAATATTAATATTTTAGAAAATCAATAAGTAAAATTGGCAAGATCATGAAGATGTGAGTCAGACAGAAGGCATAACCAGATTACTCAGCTACAAAGCTACGTGAAGTACTGACCGAAAACTAAATATTCAGAGCTGTAGAGAATCAGTTCGCTGTTTTTAATAGTTTCATTATTTTTTTAAAAATCTAGTGAATGAGCTATCATCAACTAACACTTTGTATGATGGAGGTTCACTACTCAAACTCGAATCCCATCTGTTGGACGCTCTCTCTCAAACTGGAGCAGAACTCTAGTGTAGTCATCTCAGCTTTTAGCTCCAAGAAATGGGAATGAAACATTTAAATATTCTTTCATAACATATAGTGAATCACTTATTATAGAATCACAGCTTAGGTGGCGCAGTGGGTTAAACCCTTCTGTTGTCTTGAACTGTTGACCTGAGGGTCAGTGGTTTGAATCCGGGGAGTGGGGTGAGCCCCTGTCTGTCAGCTCCAGCTTCCCATGTGGGGCCACGAGAAAAGCCTCCCACAGGATGGTAAAACATCTGTTTTACTTTGTATGATTTGTGATGTTACCTGGGAACAGCTCTTTGTCCCCACAGGGAGATAGAACAGTATATAAATAAATAAATAAATAAATAAATAAATAATAATTATTATTATTATTAGGCAACGTCTCTGCAAATGGCCAGTTCTCTCACACCAGAAGTGACTTGCAGTTTCTCAAGCTACTTTTGACACAATTTTTTTAAAAGCTTAGAAGGGTTAGAAGAGTTAGAAGGGCATCTTAATGCAAGCCCCCACCCTGCAGGAATACACAACTAAAGCATCCCTGCAAGACGCCCATCTAGTTGCGCCTTCAGATGGAGCCTCCACCATTCTCTGAAGCAATCTATTTCATGGATAAATAGCAATTAGAGTAAAACAAAATTCTTAATGCGTCTTCCGTAGAAAATGCACAAATAGCATATAACAAGACAACATATACAATTATTTACTCTTTAAAGGCAGAAAGAGAGAGATTGTGATTTTGATGCTTCTCATATAGATACTGAAAACTGAGAACATCCTTCTTTGTTTTCTTTGGTAGTTCTTATTGACAAAGACCAGTCCCCAAAATGGAAGCCAGCTGCTCTAGAAGAAGTAACTGATGAATTTTTGGACTCATGCTTTCAGTCGCTTGGAACCAGTGATCTCAAGTTACCGTAGATTTTGGACAGATGCCAGCCTCACGGATGCCAGCCTTATCAACGCTTTCTTTCACACAATGAATTGTATGCTTATGATCTCAACATGCAAAGAGATCATCGGCATTGGGTGAAACGCTTATTGCTGTTATTTAATGAAGAGGAGCTACATTTTTAGAGATAACTACAGGACTAGAGAGAGTTATTGGGGATGTCCCATAAAGGCATTCATGTTTTAGGATGGGAGTCTCTGTTTACGCATTTCTACTTCTACATGTAAAATAAAACATATTAATATAAAGACTCAGATATTCTTGATTCATCTATGATCACAGAAATTTAACTATACCCAATGTGGGGAGTAGTTGAGCAGTGATCGAACAAGATTTGGGAAAGTGGTCCAATGGGATGTGGTTCAAAAGAAAATTGAGCAGTGGTCTAAAAGTGAATGTTATGTTGAATGTATTCTACCGACCTCTGATTACTATTTATCGTATCAGAAGCAGACCGAGGGTACAGTTTTAATGTATTTTTTAAGAAACCCAGTGGTGCAGTGGGTTAAAGCACTGAGCTGCTGAGCTTGTTGACCAAAAGTTTCCTGGTTCGATTCCGAGGAGCGGCGTTAGCTTCCACTGTCAGCCCTAGCTTCTGCCAACCTAGTAGTTTGAAAACATGCAAATGTGAGTAGATTAATAGGTACCGCTCCGGCGGGAAGGTAACGGCACTCCATGCAGTCATGCCGGCCACATGACCTTGGAGGTATCTATGGACAATGCCGGCTCTTCGGCTTAGAAATGGAGTCTGACCCCAGAGTCAGACATGGCTGGACTTAATGTCAGGGGACAACCTTTACCTTATCGTATCAGAAGCAGACCAAGGGTACAGTTTTAATGTATTTTTAAAAACCACAAAGTTTAAGAACTTGGCATTATACTAAATGTCCTCTGAATGCCTCTTGTGTTACTATAAGAAGGTCCTCCATTGTGCAAGTGGCAGGGCTTAGATTGCATTACAATAGATGGTCTGTAGTTTGGTCTTCCTCACACTCACATATTTTGCACTCCACTTTGTGGCCCCATTCCTTAAGGTTGCCTCTGCATCTCGTGGTGCCAGAGCATAGTCTGTTCAGCACCTTCCAAGTCGCCTAGTCTTCTGTGTGTCCAGGAGGGATAAATACACTTATCGTTCGTGTTAAGTGTATTTAAGTATCAGCCATGGGTTGAGATTCTGGGTATTAGCCTGCCACTTTTGGACTCTTGCTTGCTGAGGTATTCTTACGAGTATCTCTGTAGATCTTAGAAAACTATTTCTCGATCTGAGGCGTTGGCGGGCTGGCTGCTATCCAAACAAGGGATGGGCCGGAGAAATCACTGCCTTGGTCCTTTCATTATTGGCTGCTACTTCCTAGCGGATGTCAGGTGTCTGATTACCATGACCTGATATAAATCAGAATTAGATTTGTAGTCATGTGGAGTTTATCCATGACAACCTGTGATTGTGTTTGGACCATGACAGTGAAAGTGGTGTCAAACTGCATTAATTTTATAGCGTAGATGTACCCAGACTGATGACTTCCATAGCATATTGGAATCAGATGAAAAGGATAAGAGCTGGATACATTGCGTATTTACACAGCAGACAGGATGGAAATCTGTGAGGCTCAGGAATTGATAGCTGTGCAAATCTTTCCAGCACAACCTTCTGAGACTGCCAATAATACTGTAGTTGACTACATACAACAGAAGGTCTAATTTTAAAGTTTTCTTGCAAGATGAAGCTATGGCGCTGTACTTGTGTCTATATAGCTGGGAACTGGCTCAGTTCTCAGTAGGCCCAACAGTGGCGCAAAGCAGAGATTTTAAGAACTCAATTACCATCAAGATCAGCAGTGAGTCAGATGACTCTTATCTTGCTTTAAGATCCTCAGATCTTAGAGCATGGTCTGGTGTGTGTTTTCATTTGTATTTGAAATGATCCTTTGCATTGGTGGTTGATGTTTAAGGCATCATGGGTTAGAGCAAGCTTGTCCAACTCTTGGCCCATGGGCTGCAAGATTGTAAGCTTACTTAAAATAGTATGAGACCTTTTTTAGTGATTTTTTTCCCCCATTGGTAACTCAGTTGCATGATTCTTGAGCGAAACTTTGTGACTGACTACGTAATGGAATGGAATGACAGTATGTAACAAAACTTGAAAAAATAATTGTTCTTAGTTCAAAATTAGTTTTTATGCTCCAAAAACTTCCTTTTTGTGGCAGAGGGTAGTACTATTGTTCCTTCAGTCTAGGTACTTGGTTTGTAATTTTCCTTAATGAAAATTTGGCATTTTTTAACCTTTCAGTGTGCAGACTGCAACAGTTTTAGCAGTTTAATAAACTTTTTCCATGTTTTTATGATAGAACCAACCAGGAAATGGCATTTATAACCCAGGAACAAAATTGTGTTACATAGTGTGATCAGAGTATATTATATCCATAATTCACGCTATAATTGCAAACAGTTCTGCCATATCAAGAAAATTATGCACAGAACTGGGGGGTGGTCATCAGCTATCGTTCGTGTTAAGTGTATTTCATGTGTGACTCAAAACCGTTCTTCTTCCAATGTGACTCAGGAAAGTCAGAAGGTTGGACACTCCTGTGTTGTGGACTGCTCTTCCCGTTTTGAGGGAGAAAGAGGACAAGGGGATGAAGAAGCAACACTTGGGGATTTGGAGCTAAGTGGTGAAGAACAAGATGTGGCAGATATATCACAAATCCCCACATTTCAGGAACGACAAAGGGAGAAAGAAGTCAGAAGGAGATCAAATAGCTTAGTAGTTTAAACGCTGAGCTATCAGACCATGCTCTAGAGACAGCTAACCTGGGAGCTCAGGGCTATAAATTAGCAGCGAAGTCAAGGGCCCAGTGCTGACAGCAACTGACCTATTTCTGGGGAGTCCCTCTTCTAAGCACAGTGTCTTCTTGTTCATCCAATACTCTAGTTTCTGTCTGATGTGAAGACTTTTGTTTTACATTTGCTTGAAGACTGTGCATTACCATCAAGACTATACGTTCTGCATCGCTTATTGCATTATCTTTATTTTGGCTGAAGTAAAGCCTTTTTATTTACTTTCACTTGTGCCTAAGGCCGTTCCTGGTGAAAAACTGAACACCCTGGTTTGTGGCATCACCAGAGACTGTTTCTTGTATCATTATCCAAGTTACATCAGCAGGGCTTATCTGTAGTGACATCATAAGAAATCCTCCCTAGATTTCATATTTTCAACCTGAAATGTCAAGGCCGGGGATAGTCCTGACTGAGCATCCATATCCTGATAGGGCTGAGAATGGTACTTCGGCCGGTCTTTAGCACAGCTGCAATAAGATCTACCAACTAAAAGGTTGCCAGTTCAAAACCCCGGGTCAGTGTGAGCACCTGATTGTCAGCACAGCTCACTGTTTACCTAAGCTGTTCGAAAGCAGCTTAGAGCTGTAAGTAGATAAATTAGGTACTGCTACAAAGCGGAAGAGGTATTTTACACCATAAAAAGAAAAAAATACCAGAAAATGCCCAGCGTCAAAAAAGGAAAGAGGAAGTACTGCTGGCTCTTTGTCATAGAAGATGGAGCAACAGCACCCACCTGTTGCTGGATTCAAGCACAACCTCCAAGTTGCCAAAAAGCTGGACGTTGACACAACATACCTCTCTGTCTGTCTGTCTCTGTCCTGTCTGGGCAAATGACATTGAATGTTTGCCATGTATGTGTACTGTGATCCATCCTGAATCCTCTTGGGGAGATAGGACGAAATATAAATAAAGTGTTATTATTATTATTATTATTATTATTATTATTATTATTACTACTACTACTATTATTACTTGACATTGTAAAAAAACACACTTAAATCTTGTTAGTTCAAAGTCAAATAAATGCATTGAATCAGTTAGATTTACCTATATGTAAATCTATATTTACCATGTGGGGACATGAGAGAAGCTTCCCACAAGGATGATAAAACATCTGGGCATCCCCTGGGCAACGTCCTTACAGACAGCCAATTTTCTCAACCAGAATTGACTTGCAGTTTCTCAAGTCGCTCCTGACACGAAAAAAAAACCCTATATGTCAACATACCCTTCAACAGTTGGGTCAGTTGATGTACTACTATACAGTCTGGCCTTCACCTGCACTGGGGTTAGGAGAGCAGGAGCCCCACAAAAGTGGGGGGAAATGCAAATTTTAAATAGCATTATTTTAATAACCTGAGAAAATACTTCTCTATGAATTTCAAGATCCTCGAGTGTGACTCAAGAGATTCCTAGAGAGATCATATCAATCAAATCCATGTATAATCAAATCCTCAAAGGTTAAATCTGCCAATGCGGATGGCTGACTACTTGGAACTGATAACCAGGAATTCCAATCATAAATTGTAGGAATCCCCCCTTTACACATGTTCTTCACCCCATTATTTTGACAAATGCTTGGCTAGTCTGTGGTTTCCTGACCCTTTTGTGCAGATGTGACCATGTCCTAGAAGTAGAGTCTATTGATTTTTGCTAAAACCGGTTGGTCAGTGACAACTGGCATGTCACAAGTGGTTATGGAGCTCTCTGTTCTCCTTGCTGTGCACAGAGGATTTCTATGCTTTTTATAGACAGGCTGGTCAAACCACCTTTCTTCCCCTTGTTACCATGGCAATTTATTATGTCACAATTTCGTTTTCTCCCAAGAATGTAATGTAAGTAAAAGAGACAGGGGGAAAAAATCAGTTCAGTAACACTTAATGGGAATGACCAAGCAGAAACATCAAAGAACAGTTTTGACCACAAATAGCTCCCCAAAGTAGATTTCAGAATTGTAATATCCTTTAATCCCGATTTCAGTTAATGCGGAGCAGGGAGATGCACACAATCTTTAGCCAAAGCAACTGAATGCTTGTTTATTGCCCAGAAGGGGACCCGCCTATGTTGTGGTCATCTCATTGCATGCTGCACTTTGGGAAATGCAAGAATGATGCCCATTTGTTTTGCTTTCCTTCATGCTGTCCTTCTTTTCTGCTAATGTCTTTGCATCCCTGTCCTTTAAGCTTTCTTGGCCATTTCCCAGCTTGAAAGTTAAATTATTTCATCTCTTTTTCTCCCATGTTCAAAAGTGTTTTGAATGCAGGCAAAAGGCTGGGACTTTGGTTAGTTCTGACTCTAGTATGTTGAGTTGTTGAGTTGTTGAGCAATTCCTGTTTGCTGTGTGCCATAGAAAAGAATAGGAAAGGGTTAAGAGAGAAGCAATGGGCGGGGTCATGCAAATTCCACAGCAATGGAGAGAATAAGACACACTGGGATGTCTGTGCAGGAGAAAACACATAAAATCTAGGATGAAATTGTCCTTGTATGAAAGCCTTCCCTTGGGTGATGGTGTTTGTGGAGAACATTGGCAGGACTCTTGGACATGTTTACGGTGCTTACTATAACCTGCAATGTCAATGGAGGGAGGGCCTTTGGTGTCTCCTGAGTAGTGGGAGCTGCTTGTGGAGACAGTAGCTTGTCAGTATAAGTAATTATCCCAGCCACACACACACATTTCCACTTTTATTAGGTGTACAGGGAGCCCCCGATGGCGCAACGGGTTAAACCACTTAGTTGCTGAACTTGCTGACCAAAAGGTTGGCAGTTCAAATTTGGGGAGCAGGGTGAGCTCCTGCTGCTAGCCTCAGCTTCTGCCAACCTAGCAGTTCAAAACCATGCAAATGTGAGTAGATCAATAGGTACTGCTTTGGGGGGAAAGTAACTGCGCTCCATGCAGTCATGCTGGCCACATGACATTGGAGGCGTCTACCGCCAATGCCTGCTCTTCGGCTTAGAAATGGAGATGAGCACCACCCCGCAGAGTCGGACACGGCTAGACTTAAATGTCAAGGGGAAACCTTTACCCAGGCCCATAGCCAGGATTTTGATTTGGGGGGGGGGGGGGGGGATGGCTGAGTCTGAGCAAAAGAGGGTCTACCCTAGCAAACCTTTTGTATCATTACCCGAATACCCCCATGCATATGGGATATATTGAGTATGGTGATCAGATCATATGAATAAACATAACAGTGTAAATATTGCACCAGTAAGGCCTTCTCGTGGACCACCATGAGAATTTGGGGGGGGGGGCTGAAGCCCCCCAAGCGCCCCCCCCCTCCCCCCGGCTACATGCCTGCCTTTACCTTTACTATGTGTATAAATACTAGGCATGGGCAAACCATTGTTATAAATGGTTCAAAAGTAATTACAAAACTAAGGGGCGCTGGTGCTTTGCTTCTACAGTGTTGCTAAAGTTTTGGTGGTGAAAATTTCAGAACTCTAACAAAACTTTCAAAAATGTATTATTATTTCGTTATTGGCGATTTTTATGACAGAACCAATAAGGAACTGCCATTTATAACGAAATTTTGAAAGTTTTTTTTAGAGTTCTGAAATTTTCACCACCTGAACTTTGGCAATGCTGTAGAAGCAAAGCACCAGTGCTGCCTAGTTCTGTAAGTACTTTAGAACCATGCATTGCTCATGCCTAATAGATACCAATGCCATTGTGCCCATTCTCACACCTGGACTTTCAACTCTTGTGTGTTTTTAAAGGGGGGGGGGGGATATTTTGTGTTGCTGAAAGATATTTGGTTTGTAGAAAAACACACAGAAGTATGAAATATTATTTTATTCAAACACAGTTCTGCAAGTGATTAATCATCTGGGTAAAAATAAAACATATTGTAAAAATATATTGTAATATGCGGTTGAAGTTGCAGCCTCCTTCCTCACAAACTTGTGCTCCACAGTACTTCAAAGCATCGTCATAGACTTTTATCTATGTAATGTTAATTTCCAGAGTTTTTTTTAAAAAAAATTGAAACATGAGTACCGTTAAATCCTGTTAATACACAGAAGAAACCAATACTGGACATTTTTGTGAGAATACATTTGTAGGACACACATTACATCGTAGTTTTGATAAACAAAGAACCAGCCTACCATTCAGTATAACATGTTATTTAGGCAAAACCTCTTCGGTCACAATCACGTATGTAGAAACGATAACACGTTTAGAAAACCCCGGTGTTTCATCTGATACTATGGCTCTGGGCAGGCCAGACTGCTTTCTTGCTATTCCTCCAGTGCTTTTGCCCCATTTGTTTTGCCTCAGGACCGTTGCAGAAGTTTCTGTGCCAAGAGGAACTATATAGCACCAGGAAAAGGGAGATGATATTTCTGCTACCGTCAGATATAACAGAATAAAGGATAGCCCTGCTTGGGATCTACCTGCCTTTTTCCCTGTTTCAGAAAATGCAGCGTGGTTGGAAATGATATTGCATGAGATCAACAGCCGTCATAATTAATCTTCTTTTCAGCAGCTAGTCGTATTGTCAGGATAGCCGAGAGCGTGACCCCGGTGGCATTTTGGGCACACGTTTCATCTCTTTCGCCCTGTCCTGGAAATCGTTCTTTAGTGAAAATAACATTTGAGGACACGCACCAAGCGCTTGCAGTACAAGCGTTGATCGTTTCACTCTATGAATTACTGATAAGCTGCCTAGAAGCTTTGCATTTCCTTCTTACAAACAGTCCTTTAAACCACAGCAGGGAACATGTGACCTTCCAGATGTTTTTGAACTTCGGCGTTCATCCGCTTTTGGCAGGAATAACGTGAGCCGTATCTGGAAGGATACATGTTCTCCATCCCTTCTTTGAGCCGCGGATGCTTTGCCATTTTCTTTTGAAGGTGGACTACGATGTTTGTCTTTGTGGCCTATCCATAATATTTTTGTGGCCTATCCATAATATTTTTAATCATAACGCTATCAAGTTGACAACTGCAATCCCTCTTTTAAAACGCCTTAAACTCACAATACTAGCAAGGAGCCACAAGGGCGCAATGGGTTAAACCCTTGTGCCGGCTGAACTGCTGACCTGAAGGTAAGCGGTTTGAATCTGGGGAGTGGGGTGAGCTCCCATCTGTCAGCTCCAGCTTCTCATCTGGAGACATGAGAGAAGCCTCCCACAGGATGGGAAAAATTGAGGGCAGACTACGATATTTGCCTTTGTGGCCTATCCATTTCGTAATGCTATCATGTTGATGACCAGTAAATGTTGACATCTGCAATATTTCTTTTAAAATACCTCAAACTCACAGTACTAGCAAGGAGCCATGGTGGTTCAATGGGTTAAACCCTTGTGCCGGCTGAACTGCTGACCTGAAGGTCAGCGGTTTGAATCTGGGGAGCAGGGTGAGCTCCCATCTGTCAGCTCCAGCTTCTCATGCGGAGACATGAGAGAAGCCTCCCACAGGATGGTAAAACATCCAGGCGTCCCCTGGGCAACCTCATTACAAATAGCCAATTCTCTCACACCGGAAGCGACTTGCAGTTTTTCAAGTTGCTTCCGACACACTCACACAAAAAAACCCAAAACAATGCCAGCAAAATACTTATGTTGTAATTGGCCTTTTTTAAAGTAAGGAACATTCAATGTTACTTCTGCGTTCTGTCCTATTACATCTCCTAAGTCTTTGGTCTGAAGTTATATTTGTGTGCTCAGCTGAATGAAGTTGCAAACAACCCGCCCCGTGGCATCAGGGTGAGAAGATATGTCTAGCAAAGGAAGCTCTGCTGGTAGTGGTACAAACCACTTGTACGGTCCAATCTCGACATTTAAGCACTGCAGACTCGTTTATTTCAATGGGAGAATTCAGCAGCCTTGAATTTTTCCTATTAAAATAAACAAGACTGTAGAAATGCTTAACTTTGGCAAGATTTCTGCTGTGCTTCAATGTACCATTTCCCGTTATAGTTTAGGTGGTTCAGTAGCAGCCAGAACTGCAATTAAACGCTTGTGCTGGCAGGACTGCTGACTGAATGGTGGTTTGAATCCAGGGAGCGGGGTGAGCTCCTGTCTGTCAGCTCCAGCTTCTCATAAGGAGACATGAGAGAAGCCTCCCACAGGATGGTAAGACATCCAGGCATCCCCTGGGCAACATCTTTGCAGATGGCCAATGCTCTCACACTAGAAGCAACTTGCAGTTATCTCAAGTCGCTCCTGACATGAAAAAAACAAAAACAAAAATCCACACTGCCATTAATTTAGCCACAATCTTATTCCTCAATTCCTGAACCAATCTTAATGATGCTTATTCTGATCAGCAGGAGAACCTCTTGTCCTTGCACCAGCCCTTTGGTGCTCCTATCACTCCTGAACAGAATTTCTCGGCCCTGAAACCCTGCTGGATGCTACTATGGGTTTATTCGAGATGTAAGAGTAAAGGCAAGGTAATGCATTACCTCAGTCAAGGCTAGCTGCTTCTGTACAACGGGTGTCTTTAAAATCACAACTCCTGCTTCATGAACATCGCTTTATTTTGCGACAGCACCAATACATTAGATGCTAGACGGGGTCATGTTGGGAGGAGGAGCTCAATCGTGCCCTTCATGGCTCGTCGCTTTCTATGAAGGGGATATCGCTATATTTGCTTTCAGCCACTGCCCACTGTTTCACAGCCTGGTCCAGGATCTCCAAGGAAAGCCGGTGAGCGAAGTCCACCACCACCGTATTTGCAGAAGGCGACATATCGGACTTTGTTTGAATCAGGGCGGATTTTTCTATGTTGCACCCACTATTGTAGCCGCTGATTTCCTTGCTTCCATCATCGAGGATCGTGTTTGGGAAGGGGCTTTTGGATTTAATGCATCCCATGGTACACGTGCGTTGCGCGACTTTGTCTGAGCTGCACAATCAACTTGGAAGAAGAGTCCTTCAGAGAGGTACAAGGTGCCACTCTCTTGACAGCAAACCGAAAGCACGTATTTCTCCCAGTATCTGTAAAGAAAACATTTTAGATGCATTACAAAGAGCTTGTTATTATGTTCTTCAAAGAACGATTTATAGTAGAAGTATCTGCTGGTGGGAGTTTAAAATGCTGCAATCTTTTCCCCCTCTGTTTTGATTATAAAAGTAGAAAGGAGAGTTTCGTAACTATAGTAAAACTCATTTTTTTTAGCAGAGCTGTTCAAAGCACCTGAGTTGTTAGTCTACAGCAGGGCTTCTTACATCTTTTTTTATTCACAACCGCTTTCTGCCTGAGAAATGTTTATGCGATCATGGATATATAAGTATATAAAATAGGTATAAAGAAATCAAACATTTATTGAAAATACACCAGCATTTGAAAGGCTTTCTAAACAGGCTTTCTTTTTTGTGGAGTTCAGCTGAAACGTCTTCTGCAGAGTCCACTGTAAATGCTGCACACAAATACTAACATGTAAATTTGTGTAAATGGTTGGCGTTCAAAAACCTTTTACTGTTACCATTTTTTTGTGACCCCCAACATTGAGTTACAGGGACTCCGTTTGGGGTCGGGACCCACGGTTTAAGAAGCTGTACTCTAGAATATTCTACGTCACAAATTTACCATAGCTGTTACGGACTGGGCTGACAGTAATTACCTTATAAATATTCTCTCTCTAACTATGAAGTTCTAGATGTCCGTGATGCATCCATATGTGCTGGATACTGGGCATGAAAATGGAAATGTATCACTTCATAAGCAGAAGTTCCCAACCTTTTTTGACCAGGGGCCACTTGACCAGGGACCACTGTCTGACATTAGTACCAAAAGGGTTATGAATCTGGTTTTGGTCAACTTTAGATTTGGTTTCGTTATTTCGGGTGCAGATTCAGAAAATAAATAATAATAATAATAATAATAATAATAATAATAATAAACTTTATTTGTACCCCACTACCATCTCCCCAAGGGACTCAGTGCGGCTTACATGAGGCCGAGCCCACAATACATCAATACAAGCAATAACAACAACAATAAAACAATTAAATAAAATTGCATTGGATAGACTACATCAGCCCTGGTTTCTGATACAGAACATATGTCATCCAGTAGTCGCCATCAGCTTGCCCAAAGAAAACCGTATTCAACAATCTAGAGCTGATGTGGTCTATCCAATGCAATTTTCTGAATAAACACCCCAAATAACCCCAGGAAGAAGCCTAAAAACGAAGACATCAAGGCGCCCCTGCTTCCAGGTGCCACATGGAATAGCTCCATTCACGGGAAGGGAGGAGAAGCAGCAATCGGGGGGGGGGGGGGGGTGGGGGTGGGGTGGGTTGTCATGCCTTTCGGGGGTAGTCAGTCTCTCCCTTCCCAACATCCCTGTTGCCTCGGCACTATTAGAGGGTACCACGAGACCAGTCACTCTTGTCGCAATCGTGTAATAACGGTGATGCTGCAGACCATATTTTCGTTCTTGGGGACCACTGGTGGTCCACGGTCCACAGGTTGGGAACCACTACTTCATAGGGACGAGCACACACAGCTTCCATCACAAGACTTTACATGGAAATGTGAACACTCACTGAAACTCACTGTTAATTTTGTCAATTTTTAAAGCCAAGCTAAAAGCCAAGATGCAGAAATTTGGTATAGAACCCCCTTTGATACTACTGGCACTGGATTCATTTAAGTCTAGACTTTTTACATATAACAAAATGCATGTATCTTTGTCGCTGGAATCAGAGGCGGTCCTAGGTAATTTTCAATGGTAAGCAAACAGTATTTTGGCACCCCCCCCCCCCAAACCAATCATTGATATATATTTTCTGTTCGTTATGGGAGTTCTGTGTGCCATATTTGGTTCAATTCCATCATTGGTGGAGTTCAGAATGCTCTTTGGTTGTAGGTGAACTATACATCCCAGTAACTACAACTCGCATATGTCAAGGTCTAGTTCCCCCAAAGAGCGCCTCAAGAGCACCCCTGGGCAAAATAAACTATACTGCGAATGCTTACTTTGCATAATGGGTTGAGCCGCCCCTGTGTGGAATAGTAGCTCAATAACTCTGATAAAAAAACTTTTTTTCAGTCCCCTAATTAACTGCCTTTTGTTCTTGTACACTGCCCCCTCTATCCTACACAGCACTCAAATGCTTCACTCTTTGTAACCACTAGTTAAGATTAAGTCTCTTGTACACCTTGTACATCTCAGGTTATTAAAGGTGCTACACAAGACGGACAAAGAGATCCTGTACGTCCCATTCAAAATTATCACTTTCCCTTTTTTTCCTGAAACTAAATCTTGGTAGATAGAGTAAGGACAAGAACGCTAAGTCAAGTTAATGGCTCATCTAGATCTAAGATATTCCAATTTGCATGATATACCACGTCTTTTTGAGCAATGAGAAGAGGCCGCGTGTGGTGGAGGAAGAGGAGTTTAGTAAGCTATTGGCAAGCAATCATGGGCCTTCAGCACAAAAAGAAGAAAATAGGGAAGGCTGGGACTTAATGACATCAGTACATAGGGTTGTAAACACAAATTATCCTGTTGCAAAACACCACTCAAGATTGTTAGTACAAAGGTCCTAGAACTGCTATCAGTTTCCTACGATCCCTTACTTCCACTTTCCTATTCTTCAAATGTTTTATACTGACACAAGCTTTTCTCCAATATAATTCATTGTAAGCCTCATATCAACAATTCATTGCATTTTTAAAAGGCAGTAAAGGTTTTCCCTTGACGTTAAGTCTAGTTGTGTCCAAAGCTGTGGGGTGGTGCTCATCTCCATTTCTAAGCCGAAGAGCCAGCATTGTCCGTAGACGCCTCCAAGGTCATGTGGCCAGAATGACTGCATGGAGCGCCGTTACCTTCCAGTACCTATTGATCTACTCACATTTGCATGTTTTCGAACTGCTAGGTTGGCAGAAGTTGGGACTAACAGCGGGAGCTCACCCCACTCCCCAGATTCAAACCACCGACCTTTTGGTCAGCAAGTTCAGCAGCTCAACGGTTTAACCTGCTCCACCACTGGGGGCTCCTACTTTAAAAGACAACAAATCCTTTGAACAATATTGTTACTTTATGAGCATTTTAACATAGTGTGTTCCTCCACTTCCAGCATTTGATATTGAACGGAGTATTTTGGATTTGTTTAAAAGGCAACAAATCCAAAATACTTCATTCAATATCAAATGCTGGAAGAGGAGGAACACACTATGTTAAAATGCTCATAAAGTAACAATATTGTTCAAAGGACATGCTGAGACTGTGTACAACATATGTTCTGCAAATTTCAGGGTGTCAAACATATACACAATTATTTAAAGAAACAAACTTATACTAAGGGGACACAAATTGAGAAAAATGCATAGTAATTCTATGAATTCAAGAAGTTGGAGTTTATACAACTGTCAAACAGATGCCAAATAAAAACCTGAAACTTTGAGTCTCACTGATATTTTTCAATTACTGATAAATATACATTTTTAAAATTTATATCCCACCTTCCTTTTAAAATGAGATTCAATGTGGTTTACAATACTTTTTTAAAAATCCAACTAAAACATTTACACGTTTAAAATATATATATTGACAATTAAAAAGCACATACAATAACTTGAAACTTATGTTGCAATAAAAAAACTTTTTAAATACAGCACACCCTACACACACACACACACACACACACACACATTTTATTTGTGTGCCTTCAAGTTGCTTCTGACCCTAAGATGAACCAATCATGGAGTTTTCAGGGCTGAGAATGCTTGACTTGCCTAAGATTTTCATGGCCAAGAGAGGAAAGAAACAGTGATCTCCACCATCACAATCCAATGCGCAAATGGGTACACCAGGTTGGAGCTCTACTGCTCCATAATAAAAAAAATTGAAGGCTTGCCAGAATAAGAATGTCCTCCCAATGGAAAGAAAGCAGTCAAGTGGACCTGCCAGAGAAAGAAATTCCCACAGCCTGCGGCATGCACAAAGGAGGCTCTTTCCCTATCTGCAAATTTTACAATAGTAAATACCACACAAAAATCCAAAGACTCTTCCTCCACACACACTCAACATATGTGATATTAACAACAGGTTTCAAAATGGGTTGTTTCAGTTAGTGACACCAATATTTTCATCTTGGAATAATGTCCACATCTATCATGTACAAATAAGGAGCCTCTGGTGGTGCAATGTGCTAAACTCTTGTATCGGCAGGACTGAAGACCGACAGGTCAGAGGTTCGAATCCGGGGAGAGTGCGGATGAGCTCCCTCTGTCAGCTCCAGCTCCCCATGTGGGGACATGAGAGAAGCCTCCCATAAGGATGGTAAAACATCAAAACATCCGGGCGTCCACTGGGCAATGTCCTTGCAGATGGCCGATTCTCTCACACCAGAAGCGACCTGCAGTTTCTCAAGTCACTCCTGACATGAAAAAAAAGTGCAAGTATTGTCTTTAACACATTGCCAGGAGCTGCGGTGGTGCAATGGGTTAAATCTTGTGCTGGCTGAACTGCTGACCTGAAGTTTGGCAGTTTGAATCCACGAGATGGAGTGAGCTCCTGTCTGTCAGCTCCGGTTTCCCATGTGGGGACATGAGAAAAGCCTCCCACAGGATGATAACAAATTTGGGCATCCCCTGGGCAACTTCTCTGCAGACGGCCAATTCTCACACCAGAAGCAACTTGCAGTTTCTCAAGTCACTTCTGACGCAATTCTTTTTAAAATGCCATCATTCAGAAACACTTAATTTGTTCAGATGTCAGGACAATGCTGGTTTGGAGGAAAAACAAATACAGAACATATAGACTGGGATTCCAAGATGAGTAGCAGTGCAGAGTACTGCAAGGATCAAGTGGAATGGATTTATGTATCTGTATCCCACTTTTCTTCCAGGACTGGGACCCAAAATGGCTCGATGGACAACTACACACTTCTAAGAGTACAAAGGGTCTATAAAGAGTGTGACAATAACTATGGTGTAGTAGAAATACCTCAATGGCAAATGAGAAAAGATTTTTTTTCTCAAGTTAAATAGGTTGGAGAGGAGATCCGGAAAGAATGGAAAATCTGTTCCTTAAGCGGGTAGCAAAAAGATTAGATAGACCTGCACCAAGAACTGCCCATCAAACTATCTAACTATAGGAAACAGCTTCTGGTATGTTTCCACTTCCCAAAATCACACTGATAAACAGAGTGGCTGGCGTCTCCTTGTCCGCTTGCAGTCAGTAAACTTTATTCTTGTCACAAATCACTCTGTAAGAATTTGCTATATCCTCCAGGAAGTTTGATGGTATGCTGTTCCAGAAGTGAGATAATTCAATGGCTTCCTATTATATCCACAATTTCACGTATCCACAGTCTGGCTGGGAATGTATCCCCACTAGATATGGGGGTATTACTGTATGTATGTAACATATATTTTTTGCAGGTTACAAGTATCTATTTACAACAATGGTTCCTAACCTTTTTTTGACCAGGGACCACTCTCAAACATTACTACCAAAAGGGTTACAAATCAGTTTTTGGTCAACTTTAGATTCAGTTTGGTTATTTAAGATGCTGATTCAGAAAACTGCATTGGAGAGACCACATCAGCAATAGTTTCTGATACAGAACATAGGCCATCCAGTAGTTACCATCTTCTCGTCCACAGATAACCATATTTAATAGTCTAGAGCTGATGTGGTAGTCGCAATCTTTTGTGGGTAGTCAGTCCCTCCCCTCCCAACATCTCCATTGCCTCAGCACTATAAGAAGGTTTCGTGAGACCAGTTGCTCTTGTTGCCACCTAGTTTCGAGGCAACTGTGTAGTAATGGTGAGACCATGGACCATATTTTCGTTCTTGCGGACCACTGGTGGTCTACAGACCACAGGATGGGAACCACTGATTTACAAGCTATAAGTAAAAAGTCTGAATTTTTCAATCAAGAACCATGTGACTGGAAACTTTAATTTTTTAAAAAAATAACTCAGCCTTGAAAGAAATGGGCTGTATTAAATCACTGCATTAAATCACTTCCGACCCAAGGCCCGGGTTGGAATAAGTTCCTGATCATTAATAGTCTACCTTGCTGTTGACCTATGCAGTGTTGGGAGTCAGCCTGTGTTTCACCCTGAATCTGTTATATAGTGTTTCCCCCTTCTAATGTTTCTGAGCCTGTCTTGGATGTCAATGAGGATGAGGTGCAAAACGGAGACACTTTGGGCAATAAGGTTACTACAGACTCTAATCAAGAAGGGTCAGGGGAAGTTCTCATGAGAAAATTCCAGGCTCGAGTTTGCAGCAAAGTTCACTCCCTTCTCCCAGCTCGAGTCTGCAAGATAGCTTCACACCTGTAGTAAATGAAGAGATAGATAAGACCAGTCGAAGGCTGGAAATTAGCCAGAACCATAGGGAGGCCCAATGTTTACGCAGGTCAGAAAGAATTCGACAATTAAGGTCAAAGAATGGGGGGAGTAGAAATCAGTTTGTGGGACTTAAATTGAGCTCTTAGGAAATTTCCTTCAGCCCAGGCATGGTTTGGTTTTCAAGTCAAGTCTTTTGGATATTCTTGTGATCTAGGTTTCCTGGCTTTTCAAGTGGATTAGCAGTGGCTATGATCATGGTTTTTATGGAAGACATTTGATATTTCTTTGCATCTGGATTTAAACAGCAAGCTTTTGGGATCTTTGATATTATTCCATGTTTGGGTTATGGGATTTGTAGTACTTTCAAACCCTTTGGTTCCCACAGACCACTGTGGTCCCCAACAAAGACCGATAAAGACCAAACTTGGCACACAGAGCCCCCATGACCCACTCTACGTCCTACTGCAGTTTGAATGTGGGCAGACCATGGATGATGGGACTTGAAGTACCTCCACTTGCTTGCTGAGACTGCTACGATCCTCATCCAATGACCGATCAAGACCAAACTTGGGAAACATAACCCCCATGACCCCCTTTATGTGCCAGTGAGGTTTGGGGGAGGATGGACAATGGGTGATGGGATTTGTAGTCCTTTCAAACCCTTTGGTTCCCACAGACCACTATGGCTCCTAACAAAGACTGATAAAGACCAAACTTGGCACACAGAGGCTCCATGACCCACTCTACATCCTGGTATAGTTTGGAGGAGGATAGACCACAGATGATGGGACTTGAAGTACCTCCACTCACTTCCCAAGACTGCTGCAACTCTCATCCAATGACTGATAAAAACCAAACTTGGCATACAGAGCACCTATGACCCACACTACATCTTGGTGCAAATTTGGAGGAGGATAGACCACAGATGATGGGACTTGAAGTACCTTCACTCACTTTCTGAGACCACTGCGACCCTCATCCAATGACTGATTAAGACCACACTTGGCACACAGAGCCCTCATGACCCACTCTCCATCCTGGTGCAGTTTGGAGAAGGATGGACCACAGATGATGGGACTCGCAGTACGTTCACTAACTTCCTGAGACCACTGTGAACCATATAAATAACTGATAAAGACCAACCTTGATACACAATTCCTTTCTCAAATAACCTGGGCAGCGCCGGGTCCCCAAGTTAGTAATAAATAAAGAAATAATCCCAGAATTTTGGTCAAGCTGCTGCGTTCTGCATTCTGGACTCCACAGATTTCTCTTAGTCTCAGCGTATTCATGTCACTAAATTAAGCATGCTCAGCCCTAATTGACTAGTGAGGCACACAACATTTCCCTCATTAGGCTTTACAGTGACCAAACCTTGCCTCTGCCACAGCTTCCCATCCAAAGACGACTGCTGGATGTGCCAAGTACATGTTTAGAAATAGGAAAGCCAGGCACAACTTTTTTTCCTTACAGGTTTAAAGTGGCCACTTATCAATTAGTATTTTGCTTTAAGTATATTTCTCCTAATGATCCACAGATCATGAGACACAACTCCAAAGTTAGATTCCTCTGTAATAAACAAAGATTTGTTCTCATTTAAGTATGGTAGTTTCAAATTAATAACAGCTCTACTTGCCATTTTCCCTTGGTTTCAACAGTTCTTACAGCCAAGACTCGTCCATGTTTACTCAGAAATGAATCCCAACAAGTTCAGTGGGATTTGCATAGTTGAAGGTTTTTATGACCAGAATCACTGGGTTGTTGTAGGTTTTTCGGGCTGTATGACCATATTCTAGAAGCATTCTCTCCTGACGTTTCGCCTGCATCTATGGCAAGCATCCTCAAAGGTTGTGAGGTCTGTTGGAAACCAGGAAAATGAGATTTATATATCTGTGGAAAGTCCATGGTGGGAGAAAGAACTCTTGTCTGTTGGAGGTAGGTGTGAATGTTTCAATTGGTGACCTTGATTAGCATTTGATGGCCTAGCAGTTTTCAAGGTGTCGCTTCTTACAGCCCGGGGGAATCCTTTGTTGAGAGGTGATTAGTTGTCCCTGATTACTTCTTGTCTGGAGCTCTTCTGTCTTTATTTACTGTTATGATTTTAGGGTTTTTTAAAAAAATACTGGTAGCCAGATTTTGTTCATTTTCATAGTTTCTTCCTTTCTGTTGAAATTGTCCACATGCTTGTGGATTTCACTAGCTTCTCTGGAAACCCCATTTTCCTCGGTTCCAACAGACCTCGCAACCTCTGAGGATGCCTGTCATAGATGCAGGCAAAACGTCAGGAGAGAATGCTTCAAGAACATGGCCATACAGCTAGAAAAACCTACAACAACTTGAAAGGGTCTTTGAATGAAATTTGCAAATGCTAAGCAAGGGGCTTTGAATGAAATTAACAACAAAAGAGAAATATACCCTTTCTCTGTAGAAAAAGAGCAACACGGAAGAAAATGTTTTAAAAACAAGAGGCATCATGTAGAGGTCATACAAAGTTCAAGCTTACATAGGAAGTTGTGTTGTGGTTAAGCCAAAGGTTGTGGTTAAGCGCAGAGTCTGCAGATACAAGAAGGTACTTTCCATCAAAAGGTCAAGGGAGGGGGGCTGGAAAGAGAGTACTTTCCATGAGTATAAAGGTCAGCAGAAACAGAGGAGGGGGCGGCAGTCTTTGAAAGCTCATACAGAAGAGATGACTGTCCGTGTCATGCTGATCAGCTTGAATAAATGGTGTCTTACATGAACCAATTGGACTCTGTGGATTTTTTCGAAAAGGGACCCCACACCCTAAACCCGTGATCCCTTACAAACTCAGTTGGATTTACTTCCTGGACTTTAATTTAAGTATCCCCAATAGAAAAAAGTGCACAGAAAGGAGACCAAGTAGAGATCAGAGCATCAAGGAGTATTTTGGTGGTTGGTCTTATGGTTTGAAAATACAGATCTTGTATTTCTGAGTTTGCACATTCAACCTGGTTGAGTGAGAATTGCTACCAAATAGATGTGGTAAGGATTTGATGAATGCAATCAACCATTCATTATTTTTTCTCTCTCTCTCCAAAAGATAATATCTTAGGTTCTTGTGGGTTTTTTCGGGCTATAGAGCCATGTTCCAGAGGCATTTCTCCTGACGTTTCGCCTGCATCTATGGCAAGCATCCTCAGAGGTAGTGTGGTCTGTTGGAATTAGGACAATGGGTTTATATATCTGTGGAATGGCTGGGGTGGGGCAAGGGGCTCTTCCCTGCTGCAGTTAGGTGTGAATGTTTCAGCTGATCACCTTCATTAGCATTTGAGGGCCTGCCTGATGCTAATGAAGGTGATCAGCTGAAACATTCACACCTAACTGCAGCAGGGAAGAGCTCCTTGCCCCACCCCAGCCATTCCACACATATATAAACCCATTGTCCTAATTCCAACAGACCTCACTACCTCTGAGGACGCTTGCCATAGATGCAGGCGAAACGTCAGGAGAAATGCCTCTGGAACATGGCTCTATAGCCCGAAAAAACCCACAAGAACCTAGTGATTCCAGCCATGAAAGCCTTCGACAATACATAGATAATATCTTCTTTCCACAAAAGATAAATCATTGCTATAAGCAAAAGAAAGCTTCCTTCCATGGATATTGTAGAAATGGTTGAGAAACAAAAGAGTTCCCAGCTGAAAAAGAGCTATCTGAAGGCCAAACAACCAAACCACAGCTACTGTAATTAATAGTTAATTCCTATTTGTATAGCTGACATAAGAATTTTCTCTTACAATGCTAGCATTGTACACTGGAAAGGTACTCCAATACTTCCTCTTTCGTTGTACAAACATATAACTATTAACTACTGTTATCCTTCAAAACAAGGGCTACAGTAGAAATGCCACTGCCACCTTTTCCTGAACAGATTCAGCCACGTTGCATCTCGGAGACCACAGATCTATAAGGTTAGCTCAGATTGTGCCAAAAAGTATACTTTTTAATAATTTTGTTAGTGTGATTTTTTCTCTCCATTTTTTACATGAAATCAGTGGTCATTCAGGAACAAACCCGGTGGAAATCCTCTCTCTCTGTTCCCAATTACCAAAGCCAATCTATATAAATAAAAATGTAATGTTCGTTTGAGGGATTAACAGAACTCAAAAACCACTGGATAAATTGACGCCAAATTTGGGCACAAGACACCTAACAACCCAACGTATGTTCTTTACTTGATTTTGTAATTTGGGAGTTTAGTTGCTGGGATTTATAGTTCACCTACAATCACCAACGATGGAATTGAACCAAACTTGGCACACAGTTCTCCCATGACCAACAGAAAATACTGGAAGGGTTTGGTGGGCAGTGTCCTTTGGTTTTGGAGTTGTAGTTCACCTACATGCAGAGATCACTGTGGACTCAAACAATGATGGATCTGGACCAAACACTACACGAATACTCAATGTGCCCAAATGTGAACACTGGTGGAGTTTGGAGAAAATAGAATCTTGATATTTGGGAGTTGTAGTTGCTGGGATTTATAGTTCACCTACAATCACAGAGCAGTATGAACCCCACCAACGATAGAATTGGGCAAAACCTCCCACACAGAACCCCCATGTGGGCCACAGCAACGCGTGGCAGGGGATGGCTAGTAGCTAATGTTTGTATTTTGGTATCATAACTAGAGCTGAGGAGGTCTGGAAAAACGGGGTTTTCATCCCTTCCCCCCCCCCCCCCCCATTTTCCCAGTTTTTTCCCCAGGCCCTCCCATCTCTAATCACAACACATTGTTTTCTGGGATCTCCATGGGCCAGTTGGACTTCTTCAGGATTCAGCTCCTTCAGAGTCTTTTGATGCTGTGTGTGTGAAGACATTGCATTTTACTTTTAGTGCATGTGCATGAAAGTATGCAAAATATACCTCCATTTCATCACCAGTCATAACTACCTATACTGGAGCCCCTGGTAGCACAATGGGTTAGATCCTTGTGCCAGCAGGACTGCTGACAGAAAGGTCGGTGGTTTGAATCAGGGTGAGCTCCTGTCTCAGCTCCAGCTTCCCATGCATGGACATGAGAGAAGCCTCCCATAGGATGGTAAAACATCCGGGCGTCCCCTGGGCAACACCCTTGCAGACGGCCAATTCTCCCACACCAGAAGTGATTTGCAGTTTCTCAAGTCGCTCCTGACACAAAAAACCCTACCTATACTGATAGTAAATGTTGTAAACTTATTTGTAGTAGGTACAACAGGATATAACAATATAAGCGCAGGTCACAATGACTTTACGGACATATTTCATTTCAACAAAATTCTTCCAAAAAATGCAGGTACCAAGTAACCGCAGTATCGTAGACCCTTCTGTATATTTGTTATCAATGGGGGGTGGTGCTCATCTCCATTTCTAAGCCGAAGAGCCAGTGTTGTCCGTAGACACCTCCAAGGTCATGTGCCCAGCATGACTGCATGTAGTGCCATTACCTTCCCGTCCTGATTTTATGGACCGCTATTACCTTCCTACCAGAGCGCTACTTATTGATCTAATCACATTTGCATGTTTTCGAACTGCTAGGTTGGCAGAAGCTGGGGCTAACAGCAGGAGCTCATGCTGCTCCACGAATTCAAACCTGTGACCTTTCAGTCAGCAAGTCCAGCAGCTCAGCGCTTTAACCCACTGGCAAGGCTGCAAGGGAGCCTTTGCACGAGCCCTCAGCTGCTTTGCAGCCTTGCTGACTGGCGAGGCCACAATGCAGCTGAGAGAGGGCCCGCATGAAGGAGCCCTCAGCTGCCTCGCGGCCTTGCCAGCTGGCGAGACCACGAGGGAGCCGAGAGAGCCTTTGCGTGAGCCCTCGGCTGCTATGTGGTCTTGCCGGCCGGCGCAGCCACAATGCAGCCAAGGGAGGGCCCACGCGAAGGAGCCCTCAGCTGCCTCATGGCCTTGCCAGCTGGAGAGACCGCGAGGCAGCCTACATGCGAGCTCTCGGCTGCTTTGCAGCCTTGCCGGCTGGCAAGGCCACAATGCAGCCGAGGGAGGACCCACGGGAAGGAGCCCTTGGCTGCCTTGTGGCCTTGCCAGCTGGTGAGACCGCGAGGAAGCCGAGGGAGCCTTCGCGTGAGCCCTCGACTGCTTTGTGGCCTTGCCAGCCAACGAGAGCCCAAGGTAGCCAAGGGAGGCTTCGCGCAAAGCCAGGCCTCGCACGAAGGAGCCCTTGGCTGGCTCACAGCCTTGTGGGCGGGACCTAGGGAGGCATCCTCGTGACCCCTTCAAAATGGCCAAACGACCCCCTGGGGGGTTGCCACCCCCAGGATGAGAACCGCTGGTGTACATGGTGCCCAAGTTACCAACAATCACTGTATCTTGTGCTAGTCGACACAATAAAACTATATACTACACACTTCCTACTAGTTGATTTTACTGGATATCCTTGAATGTTGCTACCAAAAAGAGGGCTGTTGTTCAGGTTCCTTCAAGTCATATCCAACTAATGGAGACTCTAAAGTAAACTTATCATGCAGTTTTCTTTGCATTCCTTCAAGGCTGAATATGTGCTACTTTTCCCAGGTCACCCAGTTGCTAAGTAAGCAATCAAAAGGCTGAGTGGGGAATCAAACCCCGCTCTCGGGAGTCGTAGTCTGTTACAGTATATGGTTTTGTAAGTCTTGACAAGAATCATCTCTTGCTTATATGTGTGTTGAGGAAGAACACATGGACAATGTAGCAATCAAGTTAAGGTGAATGTATATCAGGTGAAGGTTTTCTTGATGCTAGTAGTGGGTGAAATGAAGTAATCAGAGATGGAACTATGCTGCAAGGTTTGCTGGAAAGAAGCAGATTAATGCATTGTTTTGTAAGTTTGTTTTTCCTTCTGCGATGGACAATGATGGACAATGTGTTTTCAAGGCTACTGTGTTTTTCTTTATAAAGCTACATGTATTAACTACTCCAGAGTAAAGACATTTTTCCTTTATACTCTGTGTAATTCAATTTGGGATCTGGAGCTGGGAAGGCTGCTGGGTAGCTTCCATATGAACTAACAATCCGCAACAGGTTATGGGCCCAGTCTGCCCAGCTTGCCCAGTCTGACCAGATTGCCCAGTTGGATATTATTTTTCTCCAGGTCCAGTTTTGAAGACATTTTGGTTTTGCATTGAGTGTTTTGTTGGCAAAGTAAGAAGATGGATACTGGAATGAATTTTGCTTTCCCTATGGCCAGGTTAAATGGCAATAACTATTCCATTTGGAAAGTCAGAATGGAAAGTTATTTGAGGAGAGAATCCTTGTGGGAATGCACAGAGAACCCAGTGCAGCAGCCAGCTACAGCAGAGCAGCTGAGAGCTCTGGAAAGAGCAAGGTCTACTCTGATGTTAGGAGTTGACGATGAACAATTGGTTCATATAAGCAGCCTGCCAACGCCCAATGCAATTTGGGTGAGACTCAGAGAAGTACATGCTTCCAGTTCGGCAGCAACAGTGGCTGTACTGGCAAGGCGACTTTACAGGAAGAGATTGGAGAAGAATGAAAGTCTGAAAGACCATTTGCAGATATTGCAGAGTTTGTTTTTGCAGTTGGAAGAGAGAGACTTTCATCTCACAGAGCCGAACAAGTGTTTTATTGTCCTGTCATCCTTGGATGATTCGTTTGACGGGATAGTAAATTCCTTGGAATCACTCCCACAAGCACAATTAAACCTCCAATATATTTCTGCTAGACTTCTTGCTGATTGGGAAAGGCGAAAGGATCGTTGCCTGGAGACTACAAACACAGCAGGACATTCTCAAGGAAAGCAGTCAGCCGGAGTTGCACTCGAGAAGGAGACGGAGAAAGTTTGTGTAGCGAGAAGGTGCTTCAATTGTGGGTCACCAAAACATTTAAAGAGGAATTGTCCAAAACAGCAGCAGAAGAAGCAAGGATGGAAGAAGGTGAACCAGAGGAGGAGTCCCTCGCATGTCAGCATTGTGAAGTCCCAAGGGAGTTCAACAGATGAAGACATATTTTACGTGGACTCTGGATGTTCACAGCATATAGTGAACAACAAAAGTTTGATTTGTAATCCTGTAACTCCTAAATGTTCAAATGTTACCCTTGCAGATGGAAAACAGTACAAAGTACAGGGGCAAGGGGAAGTTTATGTTAAACATTTGGGTAAAACATTAAGGAATGTATTTTTAGTTCCAGAGATTGAGTACAATTTATTATCAGTCGGAAAACTGGATAAAGAAGGTTATGAAGTTAATTTTTCTGGAGGAAAAGTCAGAATTTTGAAAGGGAATAAGTTATGTGGAACTGGTGTATTACAAGGGGATTTGTATGTGTTAACTTCAGGAGGTAACACAAGTGATGTAAATGTAGTAAGTAAGAATGCTCCATTACATCAGGGATGCATTCATGATTTACATAGAACATTAGGTCACCCAAGTTTCAAAGTGTTGTATAAAATGCCAGAGTTTAGTGAAGGTATAAAATTAAAACATTGCACGAAGTTTCTAGATTGCAATGTATGTAAGAAAACTAAAGCACAGTCAGCCCCAATTAGTAAGAAAAGTTTAAGAAACTCAGAAGAAAAGTTTCAGTTAGTACATGCTGATTTAATTGGACCGTTTCAACCAAGTAAGGGTGGAGCCTGTTATATACTGTGTATATTAGATGACTATTCTTGTTTTTCTTGGTGTTTTTTGTTGAAACAAAAGAGTGAAGTTTTTGAGATTATTAAGAATTGGGTGGCATATGTGAAGAGACAATTTGGAGTAGGAGTAAAGGCTCTCCAAACTGACAGAGGAGGAGAGTTTACCTCACATAGTTTAGAAAATTTTCTGAAAAAAGAGGGGATAAAGCACAGACTCACATGTGCTTATCAAAGTGCAGAAAATGGAAAGATAGAAAGACTAGTAAGAAAAGTTCAAACAGTGAAAGATTCTTTATTAGAAGATTCTGGATTATCTCAAAATCTATGGGGAGAAGCAGTAATGACTGCATGTTATTTAATTAATAGACTCTGGTGTGAGCCTATTCAGAACACTCCTTATTTTATGTTATATGGCAAGAAGCCTCCATTAGGGCATTTAAGGAATTTTGGGACACAGGCATGGGTGTTCATACCCAAACCATTGAGAAGGAAAGGCCAAGATAAAGCCAGGAGATTAACAATGGTTGGCTATGCACAGGGAGCCAAAGCTTGGAGATTTTTAGATAATGAAGGAAAGATTGTTATATCAAGATCTGCTAACTTTGCCTGTAGCCAGAATTGGGATAAGATTCATGCTAATCAGGAAGTTTTCTTTCCTATTTCAAAAGAGGAAACTCATGAGCAAGGGAGACAAAACACAAAGCAAGAAAGTGCTGCTACACCTCAACTCATAAGTAAGCCTATAATTAGAAAATTTAAGAGGCCTAGGCCCTCAGATGAGGATGATGAGGTGAATGAAGATCCTGAAGAGGGAACTAGTCAGGAAATTTTACTCAGAAGAAGTGAAAGAACCAGAAAGAAACCTGACAGGTTCACAATACAAAATGTAAGAGTATGTTTAGTTAATTATGAGCCTCAAAGTTTTGAGGAAATAGAAAGTTTGCCACAAGAAGAGAAAGAAAAATGGTTAGAGGCTATAGATGAAGAGCTGAAAAGCATGAAAAGGTTAAATGTGTATGAACCTGCAGATTTACCAAGAGGGAGTAATCCTATTGACACAAAATGGATTTTTAAGCAAAAGATTGATGCTAATGGTCAAGTAAGGTACAAAGCGCGTCTTGTTGCTAGAGGGTTTACACAGGTTAAGGACATAGATTACACAGAGGTGTATTCGCCCACTGTTAGTCCTAATTCTGTAAGATTGATTTTAACTCTTGCAGCATGTTTGAATTTAAAGGTATATCATTTTGACATAAGTACAGCATATCTGAATGCTACTCTAAAGGAGAATATATATATTGTACCTCCACCAGGTTCAAAGTACAGAGATACCAATACGTATTTTAAGCTGAATCACGCTTTATACGGACTTGTCTTGAATGATTGTTTAAATGATGTTTTGACCAAAATAGGTTTCCAGAGAAGCAGAGCAAATCCATGTGTGTATGTAAGAAATGTACGACATGATTATCAAGTATTGTTTGTATATGTTGATGATGTATCATTTTTGGCTGAAACTCAAGCAGAAATTGACAAGTTTGCAGAAGAGTTAGGAAAACATTTTAAGTTAAGAAACCTTGATCCAATTCAATATTTTCTTGGTGTACAAATTATGAAAACTGAACAAGGTTTTGTGTTAAGCCAAAAAGGGAAGATAATGCAGATTTTGGAAAAACTAAACATGAAAGAGTGTAAAGGAGTTAAATCACCCATGATTTTAGGTTTTCAAAACGAAGTGGAAAATGCTGAAATATTTAAAGAGAAAGCCTTATACAAGAGCATTATTGGTCAGTTATTGTACATATGTAATTACACCAGAGCAGACATTGCATTTGCTGTGAATTTTCTAAGCAGGTATGCAAGCAACCCAACCATTGCTGCATGGAATGGACTTAAGAGGGTGGCAAGATATTTAAAGCAAACACAAGATTTTTGTTTGGAATTAAGTCCAGATGATTCACTATCCTTGCAGGTATATACAGACAGTGATTTCGGCAACTGTACTGATAGGAAATCGACAACAGGAGTTTTAGTTAAGTTTTCTAATGCTGTAATTGACTGGAAGTCGAAGAAGCAGAGTTATGTAGCTTTAAGTTCCAGTGAGGCTGAGTTTGGTGCACTTAGCTTAGCATATACAGAGATCTGTGTAATCAAACAACTGCTTAAAGACTTGCAAATACCTGTTGAAGATCCAACAACAATATATGAGGATAATCAGACATGCATCACAATGGCAACACAGGCCAGAGTAAAACAAAGAAGCAAGCATGTAGATATTAAGTACAGTTGTGTAAGGGATGCAGCGAAAAATGGTGAAATTGATATAGTATATTGTAATACAAATCTAAATCTAGCTGATGTGCTAACTAAACCACTGAGTGTACAGAAACATCAGAATGTTTTGAATGATTTAGGAATTTTTGAGTGTACCATGTAATTGTATTATGTATTGTGTTTTCCTCTACACACAAGGAGGAGTGTTACAGTATATGGTTTTGTAAGTCTTGACAAGAATCATCTCTTGCTTATATGTGTGTTGAGGAAGAACACATGGACAATGTAGCAATCAAGTTAAGGTGAATGTATATCAGGTGAAGGTTTTCTTGATGCTAGTAGTGGGTGAAATGAAGTAATCAGAGATGGAACTATGCTGCAAGGTTTGCTGGAAAGAAGCAGATTAATGCATTGTTTTGTAAGTTTGTTTTTCCTTCTGCGATGGACAATGATGGACAATGTGTTTTCAAGGCTACTGTGTTTTTCTTTATAAAGCTACATGTATTAACTACTCCAGAGTAAAGACATTTTTCCTTTATACTCTGTGTAATTCAATTTGGGATCTGGAGCTGGGAAGGCTGCTGGGTAGCTTCCATATGAACTAACAATCCGCAACATAGTCCAACCCTCAAACCGTTATGCCATGTAAAAATATACGTGTCTCTTACGTAGATTTTTGTCCGATACCTACTTTGACTTTCTACACTTCTAAGTCTGATCCACTGAGACTGAAATACAACACCGCCTGAGCTCTGTGAGTGCAGCATTCTTCCGAATGAAGCAGAGAGTGTTTGAGGACCAGAACATCCGTAGCGAGACCAAGGTTCTTGTTTATAAAGCTATTGTGCTCCCAACCCTGCTATATGCCTGTGAAACATAGACTATCTACAGATGTCACATGCAACTCCTGGAACAATTCCATCAGTGATGCCTCTGAAAAATCCTGCAAATCCCTTGGGAAGACAGGCAGACAAATGTCAGCGCACTGAAAGAAGCAAAGACAACTAGCATTGAAGCAATGGTCCTCCGCCATCAACTCCGTTGGAGAGGCCATGTTGTCCGAATGCCTGATCACCATCTCCCAAAGCAGCTACTCTACTCCGAACTCAAGAACGGAAAGGGGAATGTTGGTGAGAAGGAAAAGAGATTTAAAGATGGGCTCAAAGCCAACCTTAAAAAGTCTGGTATAGACACTGAGAACTGGGAAGCCCTGGCTCTTGAGTGCTCTGGCTGGTGGTCAGCTGTGACCAGCAGTGCTGTATAATTTGAAGAGGCACAAATGGAGGGCGAAAGAGAGAAATGTGCCAAGAGGAAGGCGCGTCAAGCCAACCTCGACCGGGACCGCCTTCCACCTGGTAAACAATGCCCTCACTGCAGGAGAGCATGCAGTTCAATGATAGGGCTCCACAGTCACCTATGTATCCCCCACCAACACACATCATCCTCGGACTACGAGGGATCACCAAGTAAGTAAGTATATTATCCAAAGTGTGACTGCAACATAAACTTGTGCAAGAGCATTACGACACCAACACTTTTATGTTTGATGGCACTCATTATGATTCCCTCAACAATCACAACCATGTTTATCAAGAATCCAGAAGAGCAGGACTTTCCCCCTGATAGATCATATCAGGTCAACTTCATCAACTTTAAGTTTTCCCACTATGTCTTACATTAGACATGGTATAAAACACATTGGCCATTTTGTTTTCAAATCACGGAGATAGCATATAATAGAAGAACTGTTATATTTATTCAACACAGGAGTCTATTTATTAACAGACTAGGGATCTCATTGCATTGAGGTCAAAATTGTGAACGATAGGAGGAGAATTTGCCATGGATTGTGGTGAATCCAGCATGGGGAATCCAACATATCACCCGCATTGCCCCTTACCTCAACCCTGCTCCAGGTATATAAATATAGTAAAGTAGGTAAGTAAAGAAATGTTTTATTGTTGACATCAACGTTTTTTGCAACATACTCCTTAAATCATTTTGCTTCCATTTTGCCTGTGCAAGTTGCCTTGGTAGTTGTTGCTGGTCTCCCCTATATTTCATTCCAAGTAGGAAGATTTCCATCTCATATAATTTCCTTAAAAGTTGCTTGTTATCAAAACTGGGCAGCTCCTTGATATTGCTGCTGCTTCTGAATGCGAAACATTTCCTAACTCATTAGCCATTGTGATTTTAAAGAACTTTTCCAAGTGTTTTGGTGAGATCTGGCAATCCTTTTCAGCTTGTGTTCCATCATTTCTGGTAATTTTTATTTTTAAAACAATCAGATCTGAGCAAGATGCTTGATAGTATTTCCATTCAGTTTCATAGCACAGCTGCCATCTATGATTCCTGGCCAATCCACTTGCATCTCACACCTGAGATGGGAAGTGAAGGAAACAATTGTTTATCCTATAATGTTATTACATTTAAAATTTAATTTTTTATCTATCTGTCTGTCTGTCTATCTATCTATCTATAAATGTTCTGTTCATTTTGAGTGACATAATAACTCAAAAACCACTGGAGGAATTGAAGCCAAATTTGCCCTACTAAACCAAGGAGTGACCATCACTGAAAAAAATACAATGTTACTATTATATATTACAATATTAAATAGACTCATAGAATAGAGTTAGAAGGGACTCTACCATTGTATTGAGAGAGAACAGACAGGAAGGAAGGAGAGAAGAAAGGGGGGAGGGAAAAAGGGAAGGAATGAAGGAGGTAAAGGGAGAAGAAAGGAAAGAGAGAATGAGGGAGGGAAAGAGGGAAAGAAGGAAGGAGGGAAGGAAAGGGGGAAGGAAAGGGGGAAGGAAGGAAAGGGGGAAGGAAGGAAGGAAGGAAAGAAAGAGGTACTGAAGGAAGGAAGGAAGAAGAGAAAGTAGAAAGGAAAGAAAAAGGGGAGAAAAGGCAGGAAAGAGGTAAAGAAGGATGGAGAAAAGGAAATAAAAAGTGAAAGAAGAAAGGAAACGGGGGGGGGGAGGGGGAAGGCGGAAGGAAGGAGAGAAAGGAAGGAGAGAAAGGGGGAGGGAAGGAAGGAAAGAGAGAAAGAAGGATGGAACCAAAGAGTGAAGGAAGGAATGAAAGAAAGAGATAGAGAAAGAAGAAAGGAGAGAAAGCGGAAGGGGAAGAAAAAGGAGGCAAGGGATCGGTAGTTACCTCTCTTTCATAATAGTCCAGATAGCTACCTCTACTTCAAAAAATCTTACTATAGGCCACAGCAACGCGTGGCAGGGCACGGCTAGTTATATATAATTTTATTGCATAATTTTATTACAATTTTATTACATCAGTGTATATAATAGGATTTGCGCTTCCATGGATTTTGGTATCTGCAGGGGGTCCTGAAACCAAACCCCAGCGGAAATCATCATACACTTTTAACACCATTTTATTCTAAGAGAATTCTTTAATTGGCTTCCAGCAAATAAAGTACAACACTGTCTTTCAAAGTATAACAATACTATTTCCTGGGTGGGATTCTTCAAATGCCACTAACTTTGGTTCTGTCGGGGGAAAAACTGCATTTAAGGCCTTTTTGCAAGCACAAGAATATGTTCTACTAATAACTGGGTCAAAATATAGTTGAATGTAAAATATATAGACTCTTAATATTTAAAAAACAACATAAATGAATTCAATCACTTTAAGTGAAGTACTTGTGAGTCAAGTACATGTCTTTGTGTAGGAAGAAACCTTCCGTTTCGGAGTAGATTGGATCTATTCCCTGACATTATCTCTTATCTCCCTGGAAACCAGGCACATACGCTCCTACCCGATGCTCCCTCCCTCCCTCCCTCCCAGGCGTCTCCTTCATAAAGTTCACCACACAGGCAATACATTCAGAGCATCGCTGGCAACCCTTATCAGCTCACAGGCATGGAATGGACAAACTGCAGGCACCTTGTACTACCATGAAGACTCAGCATATCATCTACCAGTCCTGTTTCTTGAAAGATGCCATATATGACAATACCTGTCAACTAGAGAGGTCACTTATTAAATTGCAAGTGTTTCCAAATACTAAGTCCCCAAATTACGAACAAGACAGATACTGTAGGTTTTCTTCTTAAATTGAATTTGTTTGTAAGTTGGAACAGGTACATCTTTACATGTAACTCCAGCCATAGATATATGAATGAATATATATGAGAGCCCCTGGTGGCACAATGGGTTAAACCACTGAGCTGCTGAACTTGCTGACCAAAATCCAGAGGTTTGAATTCGGGGAGTGGGGTGAGCTCCCGCTGTTAGCCCCAGCTTCTGCCAACCTACCAGTTCAAAAACATGCAAATGTGAGTAGGTCAATAGGTACCTTTTGGTGGGAAGGTAACAGCGCTCCATGCAGTCATTCTGGCCACATGACCTTGGAGGTGTCTATGGACAACGCTGGCTCTTTGGCTTAGAAATGGAGATGAGCACCACCACCAGAGTTGGACACAACTGGACTTAATGTCAAGGGAAAACCTTTATCTTTACTGCCTTTTAAAATGCAATGCTGGCCACATGACATTGGAGGTGTCTACGGACAATGCCGGCTCTTTGGCTTAGAAATGGAGATGACCATCACACCCCAGAATCGGACACGACTGCACTTAATGTCAGGGGAAAACTTTTATCTTTATCTATCTATATTATCTATCTACACATACACATACACATACACATACACATACACATACACATACACATACACATACACATACACACATACACATACACATACACACACACACACACACACACATGCTTTGGATAGCATAAGGAAGGGTGAATACCCCTGTGGTGTTTGTTTTGCTGTCTGTGTTCCTGCTCAGAAGATTTCACTTCACTTTCTGTCCCTGGGATAATTGGATTTCGAAAAATGTGGCTTGTTATGGAAACAAGGCTGGTGAGAAAGCCTGAGTGGAGACACCTTTTCCCCATGATAACTCTTTCAGGAGTGAATTACTTTACTGATCTTAACCAGGTGGGGTTTATGATGTTTTGTTAGTTGTTACTTCTTCGTGTTATTGTCTTTCCACTTTTGTATTTTGTGTGTTTGCACATTGAGTGTTTGTGAGCAGCCCCAAGTCCCTCTGGGAAATGGAGGAATATAAATATAGCATTGATATTATTTATTTATAATAATAATAATAATTAATTAATAATAAATAATAATAAATAATTATTATTAATATATTAATTTATTATTATTATTATTGTTATTATTATTATTAAAGGAGCCCCCGGTTGCACAGTGTGTTAAACCCCTGTGCCGGCAGGACTGAAGACCGGCAGGTTGCAGGTTTGAATCCGGGGAGAGGCGGATGAGCTCCTCATAGAAGCCTCCCACAAGGTTGATAAGAACATCAAATCATCCGGGCATCCCCTGGGCAACGTCCTTGCAGATGGCCAAGCGACTTCCATGACAAAATAATAATAATAATAATAATAATTATTATTATTATTATTATTGCCCCAGGCACTGCTAGGCCATCAAATGCTAATCAAGGTGGTCAGTTGAAACATTCACACCTAGCTCCAACAGACAAGAGTTCTTTGCCTCACCCTGGTTTTTCCACACATATATAAACCCATTTTCCTAGTTCCAACAGACCTCACTACCTCTGAGGATGCTTGCCATAGATGCAGGCAAAACATCAGGAGAGAATGCCTCTAGAACATGGCCATATAGCCCGAAAAAACCTACAACAACGCATTATTATTATTATTATTATTATTATTATTATTATTATTTCCCTTCCTAGGGGTAGATTCCTCCCACTTCCTGTTGTCTCACCCCTGTTCTTAACTATGAGTCATTTGTAAGTTGGATGTTTGTAACTCTGGGTCTGCCTGTATTCTAGTTTTTCCTAAAGCAGTACTGCATTTTCTTTGCTCTAATACTGGATACCAAGAGCTAAGAAATCTGAAGAGGTGCTTCAGAGCAAAGCAAACACTATTCAGCCTTTACAAAGCAAGTCTTACATCACCAACTACTTTATGCCATTTAGATAAATTCTTCATCTCTAACTTATGCGGATTAGTATATGATTTAAGGAATGTGTCTAAGGAAAATGTTTAGATGAAGATTATATAACGCTAGCCTTGTGGTTTGTCAACAGCAACTTCCAATTGTCGTAAAGAAGGTTCAGATGTGGCCAGAAACTTAGCATGTTTCTGACAAGGATTCCAACCACACTCATATTTAAAACACCCACTCTTGATCCTCAAGTGGTTGCAAATTAAGTAATGAAAAGACTCTGGCTACATCAGAGCATGGGAAAATCACTTTTTTGGTCAACAGCTCCAGAAATCCCCTTGTTAGTTGGTCAGTAACCATGCTGCAGCAGGCTTTGGAACTCAAAAAGTAACTTTTCCAAGCGATAGTCTTCATTTCCATATATTTCCATTTTCAGCAGACCTGTGTCTGATGCAACAACAACAACACAGAGACATCTTGCTGCACAGGTGTTAAAGTATCAGGAAATATACTAACTTGCATGGAGTGAATTTCAATATGATCCTTGATAGCCTACTTCCCTATATACTTTCTTGACACTGCTCCTATTAAATGAAAGTGGGATTCTTACACAGTTATATTCAGGAAAGCAGTCTTAACTCCTCACTTGGAAGCAAGTGACAAATATAGTTCTTGAAGGCTTTTGGATAAATGGGCAAACTATCCTAGGGCTTATCAGGTCTAACAGCCCCCAATAACAATAACAACAACAACAACAACAACAACAACAATTTGATGGGAAGTTGATGAGAAGCAACTGGAAAAGCTTAAACACGAGGATTTAAAGATTGAACTGCAAAGACTCTAGCACAAGCCGGGAAAGGTGGTCCCAGTGGTGATCGATACAGTAGGTGCATTGCCTAAAGACCTTGGCCTGCACTTAAAAACAATCGGCGCTGACAAAATTACCATCTGTCAGCTGCAAAAGGCCACCCTACTCAGATCTGTACGCATTATTCGCCGATACATCAAACAGTCCTAGACACTTGGGAAGTGTCCAACATGTGATCCAATACAACAGCCAGCAGAGCGATCTTGTCTGCTGTGGACTCATCTTGTGGTGTTTCAAATAATAATAATAATAATAATAATAATAATAATAATAATAATAATACACTGGACACTGAAGAAAAAGCCTGATTTTTACAGCCCAGGATCAAGCTATCAGAACAAATGCAATTAAGGCCAGGATTGAAAAATCACCTGAATCAGCAAGTTGTTTCTGGTGTGAGAGAATTGGCTGTCTGCAAGGCGTTGCCCAGGGGATGCCTGGATGATTTGATGTTTGTATCATCCTTATGGGAGGCTTCTCTCATGTCCCCGCATGAGGAGATGGAGCTGATAGAGGGAGCTCATCCGCCTCTCCCCGGATTCGAACCTGTGACCTGTCGGTCTTCAGTCCTGCTGGCACAGGGGTTTTAACCCACTGCGCCACTGAGGATATGAAACTATTGATCATATCCTCAGCTGCTGAAAGAAAATCACACAGACAGACTACAAACAGAGGCACAACTCTGTGGCCCAAATGATTCATTGGAATTTATGTCACAAGTACCACTTGCCAGTAGTCAAGAACTGGTAGTAGGAAATGCAAAGGTAGTAGGAAATGCACATGCAAAAATATCGTGGGACTTTCAAATCCAGACTGACAAAGTTTTGGAACACTTGGGAAGTGTCCAGTGTGTGATCAAATACAAAAGCCAGCATAGTGACCTGGTTTGTTGTGTACTAATCTTGTTGTGTATCAAATAATAATAATAATAATAATAATAATAATAATAATAATAATAATAATAATAATATATTTGTATTCTGCCCTATCTCCCTGAGGGGACTCTGGGATAGACAAATACAGGCAAACATTCAATGTCTCAAAACAATGAAATATAGACACACAGAGAAAGGTAAACGCTTCCCCTTCATCTCTGGCTCTGGGGGTGGTGCTCGTCTCTATTTCTATGCCAAAGAGCCCGTGTTATCCATATTTATTCATTCATTTACTATATTTGTATACTGTCCTTCTCAGCCTGCAGCCGACTCAGACACCTCCTAGGTCATTTGGCCGGCATAACTGCATGGAGCGCCATTTACCTTCCCACTGAGGCAGTACCTATTGATCTACTTACATTTTCATGCTTTCGAACTGCTAGGTTGGCAGGAGCTGGGGCTAACAGCAGGAACTCACCCCAACCCGTGGATTTGAACTGCCAATCTTCTGGTCAGCAAGTTCAGCAACTCAATGGTTTAACTGTTGCGCCACCATAGCCCCAATGTTTTCCCCAGATTAGCAAATAACCAAGATTGTGGGTTATTGGCCTTCTTCACAACTTTACAGAGGAACAGGAAATGTATTCACTGAGTCCTGCATAGGCGAACTGGAGTGCTGAAGATTTTTAACCTGGAATAAGTAGCAGCCTTGAGCGGGAAGAAGATTAGGCTCTAATTCACTCCAGTGTTTACCCCCCATGAGCCTATTTCCTGCAGAGGAGCTAGAAAGCCAGTGTTGATACATTTGGAGTGGCCAAAGCAGTTGCCGAGGCCCTTCGAAAGGAAAACGAACCATTTTAATCATGCTCTTTGCAGAAGCTACGTGGTCAAGCAAATCCCTTTTGGCTATTATTGCCAAAAATAAAAATAAGAAAGAATCCATTCAACAAAATACCTATTTGAAGTACTGGGTTTTTCATTATGACAATAAAGAATTTTCTATTAATTATGCAAATATCTGATTATACTGTATCGGTGAAATATGTTTATTTTTAATTATTTATAACCTCCTGATTTCTAGTATATTCCTTCCGCAATCAAAACAGATTGAAACAAGTCGAATAGCCACAAATGCCTTTTCTCCAGATAGAGAAACAATTTGCCTGTCTGGTGGGCTGGAATTAATAACTATTAACAAGTACTACACAGTGAGCTCTATCGCACATTCTTATGTCAATATACCATTTGCATAGAGATGTTCTGCTGTCTGCTGACAATATAGAAGGAAGGTCTACATTTTATTACTGCATTTTGAAGAAACAACCGAGACATTGCAACAGGCTTTCTGGAAGGGATGGGGACAATTTGACCTGAAATCTACTGCTTTAAAAGAAACCAACACTGCCCTTCTGATTGACCGACCATCTTTGTTTTGCAACTATGGTCCAACCTTGCCATATAACTTCCAAGAGCTGATAATACCTCTTGGATTGGATTAAACCCACACATCTACACTGTAGAATGAATGCACCGGTGGCACAACGAGTTAAACCTTTGTGCAGGCAGAACTGCTGATCGAAAGATCAGCGGTTCAAATCTGGGGAGAGGGTGAGCTCATGTCTGTCAGGTCCAGCTTCCCATGTGGGGAAATAAAGAGAAGCCTCCCACAGGATGGTGAAACATCCAGGTGTACCCTGGGCAACGTCCTTGCAGACGGTCAATTCTCTCACACCAGAAGCAACTTGCAGTTTCTCAAGTCACTCCTGACACGAACAAAAAAGTTTGACACCAATTTAATCTCCATGGCTGATTACTACGGAATCAGGGGTGTTGCATTTCCACAAGGCCTTCCTTCAGCCTTTTCTGCCAAAGGGCTGGTGCCTCACCAAATCACAACTCCTATGATCCCACAGCATGGAGCCCTGGCAATGAAAGCGGGGTCAAACTGTATTCCTTCTGAAGTGTAGATGCACCTTACATGAGCATTACAGGAGAGGAGATTCCACCTAAACACTAGGAAGAACTTCCTGACCATGAGAGCTGCTCATGAGTCTCTTTGGGGAGATAGTACGGGATATAAATAAATAAATGAATAAATATTTTCAACAGTGGAACTCTCTGCCCCGGAGTCTGGTGGAAGCTCCTTTCTTGGAGGCTTTCAAACAGAGAATGGATGGCCATCTGTCAGGGGTGCTTTGATTGCGCCTTTCCTGCATGGCAGAATTGTTTATTTATTTATATCCTGATTTTCTCCCATGGGTGGAACACAAAGCTGTATACAGTAGTTAGAAGCAACAGATATTACATAAGATACAAAATCTTTTTTTTTTTTTCATGTCAGGAGCGACTTGAGAAATTGCAAGTCGCTTCTGGTGTGAGAGAACTGGCTGTCTGAAAGGACGTTGCCCAGAGGATGCCCTGATGTATTACCATCCTGTGGGAGGCTTCTCTCATGTCCCTGCATGGGAAGCTGGCGCTAAGACGGGAACTCACCCCTCGGCCCGGATTCGAACCTCCAACCTTTTGGTCAACAGTCCTGCTGACACAAGGGTTTAACCCATTGCGCCACAGGGGGTTCCACAAATTCAATTAAAAACATTATAAACCAAATAAACAAATTGTAAATAAACATAAACCATAAATAACAAATTAATAACTTATGACATATACCATTTAAATTCCCTGAACCTCAGGCCACTGCGGTTATCCATAAAAACAGTTGTACTAAAACCCTAGAAATTCAATGTTCATTACATATACATATAACAGCATTACCAAGTCCAAATAACATTCAGAGATGTATATTACCAGTAGCTATCTGGTCATTGCCTATTATAAGTCATCAGGAAACACCTGGGCCACAAGGTTTTAATTTGTGACTGAGAAGCCAGCAAGGAGGGGATCAACTGCACATCTCTAGGAAGGGAGTTCCAGAGCTGTGGGGCCACCACTGAGAAGACCCTCTCCCTCTCTCGTTCCCACCAACTGCACTTATGATTGTGGTGGGACTGAGAGAAGGACCTCTCCTGATGATCTTGTGTGGGCTCGTAGGAGGAGATGCGGTCCCTCAAGTAGGCTGGGGTTGGACTAGTAGGGGCCTCATCACACTAGAGCAGTGGCTCTCAACCAGTGGGTCCCCAGATGTTTTGGCCTTCAACTCCCAGAAATCCTAACACAGTGGTTCTCAACCTGGGGTCCCCAGATGTTTTTGGCCTACAACTTCCAGAAATCCCAGCCAGTTTACCAGCTGTTAGGATTTCTGGGAGTTGAAGGCCAAAAACATCTGGGGACCCCAGGTTGAGAACCACTGTCCTAACAGCTGGTAAACTGGCTGAGATTTCTGGGAATTGTAGGCCAAAACACCTTGAGGACCACTGCACTAGAGAATGAATCCACTTAAAATCCAGTTGCTGCCTCCAGCAGAATTCTGGGATTTGTACTTTACGGAGGAGCCTTTAACAGCCTCACTAAACTACAAACCCCAGAATACTGTTGGAGGGAGAAAGGAGGTTCAGCAGTGGTACTCTCTGCCCCGGAGTGTGGTGGAGGCTCCTTCTTTGGAAGCTTTTAAACAGAGGCAGGATGGCTATCTGTCGGGGGTGCTTTGAATGCAATTTTCCTGCTTCTTGGCAGGGGGTTGGGCTGGATGGCCCATGCGGTCTCTTCTGTGGATTCTGTGAAGGATTCTGTGAAGTTTTAGATGGCCCATGTGGCCTCTTCCAACTCTATGAGTCTATATGCCAACCAGGAGGTTCCCAACTTGCTGGGATGTAGACCATGAGGCACATCTGAACTTCTGCCACCTTTCAGTGTCTTTTCCTGGACTCTGCTTTTACCTACAAGGTGTAGAAGGCCAGTGTGTGCAGACAGGGAGCAAGGCAAGCCTTCCCAAAGCCATGTGAGTTTTGCAATATGGGCTGGGAAGGGACAGCTGACATGCCCCCAAGGCCTATGCTGGAGAACTGCTTTGGGATCTCTGGTCCTGCCTGGGCTGACCTCTCCTTCCCTTGCTCCTAGTCTTCTTCTTGCCCTTCCTCTGCCTCTTCTCCTTGGAGGCAAACCTGGCCAAGCCAAGAAGGGCTCTTGGGTGGAGGCTGGCTCTCCCCTTCCCTCTCCTTCGCCCCCACTGCAAGGAAGGAGCCCCCAAAGGAGCCCCCAAAGGGCCCCAGAGCCGGGCTTTGGAGGGCAGGCAGGGCGCCCTTCCTCCTGGCTGCTGGCAAGTGCTACTCACTCGTCTCCTGCAGGCAGTGGCTGTGGCTCCAACCCTCCTGGCTGCCTGGGAGGCAGGGACACGCATCTTTCGGAGGGCGCCGGGGGATCGCGTCCACGCACCCGGGCTTTAGTGCACCCATAGGGCACGGAAATCGCCGGCGGAGAGGGAAAGGAGGAGGAGGAGGAGGAGGAGGAGAGCCCAGCCACCTCCGAGCATTTCAGCAGCAAGCGCCTTCTCGGCGGCTCACTTCTCCCTCCCCTACCCGCCCTCTCTCTTGAGTCAGGCGCACGGGTGGCTCTCTGGCGCCACCTACAGGCCCAGCCGCGCCACAGACCCAAAAGGAGAAGCTGAATCAATAGATAGTAACTAGCCAGGGTGGGGAGAAAGAAAGAGCAACAATTTGAAGGAGGAATAAAATACAATTTTTGTTCTTGGGTTTTTAGTGTCATTTCCTCATGTGTTCTATCACAAAACATGGAAAAGTGGATTAAACTTTTTCCTGCAGCACATTTTGCCATGGTTTTTCAAAGAAGATAATAATCTAATAATAATCCAACATTGAGGGAAGTCAATAGTAGTAAACTGCTTCAAGTGCAAAAGACAAAGAGTGAATAACGTAAAAACACAAGGCTACATATCAAATATGTCATATCTATATAAATAAAAATGAAATGTTCATTTGTGGGATTAACAGAACTCAAAAACCAGTGGGCGAATTGACACCAAATTTGGACACAAGACACCTAACAACCCAATGTATGTCCTTCACTTAAAAAATTAATTTTGTCATTTGGGAGTTGTAGTTGCTGGGATTTAAAGTTCACCTCCAATCAAAGAGCATTCAGAACCCCACCAATGATAGAATTGAACCAAACTTGGCAAACAGAACTCCCATGACCAACAGAAAATACTGGAAGGGTTTGGTGGACAGTGTCCTTTGGTTTTGGAGTTGTAGTTCATCTACATCCAAAATCACTGTGGACTCAAACAATGATGGATCTGGACCAAACTCTACATGAATACTCAATATGCCCAAATGTGAACACTGGTGGAGTTTGGGGGAAATAGAATCTTGACGTTTGGGAGTTGTAGTTGCTGGGATTTACAGTTCACCTACAATCACAGAGCATTCGGAATCCCTCCAATGATAGAATTGGGCCAAACCTCCCACACAGAACCCCCATGTGGGCGACAGCAACGCGTGGCAGGGGATGGCTAGTGTTACATAATTCAGCAAAAATTAATCTGTGTCACATATACTTCCATATGGTTTTTTAAAAAACGTGAACTGCAATTTTTCTGTCAATAGGTTTAATTCCCTGTAGTAACCTACGGATGTGAGAGCTGGACCTTAGGGAAGGCTGAGCGAAGGAAGATCGATGCTTTTGAGCTGTGGTGTTGGAGGAAAGTTCTGAGAGTGCCTTGGAACACAAGAAGATCCAACCAGTCCATCCTCCAGGAAATAAAGCCCAGCTGCTCATTGGAGGGAAGGATACTAGAGACAAAGTTGAAGTACTTTGGCCACATCATGAGGAGACAGCAAAGCCTAGAAAAGACAATCATGCTGGGGAACGTGGAAGGTAAAAAGGAAGAGGGGCTGACCAAGGGCAAGATGGATGGATGGCATCCTTGAAGTGACTGGACTGACCTTGAAGGAGCTGGGGGTGGTGACAGCCAACAGGGAGCTCTGGCGTGGGCTGGTCCATGAGGTCACGAAGAGTCGGAGATGACTGAACGAATTAACAACAACAAACTAGCCAGGGTGGGGAGAAAGAATGAGCAAAAATACAATTTTTGTTCTTGGGTTTTCAGTGTCATTTCCTCATGGATTCTATCACAAAACATGGGAAAAGTGGATTAAACTGCTTCCTGCAGCACATTTTGACATGGTTTTTCAATGAAGAGAATAATAATAATAATAATAATAATAATAATCCAACACTGAAGAAAGTCAACAGTAGTGAACTGCTTCAAGTGCAAAAGACAAAGAGTGAATACCGTAAAAATCCAGAGCAGAAGAGAAAACTGGCAAAAGAAGGCACTCCATGGACAGTTCCTGGAAAAATTGAGAGCCAAATTGACAATGAGAAAACATGGCAGTGGCTCACAAATGGGACTCTGAAAAAGGAGACGGAGGGCCTGGTTCTGGCAGCCCAAGCACAAGCCATGCGAACCAATGCCATCAAAGCCAGAATTGAAAAGTCGACAACTTATCCCAAATATAGACTCTGCAAGGAAGCAGATGAAACAATAGATCACATCCTCAGCTGCTGCAAGACAGACAGACTACAAGCAGAGGCATAACACCATTGCTCAAATGATTCATTTGAACTTGTGCCACAAATACCATCCGCCTGCAACAAAGAATTAGTGGGATCACAAGCCGGAAAAAGTTACAGAGAATGAACACGCCAAACTCCTCTGGGACTTCCAGATTCAGACAGCCGGAGTTTTGGAGCATAATACTCTTGACCTCATGATCATGTTAAAAAACAAAGTATGGATCATCGATGTTGCAATCCCAGGTGACAGCAGGATTGCAGAGAAGTAACTGGAAAAGCTGACAAGATATGAGGATTTAAAGATTGAACTGCAAAGACTCTAGCACAAGCCAATCAAGGTGGTCCCAGTGGTGATCAGCACACTGGGTGCAGTGCCTAAAGACCTTGGCCTGCACTTAAACCCAATCTGCACTGACAAAATTACCATCTGCCAGCTGCAGAAGGCCACCTTACTGGGATAAGCATGCATGATTCGCCGATACATCACACAGTCCTAGACACTTAGAAAGTGTCCAGCGTGTGATCCAATACAACAGCCAGCAGAGTGATCTTGTCTGTTGTGGATTCACCTTGTTGCGTTTCTAATAATAATAATAATAATAATAATAATAATAATAATAACAATAATAAAGGCTGAGCAAAGGAGACCTTGTCTGTCTCCTAAGGAATCTGTATAACAACCAAGCAGCAACAGTAAGAACTGACCATGGAACAACATACTGGTTCAAGATTGGGATAGGCGTACAGCAGGGTTGTATACTCTCACCCAACCTATTCAACTTGTGTGCAGAACACATGCGATGTGCGGAGGTTGATGAATGCAAGGCTGGAGTTAAAATAGCAGCAAGAAACATTAACAACCTTAGATATGCAGATGATACCACTTTGATGGCTGAAAGCGAGGAAGAGCTGAGGAGTCTTTTAACCAAAGTGAAAGGAAAAAGTGAAAAAGCTGGGTTGCAGTTAAACATAAAAAAACAAAGATTCTGGCAATCAGACTGATTGACAACTGGCAAATCAGTTGGCAAGCAAGTTCTGAAGGCCATGACAGACTTTGTATTTCTAGGCATGAAGATTACTGCAGACACAGGAAATCAGAAGACGTTTCCTTCTGAGGAGAGCAATGACCAACCTCGATAAAATAGTGAAAAGTAGGGACATCACACTGGCAACAGCGATCCACTTAAAGCAATAATATTCCCTGCAGCAACCTATGGATGTGAAAGCTGGATCATAAGGAAGGCTGAGCAAAGGAAGAGAGACACTTTTGAACTGTAGTGTTGGAGGGAAATTCTGAGAATGCCTTGGACCGCGAGAAGATCAAAGTAGTTCATACTCCAGGAAATAAAGCTTGAATGCTCACTAGAGGGAAGGATATTAGAGGCAAAGATGAAGTCCTTTGGCCACATCATGAGAAGACAGGAAAGCTTGGAGAAGACAATGATGCTGGGGAAAATGGAAGGAAAAAGGAAGAGGGGCCGACCAAGGACAAGATGGATGGGTGGTATCTTTGAAGTGACTGGCTTGACCTTGAAGGAGCTGGGGGTAGCCACAGCTGACAGGGAGCTCTGGCGTGGGCTGGTCCATGAGGTCCACAAAGAGTCAGAAGAGTCAGAAGTGACTGAAGGAATAAACATCAACAGAGGTGGGCTAGCTGATGCAACACAATCCTTCCTAGAAAGGCTACATATCAAATATGTAATATGTTACATAATTCAGCAAAAATTAATCTGTGTCACATATACTTCCATATGATTTTTTAAAAAACGTGAACTGCCAATTTTCTGTCAGTAGGTTTAATTTTAGTGCAATTCCCTTCGAAGTGGCACAATGGAGGTACTGTCTGTAATAGTGCTATTTCTGGAAGGATTGGTGACACCTGGAAGCTAGAGGCTTACTTCTTTCCCTTTTTCTTCAATGGAAAGGAGAAATGTGACCCGTCTGCAGTTCTTCTGTACAGGCTGCCCAGGGGAGTACTTCCATTTCAGGACCCTCACTTTTGGACATAGGTATCTTTTGGACATACCTATAGGTATCATAGGTATCTTTTCTTTGGCTCCCATCTTGCTACATCCTGTCAACTCAGCCAGGACCTCAGAAATTGTGAGAAGCCGAAGAAGTAAGGCATCCATCAGTTCTTCATCCATTGGATTGGACTGGATGGCCCTTGTAGTCTCTTCCAACTCTTTGATCATTACAAAGAACTAAAACACTGAACTGCATTATATGGGTCTTGTTGCACTCCAGGCCTGGAAACACCTATGACCACCACACCACACAAGAGTCCAGAAATATAAGCAAATAGTTTATTGTAAAACACATAAAAGGCATATTAAAAAGCAGGAATAAGAAAAGAAGATATATAATCCAAAAATGTTTAGCAAAAGGTGATAACCAGACAATAATTCAAATGTCTCATAAAGTTCCAGGGGCGACGAAGTCCAGGAACAGCCAGAAATCACAGGTACAGCATAAGTCCACAAGCAAAAAGGTATAACTAGTAAAAACTTGAACAGGCGTACATGAACAGGAACATAGAAAACTTCCAGGATATATTAAATCCAAAACCAAGGCTTGACTTGAACCAAGAACCAGCGAACGCAGCCTTAGCTTCTCACTCTAATGCAGGATTGCCTGAACTGCCCTTAAGGTAAACAACTTGTTGTTTAATAGACACCCATGAAAGCATTTCCCAGACCTGAATCTCCAGACTTGAGGTCACCTCACTTTGTGCTACCGGAAAGCCCACAATCCTCTCTAAATCATCAGTTAAACCAACCATCAGCTTCTGGCTGATTTACAACAGGTCTACATTGATCATATAATGCAGTCCCAGACTGCATTAGATGCTGGTGTAGCTCCAGTTTGTGTCTCTACTGAATCTATTTGGTGGGTTGCTATAATTAAAGTTCTTCAGTTCTTTTATCAATACAAGCAAATTGTGTGGGCTTATATTGCATGGAGGGAAGTTGGCTATGTTTTTTGATTAGACAATAAAAGCTATTAAAATGCCCTTAATAAAAACATATAGCTCTGTTTAATTCAAACTCTTGCATTTCCTCATTATTCCTTCAACATCTCCCCCCCCCAAAAAAACCCCCAGTTATAGTAAGATTTTCATAATCTTCAAATTAAATACAGTCAAATAAAGATATCTAAATGACCATTGCCCTGTGAGAGTGGAATACATGGGAAGATATTGCTAGCATTTGTCATTAGCCCTGGCACCCATAACTATAGGGAGTTATCTTAATGAACCAGTTAAAAGGCATGAAATAAATAAATAAATAACAACATACAGTCCTAGCATATACACAAAACACTACATGTGTGTAATTTTAGTCATAATAAACCCAATAAGTAAGTAAAGATAGAGGTGTAAGTAATTTTTTCCTAATCATTTCCCAGTTTCACATCAATGGAAACGAAATCTCATTCAACACAGTAGGAAGCTTTATCAAGCATTCCAGAGAGCTGTGCACAGCATCTATCTGCCAAACAGCTAAGGGATTAAGTGAACAGAGGCCATTAAAATACTCCAAAGAGGATCAAAGTGATTTGTGATTGAAAAAAAAATCACAGACCAAATATACAAACAGCGGACAAACCAGGTTCCAGTTGATAAAATCTATAGAAACATGCACTAGGAATCAAGTACTAGATAGAACATTGTAGAATTTGACGACAGCTATGATGATGATGATGATGATGATGATGATGAAGAAGAAGAAAATGGTGATGATGAAAATGATGTTTAGTTCTGGGCTGCATAAGCTTCATAAAGAAGTGGCAGAATGAGCAGTACAATTTCAGATTATACAACAGTGGGGTGGGGATAAAAATAGACAACTCACTTGCATGTCATTTATTTTTTTCTTTAAAGAAATTGCATTCCAGTCTTCAGTCAAAGAGGTTCTTAGATTGGATTACAAAACTAATAATAAAAACCATTGCTTTCAATGAAAAAAAAGATATAACACACATACAAATAAACTAGGGAGGAGGACACTAAAAATCAATATAGGCAGCTCCTCTATATCTATGGATTCTGTAACTGTGGATTCAACCATCTATGGCTTAAAAATTCAAAAAGCAGACCTTAATTTTGTCATTTTATTTAAGTTATGCCATTTTACTACACCATTGCATATAATGGAACTTGAGCACCTACACATTCTAGCATCCATGGATACACTATGTTTTTAATGGTTTTGTATGGTTTTATATTTTATATGCTAATGTTTTAATTGTATTTTAGGTTGTTGGGGGCATCGAATTGTGCTGACAGAGATATTAAGCAAGTGAAGAATTATAGATCAATTTCACTGGTCAATAACAATTATAAGTTATTCGCAGAAATTTTAGCGAACAGGTTGAAAAAAACCTTAACTAAAATAGTACATGGAGATCAAGCAGGCTCCCTCCCAGGTAGGCATATGAGCCAAAACGTGAGAATGGTGATAGATATATGAGTACGCCGAGCAAGAACCAAGTAGAGAGACCACGTTATTATTCTTAGAGGCTGAGAAAGCTTTTGACAATGTGCGGTGGGACTATAGGTTTAAAGTATTGGACCATTTCGGAGTAGGTCAACATTCCAGAAAGGCAATAGGAGCTATTTACTCAAGGCAAAGAGCCAAATTAAAAATAAATCATCAAATGTCAAATTATATAGAAATTCAAAAAGGGACAAGACAAGGCTGTCTCCTGTCGCCCCTACTGTTCATTTGGATACTAGAAATTTTGAACCGTAGAATTAGAGAAGTTAGTGAAATTAAAGGAGTTAAAGTAAAACGGTATGAATTTAAAGGGAAGGCGAATGCAGATGATTTGGTCTGTTTCTTAAGGGAACCTTTAAGAAGCATACGTACCTTATTGGAAATTATCAATGAATTTAGTATTGCGTCAGGCTTTAAAATGAACAAGGAGAAATCAGTGTTTCTAACTAAGAACCTATCTAAAAGCGCTATGTTAAATTGGAGAAAATAACTAATTGTAAGGTATTCAGTATTGCTTTGTTGCTGTGAGACTAATAATAGCTAAAACATGGAAGGGGGAAAAAGAGTTAACTATTAAGGATTGGAGAGATAAATTAGTAGATTATATCCTAATGGCCAAACTGGCAAATAGCAACAGAGGAGGAAATAATGAAGAATTTGTAAAAAAATAAAAAATAAATAGAGGCTGGCAATTGGATATCTTGAAAAAAAGAAAAAAGTAGGTTTGAAGATCGCCATAAAGGGGATTTAGTGAAAGAAGACATGTGAGTAGTTGTGGGTTAGTTATGTGATCTATACGGAGTGGTGTCGGAGGTCATGGGGGTTGGGTTCATGGGTGTGGGGTTAGAGGGACAACAAATGTTAAGGTATAATAACTGTACAGTCAAAATTGATTTTTCATATGTTTAATGAGTGCTGACTGTTTACCATTCTGTAAACTTGCATAGTCTTTTGTATATCTATTTTTTCTTCTTTTCTGGTTTTTTGTTTCATTTTGTTTTGTTTTTTGGGGGTTTTTTTCCCCTCTGGTGTTGGTTTTGTTTCCTGTGTGCACCATAAAAAAATTAAAAAGAATTGTGCCGACTGTAAACCACCTTGAGTCAGCTTCGGGCTAAGAAAGGCGATATCTAAATAAATAAATAATGATAAATATCCCAATGGATACCAGGACCCCACTGTACAGATATACATGATATGGAGAAATTGGAACCCCCCTCCTGAAACACAGACTCAACATAAGATCAATATAATCAAATATGAATATGAATTTTTATTTTATATTTTTATCAACTGTGCAATACCGGGAAGCCAGTATCCCCCCCCCCCCCCCCCCGTTCTGTCCTTTTACATACTTTCATCAACTCTGCTACATAAGACTGGCTGACATACCAGAACGATTAGCATACCCTTTGTGTATAAGTGGGTCTCCTAAGGGAAAGGCTCCACAGGAAAGGCTTGCAAACTTCCCAAACCCCAGACTGGTACTTTCCTTTATGTGTATGAAGGACCATTTAAAGGGACGTTTTCCTCACTCTTGAGCCCACCTGTGTACTCTCCTTGGACTCATTTATAAAGCCCTGTACACCTTCATTCATGATTCTTGCATGCACATTCATAAACTTTATGTGTTCATTGATAACTACATGCTGAGTATGGACATACACACTCATACGGTTCAGCACATAAGTCCCAGAAAACCTGTTGAATGATTTAAGATGCCTGCTTGTGTACCTGAGGCACTCCTGGCTTCCCACTCATTATGAATGAAGTTAATACCATCGTGTAAGGTTTTTCCAGCCTATTGATAAGATCGACAAAGTTTTGGAACACAACACACCAGACATCACGATTGTAGAAAAGAAAAAAAGTTTGGATTATTGATGTCGCCATACCAGGTGACAGTCGCATTGAGGAAAAACAACAGGAAAAACTCAGCCGTTATCAGGACCTCAAAATCGAACTGCAAAGGCTCTGGCATAAACCAGTGCAGGTGCTCCCAGTGGTAATTGGCACACTGGATGCAATGCCAGAGAATCTCAGCCGCCATTTGGAAACAATAAACATTGACAAAATCACAACCTGTCAACTGTGAAAGGCCACCTTACTTGGATCTGCGTGCATCATTCAAAAATATATCACACAGTCCTAAATGCTTGGGAAGTGTTCGGCTTGTGATTTTGTGATACAAAATCCAGCATATAGATCTCATTTGCTGTGTCATACTGTGTTTTTGTGTCAGAACAACAACAACAGCAACAACAACAATAATGATACTCCTCGAGGTGGGTTACAACACAATTAAAAAACATAAACATTGCAAAAATTCAACAAATATACATATTTCTATAAAAGAGCCGCATTAAAACGGCATTTCTATAAAATAATATTAAAGTACACAAAAGAGACATCAAACAAAGGACATGAGTTTAAGATTCATAGTTTAAAATGTCTGGGTTGGTCTGCCGGAAGAGATGTGGTTTTAAAATTCCGACAGGTGATCTAGTTGTCCGGGTTCTACTGGCAGGTCATTCCAGAGTCTTGGGGCGGCCAATGAAAAGGTACCCTGGGTGGTGGTTGCTGGTTGGGTTTTGGTAGATGCACCCCCACCTCCACCACAGGACCTCAGTGTTCAGGGCGGATTGTGCGGGAGAAGGCAATCCCGAAGGTAACGTGGACCCAAAAACTTAGTCTGAGTTTTCCACTATCTTTCTAGATCAGTGGTTCTCAATCTTTGGGTCCCCAGATGTTTTGGCCTTCTACTCCCAGAAATCCTAACAACTGGTAAGCTGGCTGGGATTTCTAGGAGTTGTAGGCCAGAAACCTGGGGACCCACAGGTTGAAAACTACTTTTCTAGATGCTGTTTCAGTCACTTCATGAGAAAGGTCATCAGAAACAATTGTACCCTCTGTCCTGGTCATTTCTCTATATCATATATCTATATAATTTTAACTACAACTTCAGCAAAAACACCTGCCAAAACAACTTCAACATTTCAAGGAGCATCAAGAAACCATCCTCTGTTTGGCTTCTGGGGCAAACCATCATAACTGGTTATCAACAGCAACAACATTTTATTATGGTCCAAATACTCTTTTTTCTTTCTAGGTGTACAAGGTATACAAGGTTTTCCAACTCATATCTTTACATTTTGAGCAATCTAAACACAAGGATTGGCCCTAATAACAACAAGGTACAAGACAAATGCCCAGCGTTAAGAGACTTAAGGAATAACTAATCTGCTCCAGCTTCCTTAAAGTATTAATCTCATCAGGTGGTGATCTATCTATGACAATGAAACTGTCCAACATTTTCCACTCCAATATCATCATCAAGCACAGAAAATGTGTGGCCTGCAGCAAGAGTCAGGCCAGGGACTGACCCATTATTATGATTATGAAGGACATGAAGTCCTGAGTCACTCCTGCTAGAGTAATTTCCACTTGGATGTTTGAGCCTACCACTACCACAGGTGACCAGCACTCCAGCTCCATCTCTGATACTATCCCAGCTAGATCAGGAAGACAAACTATTGAACAGCAATGGCATAGCAAAAGGATCCCAGCTATTCATCCTCAAATATAGTCACTCAAACCCAGCAGAATGTAAAGTAGGGTACTTACTTGGTCAGGAAAGTGGTATCATGATGTCCCTGTTTATAAAACTAGCTAATTCAAGATGGGACTGTGCTCTTCAGGCTTGAAGACTGGTGCCCTAAAGAAATGTCCTGGGGGCTGGAAAGAGTAGAGGAGCCCCTGAGAACACTGAAGCTAACAATCCCTGAATACAGCCCATTAATAGATGCTAACAATCCTTGAATACAGCACATAAATAGAAACTGAATGAGTATTTGATCTTTCTTACAGATTCTATCCATACTTCACTTTCAGCAGTTTCCTAATGAAAACTCATAACTGAAGTTTGGTACTAACATATTTAAAAAGCAAAGACACAAGATTAAATTGCTTTGTAAACAAATTACATTTTTTTTAGATCTATACCTTAAAGAAGAGTCTTTCTTCAATTATTTTCAAAAGGTATTTCGTCACCAATATTTTAATCCTCTCTTTTGATCGCTTCGTGTCACCAATGGCTGGCTGACATTTCTTACATGGCTATGAAAGGTTTCCTAGGCAAACATTGTTCATACAACCATTGTGACACAACTCAAAGCGTCAAGGCATTTTAGTATGAGGTTACACATTCAAAGGTAAAGAGTAACTACTTAGATCACATTAATCGTGACATTAATTTGTATCCCTATTTAAGAAAGCAGATCCATCTCTTCATAATCTCCAAGGGCAACTAGTTCCTGTAACTAACTATTGTAACAATAGAAGGTACACTGTTGACCTGCTAAACCTAACACAAGTAATGGTTGAACATTTATATACTCGGAGAAGTTGCTGAGACTGTTAAGACAACATAATATCTTATGTGGTAGGGTTAATAGGCTACAGCACATATTTTGTCCTTTATCAGAATAAAAAATAGTGAACAACTAATATCAGAAGTCCATGAGCTAATTCTGTGCTGCAGGAGTATGGCATCAGGAGCTGACAACAAATGCCCCAAGCCAAGCCTTATGTTGTCCTACGTACCTGGCATCACGTTTACAAGGCACATGGGGGATTCTGCTTATTACATTTCCTCAAGGAACTGATGGAGCTGTTGTCAGTTGGGATTTAAGTTCTTTAATCCTGGGGTCTCCGTAGTTCTTACTAGTCACAACATCACTGTTGCCATGACAGCTGAGAAGTTCCATGTTTATATCTGATCTCCGGCACGAAGTAGGCAACACACACACACACACAATATCTTGGGTTTTAGTCAAATTAAGACTACTCATAGAATGAAGACATTGTGGATTCTCACAAATATCATAGATTGAGTCACTCACATAGAACATCAATTTAGAGTTTTATGGTTCCAAGTGGTTCATAACACCCAGAAAGTTGTATATGGGTGTATATATAGCCTAAATTTTTGAATGGCCATCTGTCGGGGTGCTTTGAACGTGATTTTCCTGCTTCTTGGCAGAGGTTGGACTGGATGGCCCATGAGGTCTCTTCCAACTCTACGATTCTATGATTCTACAGGCCATACAAAAACCTTTCAAACTTAATTGTTCAAGTTCTGGTTGTTCTTTGGAATAAGACTCTTCATTCAGATTTTCCGTTTTCCTGATGTTCTTCTGAATTTCAACTGTAGTTTTCTAAATACGATATTTCTTTCTCTTTTTCCTTTTAATATAAACCACTTTCAGAAGTTTGGGAGGATTTGGATGGTTGATGTCATTGCTCTTTATCTCTTTCTGAAAAGAGTCTAGATCAGGCATGGGCAAACTTTGGCTCTCCACGTGTTTTGGACTTCGACTCCTACAATTCCTAACAGCCAGCAGACTGTTAGGAATTGTGGGAGTCAAAGTCCAAAACACTTTAAATCTTGTTTCTGCCTCCTGCAGAATTCTGGGGTTTGTAGTTTAGGGAAGATCCTTTAACAGCCTCACTAAACTACAAACCCCAGAATTCTGCAGGAGGCAGAAACCAGATTTAAAGTGGATTCATTCTCTAGCATGATGAAGTTGTCAATCAACAAAATGCATCCACTATTGTTTTTCAGTTAATTCTATTGACCCTTTATGTTTTTGTATCCTCTTCAAATCATGCTTGGGAGGGGAAATAAATGAAAACAATCCAATCTGGCTAGTGGATTGAAGGAAAACAAAAATGCTGGGATGAATATAATGTCCATTCAACACTATGGCACACAGATATTGCGTATATTGGAGGACAACTGGATCTTGGATTACTCAAAATCAGTTTGTGGTATGTCAGCAGATGGTTTAGGATATCCTTTTTTGACCTCACAAGGTAGTGTATGTGACCCTAATAACCACTTTATCTGGATGGCGTTGCATGGTTGTTAACAAAATCCACACCAACAAAAAATGTTTTACTGATGTTCATTTTTTTCTCATTTCTCCCCACTGGTGGCAGGAGATGTTGCTACACACCAAGATATAAATTGTGAAAGGATTAAAAAGTAATAAAATTTTAGAAAATTAAAAAAAACATCATTTTTATTATAAGAAATATTTTTTCCTGAATATTTTTATCCAAAAATACATCAAGCAGCATATTATTATGTTTAAATCGCATTCGGAAAGGAACTCAAAATTAATATAAATATTGTTTGGCCTCAAACATACCAGCAGAGGTCAGTATATGAACACTTTCACAGTTCATTTTGTTAATGGGCTTTCTGTAGGAAACATTTCGCATTGAGGAAAAATACAGAAAGGCAGGCAATTAAACTTTTTTAAAAAAATCCAATAGTGAAGGAAAACATTTGGTGGTCAATATGGAGGTAGCGTAAACTAGATAAAACTTCAGAAAGTGATGCAGTTTGGTACCTGTCTGTTTTCCCAAAGCTCAATTTCCAAGGAAATTAATTTGATTCCAAGGTTAAAGAAGTAATGTCCAGAAACACATAGTAAATAAAATAAATAAATAAACTATATGTGTTTCTGCACATAATTACTTCTTTAATTATTTCTATCTTGGCCTATCTCACCCCCAAGGGGGGGATTCAGAGCGGCTTACATCTTGGCACAATTCGATGCTACATCAAACATAAACATAACAGATTATACATACATTAAACATGAAGTCATTACACATAAAATAATCACATATAATCCAGTTAAAACAGGATTTAAAACAGCGATTAAAACAACCATATAGTTTATAAACAGAGGTATTGATTTAGTTTGCAATGTCACTTTTCTGTTAGTGATCTGCTTCTTGCACCAATTCTTGAAGTCCTTCTTTAGGAGTTCGATGCTTTACTAGCTAGTGCTAGGAGCTACGGGCTTTGCACTCCAGCAAAAAAAAAAAAGTAGCATACAAGGGAATATTGTAAACAGGAAAGGTTTAGAAAGAGGTAGGAACATCAGTAGCCCTATTCTAAGTAATAGACATAAAATGGGAATTTTCTGATATATTTTTTTTAAAAATAAAGTGGAGTAACTTCATTTGAGGCTGAACTGCAGAATTGTATACAGAAAACATATTCAGGGCTAGCTGTGCAGTCAAATTATAACACATTTTAAAATACACAAGACAACAATACCTTTGTTGGCCAATGAAAATGCACAAAATATATAACACAAGCTTTCAAAAACCTGCATATGTATTTTGTGCAGTTCTGCGGGCCAATCGAGATCCAAAACTAGGTTATTAACAAATTAAATGGGAGATGCTGCTAAAAAGCCAAAACCTTTTACATTGCCCGTCAGTTATTCGCCCAAAGCCCATTTCTCTTGAATTTTTGCAATGTTACTTCTCCTTTTTGTGAGCCTCTCAGGCCCAGAATTTGCAATGTTTGCGTCACAAAATCTGAGCCAAGTACTCCGAGTTCCAGCAAGGTGAACTGTGAAGGGCTTTTGAGCAGTTATAAAATCCAGATGATACTGGAAAGTTGCAGAAACATTTGAAATTTGTGTAAAAATAAAAACCAATTGGGGGTGGGGGAGGAATGGAAAAAATGTGCAAAATAAAAACCAAGTGGGAAAAAGAAATAGGAACATAACTTCAGGCATCTTTCTCTATTATTTTCCACCGATTAGCTTTTGGTCTGAGCTGAATTGTTAGACTGAACTAGTAGATCCATTGAATCAACTGCTTAATGGTTAATCCAGACTATAATTCGACAGATATGATGACAATAGCCCTCAAGATGTAGCTATCCAAACACTCTTTTCACACAAATGTAAGTCTGCTTTCATTTCAGCAGTGTTGAGGTAAATATTCATTCAGATGCATTGGTATGAACCTGTTAAGTTAATTGCATTTGTATGAACCTGTATGGTTAATTTTTGTTACACAGCAAAATTGAAATGAAAATGAATTTGATTTTGAACTGTGTTTATTGGAGCAGTGGTTCCCAACCTGTGGTCTGTGGACCACCAGTGGTCCACAAGAACTAAAATATGGTCCGCAGCTTCACCGTTACTACACAATTGCAACAAGAGTGATTGGTCTCGCGAAACCCTCTTATAATTATTATTATTTATTATTATTTACGGCGCTTATATGCCGCCCTTCTCACCCCGAAGGGGACTCAGAGCGGCTTACAATATATATTTTCATACAATATATTATATTATTAGCATAGTACAATATCAGTATATATTACTATATTGCACTATAACATTATATTGTAATATTATTAGTAATATTACATGTAATTAAATATATAATTATAATTATAATATTGAATTATTATTACTAGTATTATATTGTATTACATTATAATATTATAAATATTATATGTATATACAATATACTATATTATATTATTAGTAAAGACAAGATGGAAATGTCTTCTGCTCCCTTCTGAGGTTTATTAAATATGGTTTTCTGTGGATGAGCAGATGGCAACTACTGGATGGCATATGTTCTGTATCGGAAACCAGAGCTTATGTGGTCTATGCAGTGCAATTTTCTGAATCAGTACCTCTAATAACCAAACCAAATGTAAAGTTGATCAAAAACCGATTCGTAACCCCGTTGGTACTAATGTTGGGGAGAAGTCCATGGTCAAAGTGGTCCCTGGTTAAGTGGTACTTGGTCGAAAAAAGGTTGGGAACCACTGATGTGGAGTAAAATGTTATTAGAGTGCCAGAGTAGGCTTAGGAAATTCAGGTTCAAGATAAGCCATGATGCAGAGTGACCTGGTCCTTCTCTCTCTTATCTTTCAGCTGGATTTTGTGGAAAATAAAATTTGAGTTCATTTGAAGCAGCATGTACACAAAAATAAGAAATCATTATGTAAACAGGTATTTGTTTCCAAACAAAGCAACTTTAAGAGGACTTCAGTGCTGTACTAAATACAGAGATGGTCCACTGAGTCTAAACATTATTATTGCCTGCTACAATCCACCTTGGGTTCTGCATAAGGAGAAAGGCAATCCATCAAAAACAATCAATCAATCAGTCGATCAATCAATAATACATTTAAGAAATGAGAATAGCTTTAGCTTATGAGTTGAGCATGATTATTAAATTAAGTCCAGATTGAAAGATTTTAAACCAACAAGCAGTAAGGGCAGCTTGGAAGGGATGGCCTTCTAGGCATTTCTATGTTCCACACAAAATACTATGCACAAGGTGAGGTTTCTTATCTCTCACATAAAACTGAATGTTGAAGCTCTTACCTCTTATTGCTTTAAATCCATGTGGGAATCAGATAGCTAAAGAGATCTGGAAGGTAAGGAGGTGAGATGATATAGGAAGATGAAAGTAAGAAGAGGAGGTTTTGTGTGCTATTTCTTGGAGTGGTTGATAAAATCATGGATTCCATTTTACAGCTTTGTTTTACTAAAACTTTTAATGCAGGAATTTTACTTAAAATTAAACGACAATTTAGCATAATCTTTAGTTAAAATTTCCATTTCTAACACAAATGTAATTTAAATAGATTTTAAAAATCTCATTAACAATGAGCAAAATAAATGCACATCATTCCATGAGGATTTTTAAAGTTGCTTTGCTAAATCGAGCCACAGTCTATTCTGCACAATTTAGTACTTCAAAAACACAAGATAGGTTTGCAGCTTCAATAAGAAATGAGAATATTCTCTAGTATTTTTGAAGTACAAAATAGTGCAGAATGAAGGGGCAATACACAAAATGGCAAAGTCCTTATTCCTGCAGAGAAAAGGGGTTTATTTTTATCTTTCTCTCATCCAAGCAGTCACAGATAAGGATTTATGCTTGCATATTGCTCTTGGCCAACAGAGTCCTGTGCTTAAGCACACCTAAGGGAAGGATAAACACTCTTGTGCTGGGTTGTTGCAGATCTTTCGGGTGGTATGGCCATGTTCTAGAAGCATTCACTTCTGATGTTTCACCTGCATCTATGGCAGGCATCCTCAGAGGTTGTGAGCTCTGTTGGAAACTTAAGAAAATTGGGTTTATATATCTGTGGAAAGTCCTGTGGTGTTTGTTTTGCTGTCTGTGACTTTTCAGAAGATTTCAGCTCACTTTCTATCCCTGTGATAATTGGATTTTGAAAAATTTGGCTTGTTATAGAAACAAGGATTGATGATATAGCTTCAGTGGAGACACCTTTTTCCCGTGGCAACTCTTTCAGGAGTGAATGTCCCTTCCTGGGGGTAGATTTCTCTCACTTTCTGTTGTCTCATTCCCATTCTTAACTAGGAGTCATTTGCAAGTTGGATGTTTGTAAACTTGGGCTCAGAGGAATTACTTTCCTCTAAAGAAGGATGAAACTATGCATCCTCCAAATCCTTCTTTTGTATTGTCTAAGGCTTTCATGGCGGAATCACTGGGTTGTTGTAAGTTTTTCAGGCTGTATGGTCATGTTCCAGAAGCACTCTCTCCTGACGTTTCACCCACATCTATGGCAGGCATCCTCAGAGGTTGTGAGGTCCTCACAACCTCTGAGGATGCCTGCCATAGATGCAGGCAAATGGAACATGGCCATACAGCCCGAAAAACTATCAAACTATCAAACTATCAAACTATCTATCAACTAACTAACTAACTATCAAACTATCAAAGCAACCAGATTGGGGGAAAAGGAATGGGTTCAGAGAAAATGCTCACCATGGCTGAGTCAGGATAGAACAAATTGGGCGAGAAGAGAAGAAACATTCACACCTAGCTCCAGCAGACAAGAGTCTTTTGTCTCACCCTGGTCATTCCACAGATATATAAACCCTTTTTTCCTAGTTCCAACAGACCTCACTGCCTCTGAGGATGCTTGCCATAGATGCAGGCGAAACGTCAGGAGAAAATGCCTCTAGAACATGGCCATATAGTCTGGAAAAACCTACAACAACTCAGAGACATACTTGATTCAAGTAGGGGCAGATCTATAACCACAGCAACTGTGCGATCCTAACAGCATCAGAAAGAGGCACCATGATTATAGTTGCTAGGTGTCAGCCCACCACCATCTTCCTGAAGTGATGGTTCTCACAATATCTTAAAGCGATCCTGATTGGCTTTCTATTAAAGAACCAAAGCTGAGTAGTCAATCCTGGGGAACCCATCCAGCTTGAATGATCCTGCAGTGATATGAATAGAAAAACATGAGGTCCAGGGATAGGAAATTGCATAAGGCTGCTAAAACTGATATATGATTCCAAGTGGCCCAGTTGAAGTAGTTTATGTCCTGAAGGTAGATAGTTTACACAACTTTCAGCAAGTAACAGGTGACATTGAGAGGTTAAAATAACGCTATCGCTGTAGCAGCCAAGTAAAATTGCTTCCTTTAATCAGCAACCTTTAATGGCTTCAACTGAAGTGGTCAAACAGCATGGTATACAGCCAGGAAGTGCAATACACTATGGCATCAAATTGTCCCCATCACACAATGGGATGTAAATAGTAAGCTGCCATATGGACAGCATGTCAGGCAGGATTAAAGTAGTTTCCTCCTTGTTGTATTTCAGATATCACTCATCTACATATGTAAAAATGCCTATACCTGGCATTAATCTATTGCAATGGCATTGGAAAGTATGGACCAGCCATGTTTAATAACTTGTGCCATATGACCTCTTCGTGGTGTTACTGCAGTAACATTAGCACACATCTCTTTGGAACGGCAGCTAAATCAACAAAAAGTGATGAAGCGTGGACATGACTTCACCCACAGACGTTAGTTGGCATCCAAAAGTTGACTAGAAGTGGAATGTTTTCTGAAAATATGATTCAAACAGTCATCACATTTAGTTCCTGCATTTTATTGCAATGATGCTGAATGTTTGTGCAGTTGTTTCCATTGTAAATCTCATTTTTGAACATTGCATAACTCTAATAAATGCTTTCTCCAGCCTAACACATGGCACACAGTGAATTTACATGAAGACCCTATTATTATTTATACCTCATTTCAATTCAATCACTCTTTCAGTGGAAAATATTAGCATTTTAATTTTTTCAACAATGCTCAGTATATTTTTGCAATTAATTGGACAAGTGTGCATGTATGTAATGCATGTGTCTATAAACAATCAAAGCAATAATAGGGGGTTGTGTTGTTGTGACTGGAAACTCAACAGTCAGGTTTGGCAAGGCTACTGTTATATTTGAAAAATATCCTTCTATTAGAACTCTCTACTGATTTCCACTGGAGCTCTGCATATATAACACAAGAATGTTTTAAAATGGCACAATGATTTTGATCAATTGAACAAATTCTCTGTTTATCTTGATAGTCTCTATTCTATTTGTGGCTAGATTAAAATGTCATTATGAAATTGATCAGAGAGCCACGAGAATATTGATATTATCTATTTGTAGCCAATATTTGGTACTAAGTGGGTTGTTGCAACTGAGAGTACATGGTAAATGATGGTTGTAGTTTTTGTGCATCACTCCCTCTGTAAAGGGACATGTGGATATATGCCTACACATGGGCACCACAGAATGTTTGAGGGAACAGAAGAGAGGCAAAATACAGAACTGGAACAAAAGGCTACCTACTAAGCCCACAAATCAATGTGGCTGGAGGCTTGGCATGTTTACAGACCTCATGTTCCCAGGGACTCTAGGAACAAGGTAATGTGTAAGCACATGAGCCCTCAGCAAGCAAGAAATGGGAGTAAGTCGTTTGCCCTGGACTTGGTGGGGGACTGGAAAGAGAAACTGGTCTGCAAGGATTAGGCTTCCAAATCCGGCTTAATTTCTCCCCCCTGGCTTTCCAAACACACACACACACACACACACACACACACACTTATCTCTTAAGCAATAACAACATCATAAGTGCAATGATGCCACCACTTTATAACAACGCTACCACTTTGTAAAGATGACACCAGAAGCAGTAGGGCCATCACTGATTTATCAGGGTCTCCTACTATTTGTAATGGATTTATAAAATTGATAACACAGCTAATAACTTGTAATATTTTGTTGGGCTTTCTTTAATGTGTAGCACGGCTTGACTTGAAAGTATTTGTAACAGAGACTTGGCTTTAAGAGAAACTGTAACAAGTTTATTGAAGTATAGAAGAAGCTTAATGGTTTCAATGTTTCTTAACTCCTATTTTAAATACTTACCCTTTTAAACACCTATCTATACATAACTATAGGTTAAAATTCACACTTCATCTATGCTATATATGCTATATAGAACACTATCCATGATTCATAAAAGAGATACATTCATTGGTCAACCAAAAAGGCCCAAAATACATAATACAAGCATTGCTGGTTTTTTCATCAAGGAGAGATGTTAAACATCATACAAGAGAAAAATGTAACAATGATAGAGTCAAAAGTCTGTATTTTGTCTCATATGTTACTTCTGTTGTCAGTTAAGACATTTTGGAGTGCTCCCGATGCAGGTAGAAATGGCTCCCCTTCCTGGCCATGTAAAGACTGGCAATAAAAGAAAGGTAATAAAAGTTCAAATCCACTAGCAACAGAAACGTAACTGTGTAATGCGCACATTTTTCAGCGCTAATGATTGATCTCTTCACTGGAGGAGGCTCTCCTTTCACTTATGAAATAACCTTCTGCCAACCTAGCAGTTCAAAAACATGCAAATATGAGTAGATCAGTAGGTACCACTCCGACAGGAAAGTAATGGTGCTCCATGAAGTCATGCTGGCTACATGACCTTGGAGGTGTCTATGGCCAGCACTGGCTCTTCAGCTTAGAAATGGAGATGAGCACCAACCCCCAGAGTTGGACACGACTGGACTTAATGTCGGGGAAAACCTTTACTTCAGATCAGACTCTGAGGCACACACCTTCTCCCCTGGCCAGTTATTTTTAGTAGGTGAGATGAACATATATACACCTCACCATGTAATAATATATTTATACCCCCCCCCCCCCTCCACTTTTATGGCTTTTGTTAAATTGATGCAAATGTGGAGTGGAAGTAGTTGCTGAGTTTAACTGGATAATGTTCCTCACTTCTTGTTCTGAACTGGAGATTTGATAGTGGAGAAAGCTGGGAGATACGCAACCAGTGTTATTTAGCAAGACAAGAGCCTACTAAATGGCTTCATCGCATAATCGTGGCATGCTACTTTATGAGGCAGGGCTGGAAGAGTTAAAGTGTACAGCCCTCTTTGAGCCTGCCAGCTCTACATCTTGTAAGGAGATGAATATTAAGAAGGTTTCTTTCTTTGCCTTGTCCCTTCTCACCTCATCCCACTGAGCTATCATCAACATGAGGGAGAGGACTGGGGTCCTCAAGATTATTTTGGCCTGTAACTGCCACCAGCCTTAACCACCTTAGTCAATAGTGAAGGACTGTGGGAGCTGGAGCCCAAAAACCCAATTTTCCATCTATCAGAAAGATCTGGATTATCTCTGCAGAATCTCAGCCCCCAAACCTACCTGCTATACTTCCTGGATATTTCATTACATGAAGTCAGATATTTGTTCAGAAAGTGTGAACAGCTGTCCAGCTCTTGACAATATCTGCTGTTGTGCTATGGTCGGCGAGCTGAGAAATACAGGGGCACCCCACCTCCAATATTTCCCTTGATTCTCCTGGTCCTTTATTTGGAAACACTGCTGCATCTCTATGAAAATCTCTACCAAGATCTTAGGTTGGTTAGAGAGATCTAGCTCATGGGCCAAAGAAATAGGGCCTTCAGGATTCTTGTACTCTAGCATGTCAAGCCATCTTACAGAAAACTTTTTCTATATGAACTGCAGAGTTTGATTTATACCAGTGTGGGTAACAACAGTTCTTGACATGGTTTTGGTCTACAGCAGCATTTCTCAACCTGGGGGTCGGGACCCTGGGGGGTGTGTGTGTGAGAGAGAGGGTGTCAGAGGGGTCGCAAAAGACCATCAGAAAACAGAGTATGTTCTGTTGGTCACGGGGATTGTACGTGGGAAATTTGACCCAATTCTATTGTTGGTGGGGTTCAGAATGCTTTTTGATTGTAGGTGAACTATACATCTGAGTAACTGTAACTCCCAAATGTCAAGGTCTATTTTCCCCAAACTCCACTAGTGTTCACATTTGGGCATATTGCATATTTGTGCCAAGTTTGGTCCAGATCTATAATTGTTTGAGTCCATAGTGCTCTCTAGAAGTAGATGAAGTACAACTCCAAAACTCAAGGTCAATGCCCACCAAACCCTTCCAGTATTTTCTGTTGGTCGTGGGAGTTCTGTGTGCCAAGTTTGGTTCAATTCCATCATTGGTGGTGTTCAGAATGCTCTTTGATTGTAGGTGAACTCTAAATCCCTGCAACTACAACTCCCAAATGACAAAATCAAACCTCACCAAATTTGGGCATATTGGGTATTTGTGCCAGATTTGGTCCAGTGAATGGAAATACATCCTGCATATCAGATATTTACATTATGATTCATAACAGTAGCAAAATTACAGTTATGACGTAGCAACGAAAATAATTTTATGGTTGGGGGTCCCCACATCATGAGGAACTGTATTAAGGGGTCGCGACATTAGGAAGGTTGGGAACCACTGGTCTACAGCAACATCTGAAGGGTCCCAACTGTCTACCCCAATTCCCAAAACCTCTTGTAGGTAACATGTATGCCTTTCTACTGACCAAAGACATAATGAATGCCACCAATATTGTCTGCAGATGAGAGAAGCCAAAATCTAAACTTGTGCAGTTTAATTAAGCAAGGATGATCTGAGTATGGAGAAAGGCATCTTGCAATATACTAGGCAAGCAAAATGCTGCCTTTCAAAGGTGCCTGGACTACAGCTTCCATCAGTCTTAGCTAGCATAGCCAATATTGAGGGCTACTGACTTGTAGAATAATATCTGGAGAGCTGCATTAGTCCATATAAAGTGTTCAGGATGGAGATGTCTCACAAAGTAAATATGACCAAAAACCTGCAATTATACACTGATATATAATGAAATGATTTCTTTAAAAAACCTATGTTGTATGAATTATACTTAGGTACAATACTAGACTTTAAATCAACATTCATTTTTGTTCAATCAATGCTGCAAAATATAACTTTTAGGAAGCATTTTTATTTGGCAGTGAATGTCTTTCAAAATAGAAAAAGTTTTCTGTTTCAGTTATTGGCTTTGTTATTTTTTTAATATGTGAGGGATATATAGATTGATTCATAATAAAAGAAGCAGCTGATTCAGATTTAAGAATGGTAATACTATCTTCCGATACGGTTGGCCATATTCCTTGGAAATATTACTTCAGCCTCTGAGGAGAGATCCTCGATGGAACAGTCAGAATATCAGCTTAGCTTTGGCAGTAACAAAATAAGGTCTAGCAACTTATGACGGACACAGCTGTAACATCTGACAGCTAGATTCATTGTTGGTTTAACAGCCAATCACCACTTTTGACGACACAAGCCAATGAAGGGTTGGGAATATAAAAAGCCCTCTTGGAATATACAAGATTCACCAGAGTGGTGACTTGTCTCAGGTTGCATTTGCCTTCAGCGATTCAGAGTACGGAAAGATTAGAAAAAGAACGAAAGAAGGGAGGGGGGAAAAAAGAAGAAGGAACAGAAGTTCAGTGAATGTGGGACAATGCAAAAGTTTAGAAGTTATATTTATATTTATCTTCTCATGCTAATCATCCCTGGTCCAGTGGATCCAAATGAAAGTAACCAGGCAAATGAGAATATAGAAAAAGACGGACCATGCAATGCATGTACATGGAGGCAAAGTACAAAATCTTCAAGAATAGAAGCTATAAAAATTCAGATCCTCAGTAAACTGCGTCTGGAACAGGCACCAAACATTAGCCGGGATGCTATACGGCAACTTTTACCTCGAGCTCCGCCAGTACAAGAACTCATTGATCAATACGACGTCCAAAGAGATGACAGCAGTGACGGATCTTTGGAAGATGATGATTATCATGCAACAACTGAAACTATTATTACAATGCCAACTGAAGGTAAGTACTTTATGACTACATTTTGTACATCATGTTTTCTGCGTCTTTGTGTGAAAAGGCAAATAGCTTCTTTTAAGTGTTCTTTAAAAATTGCTTTCAGTCGGGAACGGGAAAATATTGTCATGTGTGTATACCTGAGTGTGCATGCACATGAGCATTAATGCATGCCTAGTTTTAATATACAATATAATGCATAACATGAGAAAAACCGCCATAAATATTCCCTTCTGGTTGTTAAAGTAAAGGTAAAGGTTCCCCCTTAACATTAAGTCTAGTTGTGTCCAACTCTGGGTGGTGGTACTCAACTCAATTTCTAAGCCAAAGAGCCGGCATTGTCCATAGACACCTCCAAGGTCATGTGGCCGGCATGACAGCATGGGGCACTGCTACCTTCCCACCGAAGGGGTACCTGTTGATCTATGCACATTTGCATGTTTTCAAACTGCTAGGTTGGCAGAAGCTTGGGCTAACAGCAGGGGCTCACCCCACTCCCTGGATTCAAACTGCCGACCATTCAGTCAGCAAGTTCAGCAGCTCAGTGGTTTAACCCACTGTGTCACCAGAGGCTCCTGGTTGTTACAGATATACTAATATGACAATTAATCAACCTCACTATTTCAGTACTTTATCAAACCATTTGCACAGAATTATGATAACAATACAAAAATATTAATGTGCATGTTACACCAGCAATCTTTTTAAAGATGTCTATTTTTGGGGATTTTCTGAAAAGAAGAGATAGAATATCATTGACAAGTGTAAAACATTTATCTCCAGTGTATTCATTTTTAATATGGAGCCCCCAGTGGTGCAGTGGGTTAAACCCTTGTGCCGGCAGGACTGAAGACCGACAGGTCAGAGGTTCGAATCCGGGGAGAGCGCAGATGAGCTCCTTCTATCTGCTCCAGCTCTCCATGTGGGGGCATGAGATAAGCTTCCCACAAGGGTGGTAAAACATCAAAACATCTGGTTGTCCCCTGGGCAAAGTCCTTGCAGATGGCTAATTCTTTCACACCAGAAGCAACATGCAGTTTCTCAAGTCGCTCCTGACATGACAAAAAATATTAATGCAAATAGATTTGAGCTATGAAGAGGGAACTTCCTGATTCCAATCCCCAGTTTTGCACATGTCAATGCTTTTCACCCGATCCCTTGTTGCTTTGTCATCTCGTTTTTAATTCTAAGGAGGATTCTTGCTTCTCCTTCAACCCAGCTAATGCAACATAATATAATCTATGTGGTGACATCACAGAGCCACAAAGCCAATTAGATGTGGTCACACTGTGATGTTAGTGAAAGCCAAAAAGCCACAATGCTCTCACCCTGAAGCCACAATCCAGCTCTAGCTGTACACAAAGATACTTTGGAATGCATATTTGGGCATGAGTTGTATTCAGAGCAATTCAATCTGGAGAGAGGCCGTCCTGGTTTTGCTCTGCTGTGTTGTGGCATTCGCTGCAGTGCAAATGTGGCAAAACAGGGAGTTTTGGTCCAGAATTCAGTCCACATACCACTCTCTTTGGAAAACTTGTACGCTCTCCTGAGTAAATGTGAAGGTTTCGCTTTGACATTAAGTTTAGTCAAGTCCAATTCTGCTCATCTCCCTTTCTAAGCTAAGGAGCCAGCATTGCTTGTAGACACCTCCTAGGTGATGTGGCCAGCATGCTCTCCTACGCTTCGAACAAACTGCCTGACATAATTTTCACAACACTTGTACTCAGTTCAAATACCCATGGCTTGTCAGCAATGATTACAAATACAAAATATATATTTTAAGTAACTAAATTATAAAACTGGCACTGATTACCATAAAAGCTCATTAACTGCCAGCCGCGCTCTATTTTTAGTATTAATAATGTTAATGCATGCTTGTCAATTCTATCAGTTGTGCTATGAAGGACTGAAGGTATTTACTGAATGAGCAGATTCTTAGTTATCTTCTTAGTGCTAAGCATCTGCCGTGGCCCGTATCAAGTATCTTTTCCACAGATAATATTATAGTATCTCATGTGCTTCATTATCTAAAGTATTTGGCTACGGCAGCTGTTTTCGGAATAACACTTGGAGTGATGATGAAATAATGTAAAAAGAAAAGTCGTGACTTAGATTTGCTCTTGGCAGCAGTAGCATAAGCACTAAGTATAGTCAACAACAAAAGTCTTCTGGTGATACAGTCAGCTATAGCTGGCAGGGGGTTGGACTAGGTGCACCTCTCAACTTTGACAGTGATTTTTTTTAAAAAAAGGAAATCCCTCTAGATAATTTGAAATATAGTCCTAAGTATGCTCATCCCATTAAATTCAACACAACTTAATTCTAAGCTCTGAATGTAGAATTTAGATTTGAATATGCAGTTGACTTCAAATAGTATTATTTCAATGCATCACTATCTTTCCATTGGGTGCACTGATGTGAATGGTGTGTATCTTCCCTATTTACAGACACATATGAATTAATGTCTGTTAAGAGAGAAAGGGATGGAAGTAGAAATCCCTTGCTTACACTGCAATCTTTCCAAAAAGCTATTCACACAGGAGTACTATATGATCACGTGTATGTTAGGAGCCCCCGGTGCCGCAGCGGGATAAACCATTGAGCTGCTGAACTTGCTGACTAAAAGGTCGGCAATTCGAATCTGGAGAGTGGGGTGAGCTCCTGCTGTTAGCCCTAGCTTCTGCCAATCAAGAAGTTGGATCAATAGGTACTGCTGTGGTGGGAAGGTAATGGCGCTCCATGCAGTCATACTAGCCACATGTCCTTGGAGGTGTCTACGGACAACACCGGCTGCCGGCTCTTCAGCTTAGAAATGGAGATGAGCACCCCCCCCCCCCCCAGATTCGGACATGACTAGACTTAATGTCAAGGGGAAACCTTTACCTTTTATGTTAGTATACATCAAAATGGAATACAATTGCATTACATTACAAATATGGAGAGTTTATAAGTATCTAACAGGTTATATAACTTCACTGTTTGCTAAAATTAGTTTTCCTGCATACGGCAATTTCTGCTGTCATAAACTAGGTCTTCACATGGCAAATTAGAAATCAATATATTGGACTATTGTACTTACTTAGAGGGGATTGATGTCCCCCATTTGAAATCTATATGAATACGGACATTTATTCACAATAGAGACAAGTTGTACCTTTATATTGTGTATATAAGTAATAAACCTGTTGTATGATAACACATCTGATGTTTCAAAAATATTTCATGTAAATTAGAAATTAAGACATTAAGATAAAGTTGACAAGTGTATTCCTACTCAAAGAAGCCACTGGATTCCTAATATACCTCATTCACAGCCCTATTTATGTGATCAAGTGAATATGTCCCTACATTGAAATAACAGAAGAAGTTAAATGTGTGGTTGCCCTTCTTTCTCTTCTTATAAATACATTTTAGGAGCTGGCCTAGTAAGACGTTGCATGTCACAATCTTTTTCAGGCTGAGGACATTTGTACAGTGTGTTCAATATCCCTGGTGATTTTGACTGGGGCAGGGGAGTTGATTTCAGAGAGTGATTTGTGCAGCTGGTGGCAGCTAGGATAACCGCACGGACTTCCAGAGATTCCCTAAGTGTATTCCTTTACAATGTGTATCCTATCCTTCTTTATAGCAATCATAATTATTTAATTTCAATTTGAAGTTTTCAGCAGAAGGGTCTAAAACAAGCCATCCACATGAAGCGCTAGATTACAACCTGGAAATACAGATGAAACCGTTAAAACGTTTTTAGTTTCTTTACAAGCCTCCAATTACCAGAATATTCCTATTAGTTTCCATTAAATTTCAGGCTATGGGCTACAAGGCAATACTGAAGTCTGCAATGACTTTTAGAATGTGCTTTTTCTGTTCAGCCTCTTAACATCCATGTTTTGTCCTTCCTCCACTTTCCCTATCATTTGTTTTCATTTTGTTATGACTGTAATTTTTAAATTGTAAGATATTTAATAGACGTTTTGTATTGTATACATACTGTGAGCTGCTTTAGAGAATCTGGAGAAATACAGAAAGAAAGTAAAAGAATATTAGGTGGATGTAATGCCTGAATCTATTGCAGACATGCATCTTCAAATGTAAAAAGGTGCTATTCTAAAACATTACAGAAACCATACTATTTGTAACCAGTTAGTATAACGCAGTCTGCACCAAGATATGAGATATTCCTCTTGAGTATCTGGCAGCAATTTCTATATGTGTTTCTTATTATTATATGTGGCCCTTTTATGTCAAGCAGCATACTTATTTATATTTGGTAGTACAGCAGTCTGCAAAATCTTAGTTACACCCAAATTGTACACATGGAGACCAGTCATGACATCTGTCACACATACTATACCTAAACGGTAAACAAAGGAGGAATTGGATATTGAATTAAGTGACTTGAAGTAGGACATGTTGGGAGACTGAACAAATAAGATATTGGAAAGTGATGTGCATTAGACCTGCAACCTCATCAGACAGGCTAAATTGCCTGTTGTACCCAGAGGCTGCCCTAGGTAATTTTCAACGGTAAGCAAACAGTATTTTGCCCCCCCCCCCCCCAACCAATCACTGATATATATTTTCTGTTTGTCATGGGAGTTCTGTGTGCCATATTTGGTTCAATTCCATCATTGGTGGAGTTCAGAATGCTCTTTGATTGGAGGTGAACTATACATCCCAGTAACTACAACTCGCATATGTCAAGGTCTATTTTCCCCCAAGAGCGCCTCAAGAGCGCCCCTGGGCAAAATCAACTATACTGCAAAAGCTTACTTTGCGTGATGGGTTGAGCCGCCCCTGGTTGTACCCCAGTTCCTCTTCTCTTTTGTCATGGAATCTGCCAGCTTCCATCCTAAGACATATGTCTACTTCCGGCAGGGCTCTATGGCAAAGGTGAAGGGGAACCGGCGTATCCAACCACCGTGGGAACACGGGAGGCTTCCTGTGTTGCATTTGCAACAATGGGAGGGGGAGCTAGGTAGCGGATGCTTCCCCCTGTGGGATGGTGTAAGGGGGAAGCTGGGTGATGTGGGGCATGAGGCAATGGGATCCCCAGAGCTCTGTCCGGGCACTGCTACATTCACCACGATGCATGGTGGATCCCTATGTTAATGTAATAAGGTCCCTGGTCCCACAATTGTAAATGGTCATTTCATATTAAGTGATTTAGAAATCTCATTTGTTATGCTTTATTGTTCAAATGTTTCTGAATGTTTGCAAATGAGTAATATTTTCTCTCCATTCCTTTATAGCTGATTTTCCGGTGCCAGTGGAAGGAAAACCCAAATGTTGTTTTTTTAAATTTAGCTCTAAAATACAGTATAATAAAGTGGTGAAGGCCCAGTTGTGGATCTACTTAAGACCAGTCCAGAGGCCTACCACAGTATTTGTGCAGATCCTGAGACTCATCAGGCCCATGAAAGATGGTGCAACTTCAACTGCAATTCGATCTTTGAAACTTGACATGAACCCAGGCACTGGCCTTTGGCAGAGCATTGACGTGAAGTCCGTTATGCAAAATTGGCTCAAACAACCTGAATCCAATTTGGGCATTGAGATTAAAGCCCTGAATGAAAATGGAAGAGATATTGCAGTAACTTATCCAGGACCAGGGGAAGATGGATTGGTGAGTTCTACCTGGAAATCTACACACATCTTCTTTTCATTTAGTATTGGAAAATAATGGGTTTTTTAAGATAAATAATCCCGAGGTTTTCTAAGGCTGTTGCCATGAACATTATTACTTAGCATTAAGCCTTCCAAAATTTAGTTCCAAATAAATGTCTTTAGTACTTTAGCAAACAAGTATCTGCAAATGAACAAAATTAGTAACTCTTTCATAGTTTAAATAAGAATTATACATACATTTACAGCCTTTTCCTATCTATAGCAGTGACAACACCTATATCTAATCCACAAAGAAGCCGAGATATCCAATTCGTTAACAGTTTGTTACCCTGAGAATTACTAAGCTCTTGTACTGCAAAATTGTGTAGCTTTTCAGTCCAATAAATAAATTAATCAATATCTTATTTCTATAAAATTAAGATGGAATAGGGAATGGTTTCTTCCCTAATAATCTAAATAGATCTCATAAATAAATATTAACAAAAGCCCTGGTGGATTATACCAATCTATCTACTTCATCATTCTGTTTGCAATTGTGAACAACCAGATGGCCATTAAAAGTCCACAGACAGAATACTGTAGTTTCCTCTAACCAGTCTCTCCACTGATCTAGAAAAACAAATACATGGCAGTTCCTCAAGTTACAGGAGAGTCTCGCTTATCCAACCTTTGCTCATCCAACGTTCTGTATTATCCAACACAGTCTGCATCCCTCCTGGATCCACAGCTGTTTCAATGCATTGCAATGTTTTGGTTCTAAATTAGTAAATGCAATAATTACTACATAACCTTACAGTGTATTGAGCTGCTTTTTCTGTCGAATTGTTGTAAAACATGATGTGTTGGTGCTTAATTTGTAAAATCATAACATAATTCGACATTTAATAGGCTTTTCCTTAATCCCTCCTTATTATCCAATATTTTTACTTATCTAACATTCTGTTAGCCCGTTTATGTTGGATTCGCGAGACTCTACTGTACCTTGTTACTAGAAATAATGTCAGATGAAGCAGCCGACATTATTTGTAATGCATGTTGTAAAAAGAATGGTGTGTCTCTTAATGAAACCACTGATACTCAGGGATTTGAGTTGACAGCTTGCTCTATCAGATAGACTTTGGTTTGCTATTTCAACATCATTCACATAGGGATTATCATCTTGTTTAACTCAGCCCCATATACTTTAAGAGAAATAAAAAAAATTTAAATGTGTTAATCAATTTTTTTAATTATTGTTTTAATATTTTTAATATTTTAATGTATTGTTGATTGTTTTATTATGATGACACCGTATGGTATTTGTGAGGCTGCCCAGAGTCCCCCCTTGGGGGTTAGAAGAGTGAGGTATAAATATAGGAAATAAAATAAAATAAAATAAAAAGCTATTACATGACTGCAAATAGTATTTGTTAATTTTAGTTCCCTTCCCATGCCTTTTCTTAACAATTAAAATAATCTCAAAGAAAACAGCATAACATTGATGTGTGCTTTTTGGCATGTGGCTTGTAGTGTTAGGGCCTCATCACATTAACTTCTTCCTGCGTCCTAGGATGCTTTCAGGATGAAGCCAGGATGGAGACTGCTGGAGTCTATCTCATGATGCAGGGCTACTTCTGATAGGACTCCGTCCTGGAGGCTTTCCATATTTTCATTACAGGGACACCGGGGTGGGAGCCAGATGGTGACACTATCTCTTGTGTGATGCGAAAAGCGGCAATGTGAGGCGACGATTTCTCCCACTCCCCCACGGATTCATTATGCTGCCTGAGGAATTCCCCCACTGCTGCCTGCGTTTGGGACCTCAATGTGATGAGGTCTTTAGTGTCTTAAATGGCTGTGCAGCTATTCCATTTTTTCCCCAAAATAAAATGTTCTTTAATGAAAAGAAATGTTGGAAAGCATGAGAAACATCTAGCTCAAATACTGGATAAAACTCTGACTGGAAGATGTACCCTGATTGTCCAGAGGTTTAAGATGTGTTATTTCTCAAAGCTTAACAAAAAGAAGTAGGAATTTTAAAGCCCCAAAGTCTCCCTGTCCTGGAAAAATGGTGACAGCACAAGATGTAATGTGTATATACAAATATAATGAACAGTAAAAAGAGATGGGGTACGAGATGAAGCTTGAACAGTACCTGACCTTATTCCTACATCCATTCAATCTGGCCAGGGCCTGCCGCCCAATAAATTCAAACCATGTTGGTAAGAAAATAATATATAAAATATACCAAATAATGTATAAATATTAACATTAATATGGCGTCTCTACTTCACAGATTTTCACTTATCGTGGGTAGTCCTGGAACGGAACCTCCAAGATAAGTGAGGGGACACTGTATTACCAAAAAGGTTTAATATCTATGACTGAAAAACAATAATAAAATACTGGATTGTGGTGATGTATGGCCATGTCCAAGAAGCATTCTCTCCTGATGTTTCACCCACATTTATGGCAGGCATCCCCAGAGGTTGTGAGGACCTCACAACCTCTGAGGATGCCTGCCATAGATGTGGGCAAAATGTCAAGACACAATGCTTCTCAAACATCACCATACACCCCAGAAAACTCACAGCAACCCAGTGATTCTGGCCATGAAAGCCTTTGACAACACAATAATAAAATAAATCTCAGCTATTACTTCAGGCAGTTTTAGAAGTGGATGGGATTGTTTACATCATCATTATAATTATACATGGCATTTGAGGGGCATCCTTTGTGTTAAATGTTAATTAACCTATGAGAGTTATTTTTCAATTGCACGATCCTTTTCCCTTTATTCATAGAATCCATTTTTAGAGGTGAGGATTACAGACACACCGAAAAGATCTCGTAGAGATTTTGGTCTTGACTGTGATGAGCACTCAACAGAGTCTCGATGTTGTCGGTACCCACTGACTGTGGATTTTGAAGCATTTGGATGGGACTGGATCATTGCACCCAAACGGTACAAAGCAAACTACTGCTCCGGAGAATGTGAATTTGTGTTTCTACAAAAATATCCACACACTCATCTGGTCCATCAAGCAAATCCAAGAGGTTCGGCGGGCCCTTGCTGCACACCCACTAAGATGTCCCCCATAAATATGCTGTACTTCAATGGGAAAGAACAAATCATGTATGGAAAGATACCAGCCATGGTAGTAGATCGTTGTGGGTGCTCATGAGTCCTTCATTAGGTTTGCTACTTCATAAATACGGAATCTACAAAAAAGTTTCCTTGAGCAATTTCTGAAACTGTGAATTTTTGAACAATAGGCCTACCTCTATTAGGCTGCACTCTAGGCTATTGCAAAGATTTCTTACCAGGCAAACTACAGTATGTGGACTGAAGGACATTTTAATGCATGGCTGGTTTTTAACCAGTGAAAAGATAAGCTACAATCAAACTTACAGGATTTCACAATGAATTTCTCATTCTGGAAAGGGATCTCTTTTCATTTATGCAAACAACATAATCATATAAAAGGCATCAGAAATAGATAAGAGCAACCTTCTTATATTCCAGAGAATGAAAACGAGTAGAGTAGTGAACATAGTCTGAACAGTTTAATTTACTATTTCATTTACACTAGAGGATATACTGGTGATATATAGAGTGAAGAGAGTACCAATGAATTTCCTCAAACACTTGAATTGAGTTTAGAGTATGAAAACTGATAAGATGAAATTCCACAAAACAGACATCCACAAATTAGATTAGATATGTTATGTTTCCATTCCTTTTATAATTAGCATGTTCATTACTTTCTACCAATGGTGCTGTCACAGTAAATTGAATAGCTCAAACCCAAGATTGGCTGCTGGAGCACAAAAATATAGGAGATGATTTATTAACCATTAGATCAGTGGTTCTCAACCTGGAGTCCCCAGATGTTTTTGGCCTACAACTCCCAGAAATCCCAGCCAATTTACCAGCTGTTAGGATTTCTGGGAGTTGAAGGCCAAAAACATCTGGGGACCCCAGGTTGAGAACCACTGCATTAGATTACCAGATTGACCAGGTTTCAAAGGATAATTCCTACCAATAAAGCAACTCCATTGGGTAAAATGGGAGGAAACGCTCTTGCTCCATCTTGCAGCCCCTTTGGTCAAGGATGGGCAACAAGCTGCCTCATCACACTAGAGAAGGAATCCACTTTCAATCTGGTTTCTGCCTCCTGCAGAATTCTGCAGTTTGTAGTTTAAGAAGGAGCCTTTAACAGCTTCACTAAACTACAAACGCCAGAATTCTGCAGGAGGCAAAAACCAGATTCTAAGTGGATTTTTCTCTCTAGTGTGATGAAGTGTTATGGAAGGCTATGGGGCCACAATAGCTTTTCAGTAGAATCTAAGACTATTGCATCTTCTAGACCTATCTCAACAGCTCCCCCCCCCCCCGTCCCCGTCCCCGTCCCCGGCAAAAAAGGCTTTCTTTCCCCTAAAAGCCTGCACCGAAACTGGAACAAAAGGAGATTAAAACATGAGGGAAATGCCCCATAAAACCAAAAGAGCACTGGGTGCAATTGGGAAGCACAAAAAAGTTCTGATGGCCTCATGTAATCTACCTCCTGCATTTTGCCCAATTCTCTCCTTTCTACTCTGAAAACCTGCTCCGTGGCTAGTCTGAAGCTTTGGACTGTCCTAGATTCTGGTGGAGTGTTTACACCTCTTCGTTTCTAACTGTGCCATCAGAATGGTTGGTCACTCTAACCCTTTGCCTCCTTTGTCACTGTAGTGGTGGCCGAAGACCTCTGGAGAGCTCCTGGCTATCACCAAGCACCCTTGCCAGTATTAGCAAACATGCCTATACATCTTGGAGAGAGGAAGTAGTAAAGAAAAGGTGATCCCGTTCCCCTTCCCATGTCATGTGAGCACCTTTGCTGACTATGGATTGGGATTTTTCCTTGTCCTAGGACACTGTGGAGGCGGAGCCAGGACGGAGCCCAACAGAGCCCATCATATGATGCAGGGCTACTTTTGGTGGTGACCCGTCCCATCTCCATCTCTATCTCCGCAGTGTGCTCTGAGGAAGCTCTGAGGATAAGGATGACTCCCCGTATCCTCATTTAATAAGCTGGGGACAGCATGGAAGGAACCCGGGGGCAGCCAGGAAACACCATGGGATGGTGAGGGTATGAAGCTGGATGCTGCCCCATGGTTTCCCCCACTGTCCCCTGGCTTCTGGACCTCCATCAGATGAGGTCCATTGACAAAGGCATCCAGTGATGGCCAGGTGTTTTTCAGAGTTCTGTTGCCACCACCACAGTGACAAAGGATGCAAAAAGCTAAGTGTCATCTTCTTTTCCCCATGCCAAGGAGAACGAGGAAAATGGGATGGCAGCATGGACCTATGTGAACAGTGGAACTGGTTCCAAACCAGAGCTGGCACAGTTGTTTATCTCCCTACCCTGCTGATTTATCTGGCTGCTTTGGAGCTTGTGGAGGGTCCTGAGCATTCCTCACCTTCTGCTGACATAGGATACAATGGAGTTATCCAGTTGTACCCTGTGTTGGAGTCCAGAAGTCTTTGGACATGATCTGGATGCTTAGAGGCAACTTCTGGAACAATTCAGGTTTTGTCGCCCAAGCAGATAGGCTCTAAGAAACACAATGGAACAAGTGTATCTGAGGGTTTAGGAGAAGAAGGTTTGGGTGTTAGTGGTAGCACAATGTTGGATTTAGGGCCTTATAACAAAACTTTATATTGTAGTGGAACTGCAGAAAGCCATAGGATTAGAGTGACATTTTTATAATATAAAGCACAAAAATTGATGTCTTTTTCCTCAAGTATAGTTTATTAATCATACAAAAGGAATGAGATTTTAAAAATTAATGATGTTTTTTGTGCTTTAGCGTACATCGATATTACAGGGAATGATGAAAGGAATTTTTTAAAAATAAAAAATTATAGCCCACATTACAAAATTACAGTTTGCACTATGATGAACCAATGGACAGAATTAATAAGTACAGTATTGTAAAAAATAAATCATTGATATATTACTAACTTTGTATAATATATATATATATATACACACACACAAACACATGCATACACACTATTATAATGTAAATAAATGTTTGTTTTTTATTTACTATTAATATATCATGAATATATGGTGCAACATCTTTTGGGTTAACTTGCTCTATCACGTATGATTACACTTCTAATAATAAGACACATCAAGGTTTTCTTCTTGTGTACCAAGTGCACTCTGTTCTAGGACTGTTCCCACATTTCTGAGAGCAGTGTGTACACATGATGTTCTCCTCACCACTTAACTGCTCCACTAACCTTTTGTACACTTATTGTTTGCATGGGTTCTGCTTCTTGACTTGTAATGAATGACAAACGCTTCATGTAATCATTCTATGTGCATATGGATTAGTGGACCAGAGCAATTTTGGATACCATTACTGCTATGTAAAGCATAGAACACGTATATACATTTTCGTTCTCTCCTTCTTTTTTTTTAAATTACTCAGTTGCACAAGGAGATAAACAGGGGACATTACTGGTTGGACACAAAGGGAAGGGCTGTTATATATTTTGTTTTAAGACATTACACAAGAAAAATGAAACTTAATTCCGAGATATGCAAGAGAAGTATGAAAATGCCTATAGTATGTACCACCTATAGCAGTGTGCGGAGCTGTAAGTTCTTGCACAAGCATTTTCAGAACGATACAAGTGACTTTTTTTCACTAGTCACAGCTTTTTGGTTCCAGCCTGATGAATAATCAGTTTTGTATTGATTCAGCTAAAATGTAATTTGCCATACTTTAGTAATATATCAATATATTGTTGACAACACAAACACGAACGTGTTCATTAACTCTATTTTTCTTAAAAGCTAATACTTTACAAAATATTTTATAATTTTTATATTATAAGTATGCAATAAACTTTAATTTTTCTCATATTACTGTATATTTTGCTCAGCATAATCTGTAATTTTTTAATCAAAACCAAAATTTAGAAATCTACCTATTTCCTATTAAGGGACTTTTTTTTCCAAATGTGAAAGAATATTGAAAATACAGGCGTTGTACAATAACCACTATAATTTCTGTTAAAATATTTTCATTTTTGTACAATTTCAAAACTGTATTGTTGTGTTCTGGATTTCACCTTATCATTTTATTTATGTGAAATTACAGCAGAGTATGCGTCTCTTCATTTTCTTCCTTTGCCAACTTGATATCTTCAGATAGCGAAATTAACCGTGGATTTTGCTGAGCTTAAGACGATGTTCCACTCATAGTCCTGCAAATGGCGCTTTGGATATTTGCCATAAAAATCAATGGGACTTAGAGTATACCTAAATGAACTTCAGCTACAATGGTGGAGAACAGAAAACATATTTTCATACAGTCTTAGATCGGGGCACATGTATATTTGACATGCTTCTCTTACTAGCATATCCAGTGCATGTAAGGCCAGGCATGGGCAAACTAAGGCCTGGGGGCCAGATGCGCCCCCCTGGGTGCTTACCTCAGGCCCTCCTCATTTTCTTTGTGCTGTCAGCAGAAGGACACGGTGGCCAACTGCATCCTTATGCAGAAAGGATGGGGTAGGAAGGCTCGCAGAAGCTGAGAGCCCTCTGGAGTGCTCTAAGCCACCACATGTCTCGCCCTCCTACTGGCATAAGGACGGTGCAAGCAGACCCATCTTTATGCCAAAAAGATGGCCCAAGAAAGGCATGCAGCGGCTGAGAGCCCTCTGGAGTTCTCTCATCCACTGCATGTCTCGCCCTCCTACTGGCATATGGACGGTGCAAGCAGACCCATCTTTATGCCAAAAAGATGGCCCAAGAAAGGCATGCAGCGGCTGAGAGCCCTCTGGAGTTCTCTCATCCACTGCATGTCTCGCCCTCCTACTGGCATAAGGACGGTGCAAGCAGACCCATCTTTATGCCAAAAAGATGGCCCAAGAAAGGCATGCAGCGGCTGAGAGCCCTCTGGAGTTCTCTCATCCACTGCATGTCTCGCCCTCCTACTGGCATATGGACGGTGCAAGCAGACTCATCCTTAGGCCAAAAGGATGGCCTGAGGAAGACACGCAGTGGCTGAGAGCCCTCCAGAGAAATCTTGGCCATCGCCTCTCTCATCCCCCTCCTGGCATAATGCCGAGAGGACAGCCCGAAGATCGGGGGAGGAGAATTGGGGAGGAGGATAGGGCAGTCACCACATGTCTCGTTTTCCTCCCGGCATAAGAATGGGGTGAGCAGCCCGGTCCTTATGCCAGGATGACCTGGGCCCTGGCCCGCACCCTCCTGCCCCCACAGGCCCTCTCCCTCCCCCATACGGCATGTGCCCGACCACCCTCTTTCCCGGCCTGGCCTTCTCAGTAGTACCCACAATGCGGCTCAAAGGCAAAAAAGTTAGCCCATGCCTGGTATAGGCCATTGCTTTGAAAAGTACATAAAAGCAAGATTTTACAAATTTCTCCTAACACTTGTCCTGCTGCTAATATGGCAAAAAATAACTTCTAGTTGTCAAAAGCTCATATCATATATACTGCATTATTCAGTTCCTATGTTCAAGAAACGTTTGTCTTGAAAGAGCCATAGTATTTCACATGTCCTTATGCCACATGGATGCCAACCTGATGCCAAGTTTTATTTAGTAGACCTCCATGCACATTAAGAGCCCTAGTATTTCCATGGATTCAGGCCAATATAACTTGAGCAGAGTATCGATTTCAGGACAGCTTGCCATCATTTGTAAGGATGAGGTAGGAATGATTCTGCATGTTTTGTACATTGTGCTCAGACTTCAATATACTCATAATGTTTTTTTTAGTCACAACAGAAGTAGTGATGAAACAACAGACCAGAACATTTGCCAGCTCTAGTAAAGAAGTAGTGAGAGTCTATCCTCAGAATTTTTGCGATTGTACTGAGACAGGTAGGTGGATTGGCCACAACTTAGGCTGGATCTACACTTCTTTATATCCCAGGATCTGATTCCAAATTATCTGCTTATCCCAGATTATCTGGCAGTGTAGACTCATAGAATCCAGTTCAAAGCAGATAATCTGGGATCAGATCCTGGGATATAGGGAAGTGTAGATCCAGCCTTAAATGCACAAAAAACAAAAAACCAATCTAACAACTTAACTTAAAAACAATTCTATTATATAGAAATTGTGATTTTTACTTTTCTTGGTATCAAGATGAAAAATAATTAAAGGATCCTTCTCATGGACAACTGAAGTTATACAGTAGACATTTAAAAGCGAAATCTCTCCCGTCTTCCTTTTCTACATACAATTTTTAGTTGTATACATGAGATACATAAGATGCATTGCTATGAACAACTCTCCCCTGAGAGGCCCAATCCACACTGATTTGGATTCACTAGTGAGTTAAAACTTGCACCTTTGGTGTCTTAGGGTAAACTGGTTGGTTAAGTTGTGAAGTCCTACCGGTATTTCGCTGCACACAATTTAAAATTCAGTTTTAAACTGTTTTTAAAAGTCGGAAATTATTGAACGAATAAACCACAAATCTTTAAAAAATGTTGAAAATAAGTATAGAACAATGATTAAAATGAGAAAAATGAGTTAGGATTATCAACCCGTCTCCTTCCCAATACTTTAAACTGACATATATTACTTACACTATAAGTAGAATTTTACACATGAAGGAAAAGATGGAATTTCCGCATACAATTTTCTAACAGAGCATGTTTTTAAAAGGCAAGAACATGATAAGAGTGCATATTTTCTTGTGAACAGATGTTTACACTAAAAGTAATATGAAGTATCAGTAGGGTATATTTGTTTCCTAATAGTAAATATAGTTACATATTTCAGGGATATGTTTTCCTCCCAATGTGAGCACGTAACTCCTATTAACACTAATTGGAGTTACACATGTACACTGAAAGGAGATATCCCCCTTTTCCTTTTATGTCACTATCTAAAAGCATTAGAGTACTGCCAGCTGCCTGACAGATCATCCTGCAATTGTGGTGCTAATGTTAGCAGAACTATATCAAGTACTGAATGCAGAAAGAAGACCATCTAGGCAAACAGTTAAAATAGAAAAAGGTTTCATTGATAGCTTGTGCATAGAGAATGCGCTTGTGCTCGTTTTAATCATTACATTCAGAATCTTCTTTCTGTTTACTATAGGTAAAAGAAATATTTCCGCGTCAACGTATTTGTAAACCTCTTAAATTCTATCTATGTTTCAATGGCTCAATTCAATGGAACCATAGTATTTGTAGTTTCACATGGTTCTTAGCTTTCTCTGGAGCTTTATGAACTACAAGGGGCCATGATGACGCAGCAGGTTAAACCGCTGAGTTGTTGAACTTGCTGACTGGAAGATTGGCGGTTTGAATCCGGGAGACAGGGTGAGCTCCCATAGTTAGCTCCAGCCTCTGCCAACTTCAAAAAACATGCAGATATGAGTAGATCAATAGGTACCGCTTCTGCAGGAAGGTAACAGAGCTCCATGCAATCATGCCAGCCACATGACCTTGGAGGTGTCTATGGACAACGGCGACTCTTTGGCTTAGAAATGAAGATGAGCACCACCTCCCAGAGTCGGAGACAACTAGACTTAATGTCAAGGGGAAACTTTTACCTTTATCTTTTACTAACTACAACTCCCATAATTACATAGTATTGAGCCAGGGCACACAAAGAGGTGTCAAACTGCATCAATTCTCGTGTGTAGATGCACCCTAAAATCTTCTACACATGCTTCTTTTCATACACTGCATACAGAAAGGCACAGTGTTGGTGAACCCCTAACTTACTTTTGAAGCCATGAGGACAGAAGCTCAAGATTTCAGCACAATTGCAATCTTCTCCTTTGTTCCTCCTTCTTCCTAACCTTCACTTTTATACTTTGAGTAAACATTTATCTTCATGGTCAGGGATGGAAGGTTTCAGTTCTGGGTGAATATGTGTGACCATACGTACATTACCAGCAAGCATTTGAGCATCATCAAAACTATGCAGGCAGGCTCAAACAGCACAAGCACAACCTTTATTCAGAATCACCTTTCTGATGATGAATCTAACATAAAAAGCACAGAAAAAAGAGGATTTTACATAGCATCTAAACAGTAAATAATCACTGACTGGATCTACACTGCCATATAATCCAGTTTCCGAATGCAGAATAACTATTTGGAACTGGATTATATGAGGCTGGATCTCCACTGCCACATAATTCAGTTTCTGAATTCAGTTTCTGAGGGCTCTTCCAGACAGGCCCTATATCCCAGGATCGGATCCCAGGTTTTCTGCTTTAAACTGGATTATATGAGTCCGCACTGATGACTCCTATGATAAATGACTTATATCATGACCTGAATCATGACCTGATTCTGAATTCCTATATTACATTATTATATATACATCCTTAAGTGAGTTAAATTGATCCTGTTAAATTGCTCTGTTTCCATGTTATTTCCTATACTATTATATGTTGCTATCCACCTTATTGAACCACCTTATCCTTAACCAGCCTACATAGTGGTCCTTGTCCCCCATCTCAAAAATTAGTCTGCTGTTGTTTTTTGATGCTTGCTATTACTATTATGCTGTTTTTATGCTGTTTTAATTTGTTATTGTTTGGCCTTTAATTGTATTTTGCTTTGGGCTTGGTCCCATGTAAGCCACCCCGAGTCCCTCTGGGGAGATGGAGGTGGGGTAGAAAAATAAAGTTCTTCTTCTTCTTCACTGCCAGATAATTTGGGATAAACAGAAAACTTAGGATCAGATCCTGGGATATAGGGCTTGTCTGGAAGGGCCCTGAATCTATACTGTCATATAATACAAAGCAAATAATCTGGATATAGAAACTGGATTATATGGGCAGTGTCGATGGGGCCCTTGTTTTTTATTTACCGAAAGAATGGGAAACTGCGGCCCTCATCACTAATGATAAAAGATATAGTTCAAAACATCTGGAGTGCCACGGTTGCCCATGCCCATCTCTGACCTAAAAGTTAATATTCTGGACACAGGAAGTATATCTACTTGATATCAAATGCTGTGCATTCATTATCATATCAGTTTTTTAAATGTCTCTCTTGCCATACTTTTTCTTTTTTTTATCAAACACTAATACTAGACCCAATAATGCAAATGTTGATATTAAGACAGTGCAATTGCTCAAAACCTCACATCTAAAGTGTAATGCGTCACCCCCAACTTAGTTTCCATCAGGCTGCTATGCCTTGAATGCTGAGATCTGGAAATATACTCCTCACTATGGTAACTATGCTTGGCCAAGTCAGGTATTTAAAAACTAATCTATTGCCTCATGGTTTACTATATCTTTACACAATAGCTGTCAGCTTAATAATATTTTTTTAAATCCACTACAGAATTTTCAAGACATAAATAGTTTGTGTGTGTGTGCGTGCACATGTCTAAAAGAATGAAATCTATAAATGCCTAAAACCTAATATACATGCTAAGCTTGTGAATGTGATCTTTTCAAGCATCTGTAACCTACGGAAGGAAACAGAAGGGGCTTCTCATCTTCCTAAAGTTTCTGCTGATGCATTAAGTATGCAGCCTGGGATTAATGCAGTAGTTCTTCAACAGGCTAATAATTATACTAAGAAGTAATAATGACAGAAAATACATATTTTGTATACCAACTGATGTTTTTTTGCAAAGCACTTACAATGACAAACCAGAAATGAAATATTAATGCCAAAGCAAAAGAAAACCCAAACACATGAACAATATTTTCAGTTAACTTTGCTCATTGAAAGTGCCTCCATACAGTTTTTAGAAATTCCCCAAACCACAGTCCAATCAATTCTGGCCATTTTCTAGCATTTTGAGAGAGTTCACGGGGTTCCCTTGGATGGAGGGCAAGGGAACTCTGCTTACAGCATGTTAGCTATACAGCTACCATGCTATATACTTAGCTAGCTGTATAGCTAGCTAATAGTAAGTATAAGGAAGTATAAGAAAGTAGGCATTTTCCTAGATATTACAGTATCTGCTACTGTTTGGTTCCAGACAAAATCCTAGCACAGTAGATCTCAATCTGTGGGTCCTCAAATGTTTTGCCCTTCAACTCCCAGAAATCTTAACAGCTGGTAAACTGGCTGGGATTTCTGGGAGTTGTAAGCCAAAACACCTGGGGACCCACAGATTGAGAACCACTGTCCCAGCAGATACCACACACAAACACACACACAAATCCATGGATGTTCCAATCCACTACAATGTTGTAGTAAAACATGTCCCTTCCAGACAATGGCAAAATCAAGGTTTGCTTTATGGATAGTTTTTAATGTTTTCAAGCCATGGATGTTAGAATCCATGGTTACAGAATCTGTGGATTTGGAGGGCTGACTGTACTGCTTTAACAGAAAACTTGGGACCATAGGCAGAAATAACACGGAAAAAATAGGGATAAGTTCTTATAGTATATTTTTAAAAAGTTTAACTTGTTTCAACAAACTTTTTATCCAAAATGAACAACATGAGCATGACAGATGAAACAAACAAGCATACTAACAATTAGTAAGCCATGTGTAACCAAACACAGTGAGGCTTCAAAGAAACTGCTTGAAAGCATTTCCAAACTACATCAAGGGAGAATGTTTGCTCTTCACTAAAAGGAAAATAATTTGTTATGATTTTCCTTTTAAGGATCTAGCATATTAATCTATGGTATTTTTTTTTAAAAATACTCATTTCTGCTCAAAGGGTTATTTTTTGAATTTTACTAACATGTTATATGTATACAGTATCTTTTTCCTCACTTTGTAATGAAATTTAGCTAGGACTGTGGATAAGAGGATCTGTGCCTGGTAAGCATGTACTAAACCAAAAGGGCCAGGACAGAAGAACAACTCACCAAATTGAAGACAAGACTCAAACCCATGAAAGTCTGGAAAAGGGTTTAAAAAAGTATATATACATATATCTTTCCAGGCTCAAGGAACTATAAATCTTTGGGGGGGGGGGGCGTATTGTGCCTCGACAACAACTTTACTTTCTTACTCTTCCTCTAATCCATCATATGGAACACAAATAGAAGAGGCTGTGTTTCCAATAATGAAAATACACACTGTCAACAATTGGTATCTCCTGTGAATACATTAAAATATTCTGCTTCCGTAACACTAGAATAAATTAAAACTGAAAAAAATTCTCTCTTGCAAATGCAGACATGGCAACTCTCCACTAGAAGTTGTAATGTTTCTCCTTCTATTGAGTTAGCAGGAGATCTGAATGTTGAGGCAGATGATTGGAACATTAATGTTATTCAGGTTTCTGCATAGATTTGGGTCCCCTGTGCTAGTGGGGAGGGGGGTCTGGGCAACTGCCCAGCATTTTATGGCCATGACACTGGATAAGGCTGAGTGGGCATAAAAAGACTTTGTAATAAATGAGTTTCATTCTCAGAGGCTTTGTTAAATGAAGTATTTCTGCACTTTCCTTAATCCGGATCTATCACATTAACATTATTATTCACAAAACATCAAACAACTATTCTATTAAAGTAATGGACCATGTTCTACTCCATAGTCATTTTTGGAGGTCAGAATGTTCAGGGGGCACCCAAATCTACCAGGCTTCCCACAGACATACAAATGCCTATCCTGGCTGTGGTGCTATGTCTTACTGATTTTTGTACACCTTTTAAAAAGCCCTTTAATAAAGGATTTATTATTCTGAAATAGCAAGTTAGTACAGATAACTACATTTCACTTTGATTTGAAAGTTACAATGCAAATATTAATTTTATTTATTTATTCATTTGGTTATTTGCTACTATTTATATACTACTAAATGTAAACATTTTGAAGTAAATTTTATGTTAATAAATATGAGATATACACAATACGTAAAAGTACAATATATTTTTATGGGGGCTATGAAATAGATGTTAGGTTGGACTAAATGAGGAAGGCTTTCATAAAGAAATAAAGGAGCCCCCGGTGGCGCAATGAGTTAAACCCTTTTGCCGGCAGGACTGCTGACTGAAAGGACAGCGGCTTGAATCTGGGGAGCAGGGTGACCTCCCATCTGTCAGCACCAGCTTCTCATGCGGGACATGAGAGAAGCCTTCCACAGGATGGTAAAACATCACAGCATCCCCTGGGCAATGGCCAATGGCAGACGGCCAATTCTCTCACACCAGGAGCAACTTGCACTATCTCAAGTTGTTCCTGACGTGAAAAAACAACAACAAAGAAATATGTTTTCAACAGGTGTCTAAAGAAAGGATAGCTGATGAATACCAATTTTAAAGGAAAGAGCATTCAACATAGTAGATGCTACAGCAAAAGAGTGAGTGGCATGCAGCAGCACACATACTGACAGTGATAGGAACAGTGCGTTCTGTCCTCCTATTCAAAATATGCTATTGTTTTAAAGGATATTTTAAAGTTTATTGAAGGGCAAGTGGCAACCACATAACTGTACAGTATAACTATTCGCCTACAAATACTCTCACAGTTGTGAAGATCTGTCTTTCATTAAATGGTATACAATGAACTTTACGTCATGTAAAGTCCATGTCGTTCTAAGTTGTGGGTTTGTACAGAACAGTAGTAGCCATGTTGTACAGAACAGTAGTAGCCATGTTGGATCAAGGCAAAGAAAAATAGAAAGGATGTATCATTGGAGGTATTTTTACCATCTTTTGTTGATCAAAATGCGTGTTAGACCAGGCACAGGTTTTGTAAGGAACTGTACAAATTGAGAGGTTGATACCTATGGTGAGTGATAGTGTGAAAGAGCAATCCACAACCATTGGCAGACCTAATCTCTAAATTCATTTGAACCGTTGTCCTGCAGACATTGCCTGTTGCCTTTGGTACTATTAGTAGAACAGTTTGCCTAAAGGCTACTAGCCCTGATTTAAATTTGTTTATTTTGTCATGTCTGATAAATGTTGATGATTCCCTCCATCCAGCTGCTTTACACACTTCATCCAATGAAGATGTTGCTTTGGATGATGTTGTTGCCTTTGAACTTGTCAAACAAATCCGCACATGCTATTGTCTCAGAATGTGGAAGCAGCCACATCACAGATAACTACAACTTCTCAGTCTTCATAAAACCACCGACTCTGTTGCTTTGAATCCTAGGTTGTAGGATGAATGAAACAAATAAAATATTTTGTATACCAATTCTTTTTGTCTTTCTGCCTAAATTTTCACCGACCACCTAACATCCAATGAGTGCCACTGTATTTCTAATAGCTGTATTGGATTCCAAGATATTTCTTTTTGTAATTATTCATTAAATTTGTGTGACACACCTACACACTGCAGCCAACACACTAACATGTCATGACACACAGTTTGAAGAGCTTTGCTCTAATAGATAAAACTCAAGTCCTATGACACTTAATTTTAAGCTATTAATACTTCTGATTATGACAGGGGTTTGAGACATTCCATAGCAAGGAAAGATATAGGCTCAATCCTCTCATAATGCCTGGCATCTAAAAGATGTATGCATACGAAAACATTTCAACTGAATGCAGTTTGCATAAAGATGATACTGTGAGATGAGATTGGATGGTTTCATTTCACAAGATAATCTTCCATCATCGTGCATGGTAGGTCATTTCCAGTGGAAGCCTACCACACTATAAAATGATGGAAATCAATTTAAGAACTATGCAATAAATGAAAGACAATGCACTGTAAACTGGTTTGAACTACAAGTGTGTCAGATGATTCTCTAATCACTTTTTATTCTGTTGTTCCATAAGTTTTTTTCTCCCTCTGAACTTCTGTAGATTAAAAAAAAACTCCAGTTCAAAACATGTGCCAAAAAGATTCTGCAACTGAACTGTCCTCAACAGGCAGCAGTTTGTGTTTGGCCCACAATGTTTTGGTACAGAATACAACACAAACATGGGATATGACATATCTGACTGGCACTCTTCCTTTTGATGCTTGCAAACAAATGTGTGTGTTGCCTTTGAGACAATGGAGGGGGCGGAGACAGGTGGTCAATGCTTCTTCCATGGGATGTGGCAACAATCAAATCGGGTGATACGGGGCGTGGGGGGGATAGGTTCTCCATGCCCTACACCACTGGATTCACCACGATGTGTGGCAATTCCAGAGGCCCATATGAATAGGTCCTAGGATATGCATTGTAGTCAAGCTGGACAGGGTGATCCCATCAAACTGTTCTGGAACATTCTGAATTCAGTTTCTGTGCAGCAGAAACCCAATTGGTATGAAGCTCATGGACACGAATAAGGATAGATTTCCCATATGTTGCCTCAGGACTTAATGGGAATAGACACCACAGTCAAGAATTCAGAAGAATAAGACTTGGAAAGATAGGTATGAAGGAATGGGAGATGATCCTGAAGTATCAAGATTTATTTTATTTTGTATCAAAAGCATTGCATAAATTAGTATAAAACTGATCAAAATAGAAGGAGCCCAAGTGGCTAAATATCTTTTGACCAAAAATGGGCAACAGCAACTACATTGCGGACAAGTATACAGATGCAGAGTTGTCTGTTCTGCTCCACAGTCTCACAAGGTGGAGGATTCTTTTAGGTACCGTCGCAATCTTTGTAATTCGGAATAAAGTTGGAAAAATTACCCTTTTGAAGCAATTTTGAAGTTTTTAAGAAAACCAGAAGTCCCTTCGCCCTTCCGAAGCCTTTTCCACCATTTTTGTTACGACACATGAAGTGAGTTGGAAATGATTCAGCTTTTCCCCACTTCTGGTCCCTGGCCTCGGCTCAAGCCAGAGAAGCCAGTTTTAAACCAGAGAAAGAAGGAATTTCCTGGCCTTGGCTCAAGCCAGAGAAGCCAGTTTTAAAGCCAGAGAAGCCAGTTTTAAAGCCAGAGAAGCCAGTTTTAAACCAGAGAAGGATGGAATTTCTGGGCCTCGGCTCAAGCCAGAGAAGCAAGTTTTAAAGCCAGAGAAGCAAGTTTTAAAACCAGAGAAGCCAATTTTAAACCCGAGAAGGAAGGAATTTCCTCCGCTTGCTTTTCCCCGCTTCTGGTCCCTGACCTTGTCTCAAGCTAGAGAAGCCAGTTTTAAACCAGAGAAGGAAGGAATTTCCTGGCCTCGGCTCAAGACAGAGAAGCCAGTTTTAAAGCTAGAGAAGCCAGTTTTAGACCAGAGAAGGAAGGAATTTCCTCCACTTGCTTTCCCCCGCTTCTGGTCCCTGGCCTCGGCTCAAGCCAGAGAAGCCAGTAAAACAACCACTTTCAAAGTAAATACCACCAAATGAAACAGGAAATAACACTTTCAAACCATTAACAAAAGGATTCAGAAGTCTCTGAAGTTTCAAAAAGTTTTGAACATTTTTTTCTGTGAAAATCGGAATTGACTTTAGACTCCAACCACCAGCGCCCCCTACATTCTAAATGACTTTTGAACCATTTTTTGATCAACCAACCCTACCATATAGCAATGATTCACTGAGCTGAATTAGATGTTAACTCTGGAGACCAGATTAAACACAGAATATTGTATGAACGCTTTGCAATTGTGTTAATTTATTTGTAGATTTTGTTTATTTTCTAATTGTGTTTTAGGTTCACTTTTCTTAATAAACGTTTTTTAAAAACAGATGCATCATAAATACTAAAGTTAAGATTGTCTGTGACATCATATTACTAGTTTCTATGAATGGTTGGGAAAACTGGATTGTGAAGAAAGCTGGTAGGGGAAAAAATCAATTTATTTGAAATATGATGCTAGGAGAGAGTTCTACAGAAAATTGTGGACTACTAAAAAAAGAAAAAGAAATAGGTTCTAAATCAAATCAAGCCAGAGTTTTCCCTAGGTCCGGAGGTAAAATGACCAATCTGCGACTGTGGTACTTTGGAGTTATCGTGAGCAGATGTAACTCACTAGAAGGGACAATAATGCTTGATAAAGCAGGAGGGGAAAAAGGAAGACATCATTACAGATGGATAGAATCAATCAAGGAATCCACAGCCTTGAATCTGCTGTGGGAAAATCTCACATTGATAGGAGCACCACAAGTTGACACTGACTTAACAGGAGTTAACAACACCAATCTAGGTTTCTAGACATTTGTATCTTCAGTCTTTGAAGTGTTCCTTAGAGACAATTAACTTGCAAGTAGAAAAGAGTCTAAGTAATTGTGTGTATTTGAATTTTATATCTATATGTATAAGGTTTTGTTGCTTTAAAGTGGCTATTTTTAAAAATTAAAAATAACTGTTATTCTTATTTGCAAAAACATAAAAACTAAGTCAATGTATACTGTTCTCGGACAAACGTGCAAAACTAAAATTCAGGAAAAGTGGGGAAATTATACTATAATTCAGCAAATTAATCTGAGAGATTTAATTCTTAATTCTTGAATAGGCCTTTAGTATCTTCTAATGCAGCCTTACCGGGACATATTTATTTATGTTTCCTAAGCAGGATGATGTGCATTCAAGTCTCACTGCTATCCCAGCTGTACAGAATCTAAGCTATCATGTATCAGTGGCAAGCCTCCAGGGAAGACAACATGTGCTGCACCTGTTTTTAAATGTTCCATTATTATTTATACCTACCTTCAGCCCACTTTTCCCAAAGTATGTATTTGTGCCAGGAGCACTTCCTACCGTAGCTATCACTATGTCCACAAATGGTCTTCTTAAATTTCTGCTTTCAAAATATCTGAATTTAAAACCCTGTCAACAAATGACTCCCAGCATTATCTCTGTCCTTTGTGATAATCACAGACATTTGCCAGCACAATGGCTTAAGATTTTTAAAAACTTGCAGTTAGGATTGTGCACAAAGTGAATGGGATTTAATGTATCTGAGTAGGAAAGAGGAGGGCAAAATACAGCTTTTAAAATTCCTTTGAGACTAAAATTATCCATGTTCCTCCCTATTGGCTATCTGGGCTAGGGCTGATGAGAAGTGAAGTTCCAGAATATTGTTGCTCATCCTTGCGTTATCATAAAGACAAAGGATGATTTCTCCTTTCCCCCTATACATCTTCCAAACCAGTGATTCCCAACCTTTTATTTTTTGACCAGGGACCACTCTTCAACATTAGTACCAAAAAGGTTCCATATCAGTTTTTGGTCAACTTTAGATTTGGTTTGGTTATTTAGGGTGCTGATTCAGAAAATTGCATTGGATAGACCACATCAGCTCTAGTTTCTGATACAGAACATCCAGTAGTCACCATCTGCTTATCCACAGAAAACCATATTTAATAAACTAGAGCTGATGTGGTCTATCTGATGCAATTTTCTGAATCAGTACCCCAAATAACCCCAGGAACAGGCCTAAAAATGAAGACACCAAGGTGCCCCCACTTCCAGGTGCCACATGGGATGGCTCCGCTCAAGGGGAGGGAAGGAGGGAGGAGGAGAAGCAGCAGTTAGGGGGCTTGTTGTTGCACTTTTCATGGGGAGTCATCTTCTCCCACCCCTCGACATCCCCTTTGCCTTGGCACTATGAGAGGTATTGCAAGACCAGTGGCTCTCGTTGTAACGGTGTAGTGAGGCCATGGACCATATTTTAGTTCTTGTGGACCACTGGTGGTCCATGGACTACAGGTTGGGAACCACTGCTCTAAACCTTCTTGGGAAGACTGGGAAAAACCAATAGACTAGCTTTGCAGGAACAGGAAGGAATTTAATGCAGAGAAAGGAACACATTGGATATAACATAATAATACGATTATATTTCTCTAAAACAAATAAGCAACTTTCTCACAGCAAAATCTCCTTGCAAAATCTCTTTTCTTTCTCTTCAGTATATTACAATAGAAGAACTCTCCATATAAATTTTATCACGAGTGACTAATTATTGGCCGGGTACTTTGATGATGACATGTGTAAATGGTTTGTTCAGCAGCTGACTCGCTCCAGATCCAACTGTTAGTTTTGCAATCAGTCTGGGAGCTTAAGGCATGGTTGAATCGCATATGATGAGGTATTTGAGAATGATTTAAAACATTCAACATCCATAACTGTAAAATTGAATTGGATAAAAGTTGTTATGGGAAGACTCCAGTAAACAGGAAATACTACCAAACAGTTGAGAAATCCCTACGAACAGTGGTATTTCAAACATCTAAGATCATGCTTTGCCACTCAAAGCTGTATGAGATGGCTGACGTAGTAAGTATTTAGAAAGAAAAGCAACACTGTGTTAAAAGAAGGTTGATCATTTGGTTTCAAATGACAACGTAATCTCAATTTTACAGCATATATGAAATTCCAGTTTCATGCACAGTTGAGCTAGAATGCCCTACTTCTAATACATAGTGTATAGTACTCAGAGCATACAGATATATATGTTTAGATGATCAGATTTTCCACAAAGAAATAATATTTTTCTCCACTGAAATATAAAGTATTTGGTTATGAACCTGTATTCTTGTACAGAAAAACAATATAAATGTTTCTGTTCCTGGAGTACACTTCTTCCGCTTATACGAAGGCCTGTTTTTTACAACCCTGTTTCTTTATGAGCTCTCCCTTACAAATAATCTGCTCCTCTTTTATCTCACCCCGAGTTTTAGCATTTCATCTTGTACATGTGGCCCGCTCATTGTCATTGTGATTGTGGACATTGTATTTTTATATTGCTTATTGTATTCATATGTTTTATGTATTTCACTATGTTGTCATTTGTGTCTTTGGTTTTTATTTTATTGTAATTTGTTGTTTGGGCCTGGCCTTATGTAAGCCACCCTGAGTCCCCGTTGGGGGAGATGGTGGCGGGGTATAAATAAAGTTTATTATTATTATAAACATACCTAAAAAAAACCTCTCAGTAGTTAGCAGCTGTTGTTGATCTGTGATATTAAACTCTATTGGCAAGGCATTAACCATAATGTGATCCTGTACTGAGAGAACATCATAGCCAGGTCACTCAAAAAAATTGGTTTGGAGATGGACCTTAACAGCACTGAAGCTGAAGAGTCCATAACTATGGGCACTTCCAGACAGCACCAAATTGTGGGTTTTAATCATCAGCAGCAAAAACAAAAAACCAAAAAACCAAAACAAACCCAGGACCTGAGAAAAGGTCCACATACAGACCTGTTGGTCCTGGGATTTCTGCCTCCGTCGTCCACACTTGTTGCTTTGTCCTGGAATTTTGCCGCCCTCAAGATGGCCGCCATGGGACATCTGCCAGGAAACGTTGGCTTAAAAAAAAAATAAGATGCAAATATGTGAATCATTGTATATGTCCCATTTCTGGGTTATAGAGGCTGCATCTGTGCAGACAGGTTTTGTGGTGTACTTGTGGCATGGAACAACTGGGTGATGCTCCTGCATTATAGATGTTTGTTCCTCATTGTTTTTACCATAAAAACATGGGGGAAGTTGATTACATGGCAAAACCTTTATTTTTGTTCCCAAACTTCATTAAATGTGTGGAGGACAAAGCTGGAAAATGTGGATATTCAAATTTCTTTATGTCCATACACTCAGAAAATATGGGATTTTTATGATGGTTTGTTCCCGGGTTATTCGTGTCAGTTCCTGATTGGTTGTATCCTAAAAACATGGCAACTGTTGACTAGAGAGCAAAAACTTTATCATGGCAAGACAGTTTTTGCTCTCTAGTCAACTGTTGCCATGTTTTTCGGATACAACCAATCAGGAACCAACACGAACAACCCGGGAACAAACCAACATAAAAATCCCATGTTTTCTGAGTGTATGGACATACAGAAATTCAAATATCCACTTTTTCCAGCCAGAACCAGGATATTCCTGCAACTGAAAATCTCACAGTTTTTTGCCTTGTAGCGATTGCTCCCGTGTTTTCAGGGGATAGCGTTTGGCCACTGTCCATTTTGAAGCAGGAGCTCCTGGGATAAAGGTATTATCTGCACCGCCCTAGGATGTGTCTTTTCAGATGCCATTAGGCTTTCTTATTCCTTGCTTGTCCAGCAAGTAGTTGATGAGTGGGGTAAACCGAACTATAGCCTCACTGTATTTCTGCAAGCTCTTATGCTATTTTTTGTAATTACTTATCACTACCTTGAGCTTCTGTTTGAAAATGTAAAGAATTTACAGCTGCATAATGGTCTCAAATGTTCCGCCACATCCCATAGTGCCCAGGGATCATACACAGCAATCACTTAATCAGTTACTGAAATACAGCTACTTCTGGAATGAAATACAACAACTGCTTCATGGTATAGAGTGCAGCTCATCATAGACAAGGAAGTGAAGAAGAATACCAGAACTAACTGAAATTGCGGGGAGAATTTAGGTAGGAAGAATGCAATTATCCCTTTTGGAATTTGGCCAGGATATTAACATTAACATCTTATACTTCTATGATGTGTCCCACAGGAATTTTTAACAGCTACAAGTGGTCAGGACCTTGGTTTTACATCTCAGCCTACAGAAGCTCTAAAATATAATGCTTCACTTTGGCTTAAGAAGGAATTAAATGGAAGGGTGAGATATGCCTCACAAGTTCCTACACCATTTAGATTATTCCTTAGAGGTTTCCCATCCAACTATCTGTCATCAAGACAAAGCCTTCTGCTTCTATCTTATGCTAGCTCAGCATAAAGAGTGCAAAGGTCTACAATGATCTAAGCAGTAGTGTGAAGTGAAGGATTAGCAACCTAATAAACAATCGTTTGAGCTATTGATTTATGGAGTGGTGTTTCTTCTTTAAAGTATGGTTCAGCAGTGAGACACAGGAGTTTTTAATAATCCTATCAATGCAATGTTAGTATATAAGAAGAGAACCCGTATGAGAATCCTTATGAGGGACACACAGATACCTTATGAATATTTACAGAGAACTAATGCGAACTAGTCAAAGCCTATCTTACAGTATCTTAAAACACCAGATATTCAAGAAACAGTGGAGTAAATTCATAACCCATCAGTACTGGTTGATGAATCCCAGGTCAGGGGGCTGATGAATTCACTTCAGATTTGGGTAACTCTCCAAAGAGTTCTCCAAGGTGCTGAACTGGTTTGGAAAGGGGAGATCAGCAACTTGAATAGCTCCTTTAAGGTATTGTCTCAATGCAATGGATGCCCTTAGCTAGCCCTGCAATCCAGTTGTTCCATGAAGCCACAAAGAACAAAGCACTGGGGATAATGATGTTGGGGTACAGGGTTATCTAACCTGTTTACTTAACCAATTTGCCTTGATGGCGATGCAATATAATATTTATTAGCATTTATATTTTTAAAGGCCAATAGAGATTGTAAAAAATATTTTTTTCCAAAAAGTTTTTGGTTTTTATTAAGGGCTTCTGCATGTATCATATCGCTTACATGCAATACAGTATTTTTATATAATTATTTTCAAAATGACAGGATAAATATTTTTTTAAACATTATAAAACCTCATGTATGGAACATTGTGTGATGATTCATAGCAAACCTCCAGACTGAACTTTCATTTTTATCTCATTTATCTAAAAGAGAACCACAATCTATATGTATGGTATGGGTCATCATTGTCATCCTCATCATCATCCTCATCATCATCTATCACTTGTGATTGAATATGATTGTCTTCCAAGGATAGACTCTTGGCAGTGGTTTCGACTTATTCTAGATCTGTATGGTCTTTTGAAGTAAGGACATACATTTCCAGGTGGAAGACAGTTCCAACAAGGGTTTTCTTGATGGACCTTTCTTTTAGCACATTTTCATCTTTTGCTCTCTATTTGTGCCTCCTCAAAATCCATAGCAGAGTTGGTGATAGCTGGCTTCCGGTTACAATGCCTGAGGACCAGGGCTTCCCAGTACTCAGTGTTTATTCCACATTTTTAAGGTTAGGTTTATGCCCACTTTTAAATCTCTTTTCATGTCCACTGATATTCCATTTTCCATTCTTGGGCTGTAGTAACTACTTTGGGAAACAGCGATTGGGTATTTGGACGTGGCCAGTCCAGAGAAGTTGATGGTGGAGGATTATTGCTTCAATGCTGGTGATCTTTGTTTCTTCCAGAACAATTATATTTGTCTGCCTGTCTTCCCAATAGATTTGTAGGATTTCTCAGAGGCAATGCGGATGGAATCTTGAGAATGAGTTGAGAATGAGATTTGTATAGGGTCCAGGTTTCACAGGTGTATGACAGGGTTAGGAGGACAATAAACAAGCATCTTTCTTTATAAAGAAGTATCTTGAAATCCCTACGAATATCTCAATCCTCAAACACTCTCTGCTTCTGCATTGGCAGAGCTCAGATGGTGTTGTATTTTGGTGTTGTTGTCAACCTTTGTAGAGGTGGCTGTCAAGGTAGTAGAAATGATTCATTTTTTCTAATGTTACACCATTAAGCTGTATTTCTGGCATTGTTTGGTGCCTGCTGGTTGAGCACTTTGGTCTTCTTGATGTTCAGTGAGAGGCCAAGGAGCTGACCCAGATACCTCACCATCAACATATTTGTGGTTGCTATTCCATGATGGCACCATTGAATAAAAGTTACCGTGTTGTCTAAAGTGGTCAACTAACAATGAGTTTCTGACAATATACAGGCACAGAGATGCAACCAAAATATCGGGTAAAGAAGGTAGATAGGTTTCATCTGGTCAGTCCATTGTGTCTTGTTGGATCTACAAGTGAACTGCATTTGTTAAAAATATTATTCTTATTACAATTCAACATCAATGAAAGGGTTAAGAATTTATTAGGTCCGCAAGGCTAAAAATGGACAAAGGTAACCATTTATTTACCCCTTGGAAAAAGTTAGGAAGGCACAGCTGGGTTCTAGCCTGTCACACATTCCTACGTTTTTAGTTACTACCAGTATTCTCAAACAAGGATACATGATAAACAGTTGCAGGTGGTAAATTGCTCATGTACGAAAATGGCTCTCTTCAGCAAAATTCTACAAAAGTCATTTGTCAATAGAAATATTTGTATCTCAGGATGTGTGTTTAGCAGGACTGAAAAGAAATGTCCTAAGTCTCTCAATGAGGAATAAGAACCAAACAAGGCTTGGAACATATAAAACAGAAATTGCAATACATTCTACTATGTATAAATGAGGGGAGATTATGTCATGGTATACAAAGTTTTGCTTTTGATCATGTTTTGCTTCCTAAAAGACATAGGCCTATGAGAAAGCTGGCCAACAGTCCTCCCACAGGTCAATATCTCGAAGTATAGTAGTCAGACATAAACAATGTACATCAAACTGTCTCTTGAGTATTAAGGAGAGTAATTGGATTTCCAATATAAGGTACTTTTCTCACATATATCTGTGGCAATAATTGAAATATAACTGGATTCTGCATATTCATTTTGAAGATGCTTAGACTATTAAAGAAATGCTATGGCATATAAAGTCTAACAACAGCCACAGGTTCAGTCTTCCAACAATATCTGGAGCGATGCATGATCTCCACACTTGGATTAGATTCAGAATCTGGGAAAGGGAGCAATAACATGAGAAATGTTATAAAGAAGGTACTTAATGTTATGTACCATAATGACCCTATTAGTAAAGGTAAAGGTTTCTACGTTCTCCATTTCTAAGCTGAAGAGCCAATGGTGTCCGTAGACACCTCCAAGGTCATGTGGCCACCATGTCTGCATGGTACCCACTGGAGCGGTACCTATTGATCTACTCACATTTGCATGTTTTTGGACTGCTGGGTTGGCAGAAGCTGGGGTTAACAGCGGGAGCTCACCCCACTCCCCGGATTCAAACCGCCAACCTTTCGGTCAGCAAGTTAAACATGCTGTGCCACCAGAATCTTATTATTACGACAACAACAAAAAACTATATCAGACCATTGGTTCATGTCTCCCTTTTGTCATCAAATGTATTTATAAACAACAAAAGGTGGTATGTCACCTTAAATATTAACAAGACTCCACTAAGTATCATCCTAAAATAATTCTCAATTTAAGATTTAAAACATGGGAAAACAGTCTTTTAAGTAATCTCCTGATTGAAGCAACGTTACAAAAATGTGGTTTATTTGCAGTAATGGCATTATAAAAGCTTACTGTGGAAAATAAGCTTTTCATAAACTATGAATACTGCTGATGATATTAAAACATCCAGCAAGTGTGAGCATAAGTTCCCTATCATGAGGTTTAAGAGACTACACTCACGAATGGGATAATATACAAATATAAATATAAAATGCAAGATTGTAGTTGTATGAAACTGGGTTTTAAGCTCACTGCATTAACCTATTTTTAAATCCAAAAGTTTTCTAGAAAAGCAAATACAGCAGAAACACGCAGTATTTATTATGCTGCCTTCTGCACAGGTGTTATTTCAGAGTGATTAGTACAGATTATCAGATGATCATCTTCATCCATGTGATCAACAAGACCAAAAGGTCACCATGGTTTTAGTTTACCATATGCTATAAAATTCATATGTTAAACTGACAGGTTAGCATAACTCCTCTCTCCACCACCACCACACATACAGACACATAGATTACAGATAATTTTAATTGAAAAGAATCAGAAATTAGATTTGAAATCATTTTGTAGACTACAACACATGTAGTCTACAACACATAGAAGACCTCTAGAATGTTTAGGCCACGCAAATCCTACTGGAAATTAACATGATTTCTGTCCAATAAATATATGATTGAAACCAATGCAACGGCAAATGATAAAACAGCACATTTGCTCAGGATATTTCAAAATCAGACGTTGGGACATCAAAAGATATAATGAGAAAGCTTTGTAAAATGGAGTATTTCCATTTTTGAAATAAACAAAAGGCAAAACCTATGTATGATTTGTCTGCAAATTATGTTAAGAGTCAGATTTTTCCTTTTATTAATAAGTGATAACTCTGCTTTCTTACACTTCTAGTACGCTACTCCAGCATTACTTTATTTAGCTGCAACACCATGCACAAATGCTGATCCTAAATATATCTGCTGAACTCCAAGTGACTTCTGTTTATAAATAGGACATAACATGCTATTAAATCTTCCTTACAACAAACTGTCCTATGCCAAAATATTTGCGCTGGATTTTTTTTAACCTACAGCTAAACATTGGATAACCAGAAGCAATCCTTAAATTTGTTTTGCAAAATTCTGTCTTTGCCAGATAAGTGTTAAAGTTTCTGAATTGCATGTTGGATGCAGTAGCACACTAATGCAGCAATTCTTTACTTATGGTCTACAAGTTTCCTATGCAATTATTTCCAGAGTGAAACCACTTTCTCAAAGATAGGTTGGACCTGAAGTGTATAGGGCTTTATAGGTAATAATTTGCACTTTGAATTGGGTCCAGAAACTCATCGGCAGCTGATAGAGCTGTTTTAGTGGGGGCATGATATGCTTCCTATTACCAGCTCCCATTAGTAATCTGGCCACCAACCTTTGCACTAACTGCAGTTTCCAAGCTGTCTTCAAAGGCAACCCCACATAGAGTGCATTACAGTAGTCCATTCTAGATGTGACTAAGGTGTTGCCCACCATGGCCAAGTCAGGCTTTTCAAGGTACGGTCCAGTTAGCGCACAAGTTTTAATTGTACGAAGGCCCTCCCTGTCACTGCTGACACCTGAGCTTTAAGCAGTGCTGAGTCCAAGAGAACCCCCAGACTGCGGACCTGTGTCTTCAGGGGGAGTGTTACCCCGTTGAGCACAGGTTGCCACCCTGTACCCCAATCGGCCCCACAACTGACAAGAAGGACCTCTGTCTTGTCTGGATTAAGCTTCAGTTTGTTGGCCCTCATCCAGTCCACCATAACTGTCAGGCACTGGTCCAGGATCCGGGGAGCTTCCTTGGAATATGGTGGAAAAGAGTAATAGAGTTGTGTGTCATCTGTGTAGAGATGGCACCCTACACCAAAACTCTGGATGACCTCAGTGTTGAAAAGCATGGGAGAAAGAATAGAACCTTGCAGGACCCCACAGGTCAATGGCCAGGGGTTCGAATAGGTATTCCTCAGCATCACCAAATGGATACGATCCTCCAGGAAGGAGCAGAGCCACTGCAAAGAAGTGCCCCCAAGACCCATTCTAGAGAGCTGACTCAGAAGGATACCATGGTTGGTGGTATTGAAAGCTGCCGAGAGATCCAGAGAACTAGCAGGGACACTCTCCCCCATCTAGTCCTCTGCAGAGATCATCCTCCAAATCAACCAAAGTTGTCTCCATTCCATGGCCAGGCCTAAACCCAGACTGCAAGGGATCAAGATGAAGTAACCTGAGGTTTAACCCACAGTAAGAATCAGGAGACATGCTTGCTGATTTATAACCAAGAAAGGGGAAGGTATCTTATAGTGCCCAAGATCATGTTCAGAAAGTGGGTATTAGATGCCTCTAACCCAGTCTTCTGGAACAGTTAGAGTTTGCATGGTTGTTGTGTCACATACGGAAGAGATGAACAGGAAAACCACGATTTAAGTGCTTCTATCCTGCTATTGCTCTACCAAGGGAGGAATCCTGAATGAATAGAATATAAAACTTCCTTGAAAAGAAATTCCAAATAGCATACTGATCACGAATCCACTTTCAAAATTACTAACCATTTTTGTTTGGCTCACAAAACGAGCAACTCTGTTGAAGAAGTTTATCAAAAATAAGACTTTCCTATATAGAGTTTTACTGAATAGTCCTTATTTGCATTTAATAGTAAATAATTAAGGAATGATTTATATATTTATTAAAATGTTTATACTGTATTTGCTTCATTTGGGAAATCTGTTTCAAACTGAAATTGCTAAAATATTGTGAGGATGATAGTTTCAAAAACCCAGTGAATGAATTAATATTGAATTCTTATATGCATGAATTAACAAATTGATTCGGGCCTCAGTACAATATTTGAATAATGCAGCTGCCAAATTCATTGGTTTCAATGTTTCCGGAAACTAATCTCCTGTGTAAGTTACAACACTCAACTACTGTGCTTCTATTCTGTTCTGGGTGATGACTTAATAATGCTTCACAGTTGCATGACATTTCATTAACAACGCTAGTTAAAATATGTGCCAGTTCTACAAATTAAAACAAATAAATCCTGTTTTATAAGAAATCATGTTTACAGATTCGTAAAAAAGCTGTATTGAGGGCCTAAAATTTTAAGTAGGAACTAAAATCCTAAAGAAAGAGGAAAAACAAATATTATAACCAAAAGACATTTCACTTGAAAATATTGGGATGAAATGATAATAGAAGTAAAGTAAAAGCAAATGGCTTGGATCGAAAGATGCTTTAGTTTTTAGCATACGTCTTGGCAAATTCTTTCAACTGTATTTCTTGCTGAAGCCCTCTAAGTTCAGTTCCAGAGGGATCTAGAAAATCCACTTGGGAGTAGTGTTTTTGGGGCACAGGAGCATTCGAAAGAGGAAAGAAGTGAGGAAGCCTTGACTGTGAACAGTGAAATTTGCTCACTACTCTGCCTCCACTGCCAAAACATTGATTCCAGAATCACAGAGAATTTGATGAGCAGATGTTCAGTCTTTAAACATATCAACACAAGGGGATAGTCAGGATGATGATGATTGCTTCCGTCTACACTCTGATACCTTTAAGGTCCTACATGCACAGATGCATACATCTCAATGCTCCATTTTTAAAGAGCAGAGTCTTCAGAATCATGGGTCCCAACATATTATTCAAACTACATTCCCTTTTATCAGTTTCAACCTTCTAAAACAATTGTAGATATGTGATAAGCATTGACAAATTCCAATAAAGATGCGTATAAGGATCTTATCACATTAGAATCATAGAATCATAGAATCAAAGAGTTGGAAGAGACCTCATGGGCCATCCAGTCCAACCCCCTGCCAAGAAGCAGGAATATTGCATTCAAATCACCCCTGACAGATGGCCATCCAGCCTCTGTTTAAAAGCTTCCAAGGAAGGAGCCTCCACCACACTCCGGGGCAGAGAGTTCCACATTAGGTACCCTAACGTAGGCAACAGCGGGGGGATTTGCCAGGCAGCGTGGCGAATCTTGCACGCAGCGGGGGAATCCATTGCTCCGTGCACCACATTGCCTACAGCATTGCCTTCCCCATCACATGGGAGAAAGTGTCGCTACCCAGTTTCCCCCCGTGCTTGCCCCATTGCCAACAACACATTGCCGGTGAACCTCCCATGTTCTCATTGCTCTGACACAGGACGTTTTCAGCACCATTTGGGGATGGAGCCCCCACCTCCCCCAAAGTAGCTGTGTATCATTTTTTGGGATCTGGTGGCCACCATCCCCCAGATGTACTGAAAGTGTTTTAGGACAGGTAAGTGCCCATGTGATGAAGTCTTAAGTGGATTTAATATATAAGTTGAAGGTAAGTTTGGGAGCCAAAATGATGGATTATGATATGACCTGTGCATAACTGTAATAATTTTATTGATTAGCTCTTAGGCAATATCACAATACCAAACCAAGCAAGTCTAACCTGTGCATAAGTCGAGTGAGAGAAGCATCTGTGTCATCTCAGTAAGTTAGCTGCCCTTGGCCTGTGCCATTTCCCCACCCAGGCATTCAAAAAGGCCAGAAGTGGTGCCATGGCAGAAAGAGTAGAAGGGGTTGGTGCTTCTTTTAGGTTCTTCTGGGACAAACTAAGGTCTTGTCTTTTTCCCTTTACTCAAAAAGAGGGATGGTTCCTCTTTTTTTGTTAATAAGAGTGGAGGCTTAATACAGGCAGTCCCTGAGTTATAAAAGTCCAATTTACAAACAACTCATAGTTAAGAATGGGGGTGAGACAACAGGAAGTGAGAGAAATCTGTTCCATGGTGGAAGGTGGCCCTAGTCAGGTTTGGTTTGACATGCCTTTCTCTTGGCTGATTTCTCTCTTTCACCCTCCATTCATGCGTCTTCAAATTCGGCAGCACTGCTGGTCACAGATGACCTCCAGTTAGTGCACTCAAGGGCCAGGGCTTCCCAGTTCTCAGTGTCTATGCCACTGTTTTTAAGGTTAATTTTAAGCCCATCTTTAAATCTCTTTTGCTGTCCACCAACATTCCGTTTTCTGATCTTGAGTTGGGAGTAGAGTAACTTTTTTGGGAAACGGCGATCAGGCATTCAGACGACGTGGCCAGTCCAGCAGAGTTGATGGCATAGGAGCATTGCTTCAGTGCTGGTAGTCTGCTTTTTCCAGCATGTTGACATTTGTTTGCCTGTCTTCCCAAGAGATTTGTAGGATTTCAGAGGCATCACTGATGGAATCATTCCAGGAGTTGAGTATGACGTCTGTAGACAGTCCACGTTTTGCAGGCGTATAGCAGGGTGGGGAGGAGGATAGCTTTATAAACAAGCACCTCGGTCTCCCTATGGATGTCCTGGTCCTCAAATACTCTCTGCTTCATTCATAAAAATGCTGCACTCACAGAGCTCAGGCGGTGTTGTATTTCAGTGTCAATGTTCATTTTTGTGGAGACATGGTTGTCAAGGGAGCAGAAATGGTCAACATTTTCTAATGTTACACCATTAAGCTGTATTTCTGACATTGCAGAGGGATTGGCTGGTAACTGCTGGAAGAGCAATTTGGTTTTCTCAATGTTCAATGACAGGCCAAGCTTTTTGTATGTTTCTGCAAAGGTATTTAGAGTGGGTTGTTGTAGGTTTTTTCGGGCTATATGGCCACGGTCTAGAGGCATTCTCTCCTGACGTTTCACCTGCATCTATGGCAAGCATCCTCAGAGGTAGTGAGGTCTGTTGGAACTGTGTTTAGAGTGGCTTGTAGGTCTTCTTCTGAATGTGCACATACTACATTATCATCGGAATATTGGAGTTCTATAACAGATGTTGCTGTGACTTTGGTTTTGGTTTTTATATCAAAAGGGGATTTGGTACCATGAGAATATTTAGACATTGGTAATGATCTTTAAGATATGAGTACATAAGTGGTTCTTCCATCCACCTCTTTGGCTGGGTTTTTAGAGGTTAGATACAATGGGAACTCCATTCCATTTGCATATAATCAGAACAGAACTAGAAGAAAAGGCAGGTTTCTGTGATGCTCATACAAGCTGTGAAGGATAACAGAAAACAACTGGCTAGCTGGCAGCAAAACCATATGCCTTTCGATCATTGTGATTAAACCATTTTAGAAGGTTATGCCCCAGGTGAACTCTAACATTGGAACAGAACTCAGGTGAAGAAAAAATAAATTGGAGGCAAAGATGGGCGCAGTTTCCAGATGTGAATCATCAAATCAGTCAACGTGTTAAGAGTTAAGGCATTTCTCGTCATATCAGCCAATTCACCCTTGCGGATACATGCTTATCCCATGTTTTCATCCATGAGGCTAAGGGCTCTTCCAGACAGGTCCTATATCCCAGGTTTTCTGCTTTAAGCTGGATTATATGAATCCTCACTGTCAAATAATCTGGGATAAACAGGAATCCCTGGATCAAATCCTGGAATATAGGGCCTGTCTGGAAAGGATCGCAGTCACATACTGTCAATCACATACTGTCTCTCAAAAGTATGTTCCTAATTTGCTCTTTTTCCCCTGGAAATGTAAATTTGTGTTTAATTCAAACCTTCTTTTAAACATATGACTATAATCACTGACCATTTGTCCAGTGACTTATCCTGCCGAACGAGTTCATAAACACAGGATTAGGCCTTTAGTGTAAATCAAAGTATCCAACAACATTGGTTATAACACTAGTTATATTGCTCCTTAAACTATATTTGCATTGCATTTAAGCATTTAACCATTAAGTTGTAATGATATTTTGTAGCAAAAGTAAGGATTATCTTATGACCCCAAAACATTCCATTACTTTTTGCATCTGTTTACTGATAATAAAAGAAGCAGCTGTTTTAAACCTAACAAACAGGTGTGAACAATTTGAGCCTTTAAACAGAAGCTGAACTAAATTTCCCATCTTCATGTTCTGAAATTATATGTCACAGACCATTTTAATATCGCTATTTTTTTTTTACTTTATCTACGATGACTGATAAAGAATATAGAGGAAATAAAACCAACGAGAGAATCTTGTAGGACCTTAAAGACTGACAGATTCACTGTGGCATAACTCATCACGGACTTCAGTTCACAAGTTTACTTCAAGATCTGGTTCTTACACTCTGCACATGCTGAACTAATTATATCAGATGTGTTCCATAAAATCTTTAGTCACACAACTGAGCAGCCTTTTCTTCGCCAACTGTTGTATATCAAATTCGCTGCAGAAAACCATGATAATTATGAAGTAACAGAGTATCGGATTCATAGCAGTAATATATCTCTATCTTAGTTAAGCTATAAATGATAATCAAGCTTGAAATTGTATATTTATTTGACATAACTCTTCCGTATCGCTGGCATCCATGTCTGCTTAAAAATGTGATAAAATATTTCAATTTGTACACAGATAGCATTACTCTGCTAAGTGTGTTGCTTTGGAAGGCACCTGAACAGAAATAAAAAAGAGAAATCGAATAGTGTTCCTCCGAAGATTATAAAGAAAATGCATAATTATAGTAATGAATTAATTTCATCAGTGGTTGGATCCAATTTTTAAAAAAGCATCAGGAAGCAATAATATTTCCGTAGACTTTCAGTTAACCAGCACCTGGTAGGTGTCAGATAAATGTTGTTTCTGGTTGCTTGAGAGTTACTATTAAAATAGGTCTAATATCATACCCCGGTGGCGCAGTGGGTTAAAGCACTGAGCTGCTGAGCTTGTTGATCGAAAGGTTGCAGGCTCGATTCCGGGGCGCGGCGTGAGCTTCCGCTGTCAGCCCTAGCTTCTGCCAACCTAGCAGTTTGAAAACAAGCAAACGTGAGTAGATCAATAGGTACCACTCCGGCGGGAAGGTAACGGCGCTCCATGCAGTCATGCTGGCCACATGACCTTGGAGGTGTCTATGGACAACGTTGGCTCTTCGGCTTAGAAATGGAGATGAGCACCACACCCCAGAGTCAGACATGACTGGACTTAATGTCAGGGGACTACCTTTACCTTAATATCATACCCCATAAGTAAAGGTAAAGGTTTTCCCCTGACATTAAGTTGTGTCCGACTCTGGGGTGTGGTGCTCGTCTCCATTTCTAAGCTGAAGAGCTGGCGCTATCCGTAGACACCTCCAAGGTCATGTGGCTGGCATGACTGCATGGAGCACCGTATCTGGGCTGGGGAAATTTGCATTGCAAAACTACCTTGACAGAAAAAAACATTTTAGATAAACGATCTCGCCTGTTTTTTTGTTTGTTTTTTTTAAAAAAAGATAATTAGCTGTAGCTATTACAGAGTTTGAAATGACTCGGAGGGAGGGGAGCACTGAGGTGAATGTTGGGAAAATACATAAAAATTAAATTAACAGTAGATGTAATGACATTTCCTTATGGACATCAGATATCTATTGTATTACAAACATAATGTATTCACTTATTTTAACACTAGCTGTCCCTTGCCACGCGTTGCTGTGGCCCAGTCTGGTGATCTGGAAAATATATGGCTGACTTCTCTGGTTGAAGTAGTCTGCAGTGCCTTTCAGAGAAGTCAGCCATAGCAGAGCACCTGATGAACCAACCTGGACACAGCATATTATTTGAGAACACAGAAATCCTGGACCACTCTCACAACCACCATGTCAGACTACACAGAGAAGCCATTGAAATCCACAAGCATGTGAACAATTTCAACAGAAAGGAGGAAACCATAAAAATGAACAAAATCTGGCTACCAGTATTTAAAAAAACTCAAAAATTACAACAGCACAACAGAGAGGAAACAAACAAGGACATCTAATCACCTCTCAACAAAAGATTGCTCCAGGCACTGCCAGGCAATCAAATGCTTATCAAGGTGGTCAGTTGAAACATTCACACCTAGCTCTAGCAGACAAGAGTTCTTTGTCCCACCCTGGTTTTTCCTAGTTCCAACAGACCTCACTACCTCTGAGGATGCTTGCCATAGATGCAGGCGAAACGTCAGGAGAGAATGCCTCTAGAACATGGCCATATAGCCCGAAAAACCTACAACAACCCAATATCCTATTATATCTTGCATTTCTGTTGTTTCTCATCCCCACCTTCCCTCATGATATGAATGAATCCATAAAAGTGGGCCATAGTCTACAAGGCCTTATACCTGATAGACATCATGGGCCTACAAAGCTCTTTAGTTGTTTCTTCTTTGGGTTATTCCTTCAGCTGGTCTTACCTCACAGGGTTATTGTGCAAATAAAAGAAAGTTTCCACAGAGGCTCAACTTCTATTTGGATGAAAGGCAGGATCTACATCTCACTTCCAAACAAAGCCATCCATGTCAAAATGGGTGTTTCTTCCTTCTCTGAAACCAAGAAAAGGCAGGAAATTCTCTCGGGGCCTCTCCTCACCTGAGGTACGAAGCACAAGGAAGAAAGGTAGGCAGGTGAAGCCACCAATTCAGCTCTGTGGCAAATATGACAGTAGCAGGGTGGCAATAAGGCAGCAATGAGTGGTTCTCTTCAGCATAGTTTAGGCAGTGTGTTTGCTTTTTGTTTGCTCAGACTCCCTTATCCCTCCACACACAGACAACCTTTGAAATGTATCAGTTCTTGGGGAAAAGAAGTGTTGGCCAGGGAGAAGAACACAGAGTTGACAGAAAAGGCACAGGATTGGTGTGTGGTGAAAAGGACCAGCCTGCGTTGGAAGTAGTTCAAGAAGAGAAACCGACACAGAAGGGAGGCACTCCTAAAGGGCTTCCTTGAGAGGTTTTTTCCACTCTTAAGCCCATGGCCTCTAGCAGTTTTTCCAACCTGGATTTAATATAGACAGTCCCTGGGTTACAAACATCTGACTTATGAACAACTCATAGTTAAGAACAGGAAGAGAGATAATCTACCCCTTGGAAGGGAAATTCACCCCTGAAAGAGTTGTTGTTTTTTATTTGTTCAGTCACTTCCGACTCTTTGTGACCTCATGGACCAACCCACGCTAGAGCTCTCTGTCAGCCAGCCCTCACCACCCCCAGCTACTTCAAGGTCAAGCCAGTCACTTTAAAGATAACATCCATCCATCTTGCCCTTGGTTGGCTCCTCTTTTTCCTTCCATTTCCCCCAGCACCATTATCTTCTCTAAGCTTTCCTTTCTTCTCATGATGTGGCCAACATACTTCATCTATTCCTCAAATATCCTTCCCTCCAGTGAGCAGTCAGATTTTATTTCCTGAAGTATGGACTGGTTGGATCTTCTCACTGTCCAAGGCACTCTCAGCATTTTCCTCCAGCACCACAGTTCAAAAGCATCTATCTTGCTTTGCTCAGTCTTCCTTATGCTCCAGCTCTTGACATCCTAGGTTATTACGGGGAATCCCATTGCTTTAACTCTGCGGATCTTTGTTGCCAGTGTGATGTCTCTACTCTTCACTATTTTATCCAGATTGCTCTCCTCCCAAGAAGTAAATGTCTTCTAATTTCCTGTGTCTGCAGTCATCTTTGCATCTAGAAATACAAAGTCTGTCACTGCTTCCACGTTTTCTCCCTCTATTTACCAGTTGTCAATCAGTCCGGTTGCCAGAATCTTTTTTTTTTATAACTGCAACCCAGGTTTTCCACTTTCTTCTTTCACCTTGCTTAGAAGGCTCCTCAGCTCCTCCTCGCTTTCAGCCATCAAAGTGGTGTCATCTGCATATCTAAGGTTGTTAATGTTTCTTCCAGCAATTTTCACCCAAGCCTTGCATTTGTCAAGCCCCGCACATCGCATGATGTGTTCTGCATACAAGTTAAAAAGGTTGGGTGAGAGTATGCAGCCTTGCCGTACGCCTTTCTCAATCTTGAACCTGTCTGTTGTTCCATGGTCAGTTCTTACTGTTGCTACTTGGCCCTTATACAGATTCCTCAGGAGACAGACCATGACTGTGAGGATCACATTAAATTGTGGCAAGTTCTTCGTGGTATGGGGATACCAAATCACCTTGTCTGTCTCCTGAAAGTTATCATGGGGAAAAGAGGTCTCCACTGAAGCTTTCTCGCCAATCCTGGTTTACACAACAAACCAATTTTTAAAAAAATCAGTTCTCACAGGGACAGAAGGTAAGTTAAAATGTTCTGAACAGGGCCACAGACAGCAAAACAACCACCACAGGAGTGTTAATTCTTCTCTATATTACTCAAAGCATGCACACACACACCTGGCTGGAGTTACACTTAAAAATGTACTTGTTCTGACTTACATACAAATTTAACTTAAGAACAAAATCTACAGAACCTATCATGTTTGTAACTTGGGGACTGCCTGTATTCAGTGTGCATTCAAGCCATTTATCTAAGACCAACATATCACAGGGGTTTCTTAGCAAAATTTGTTCTGAGGGGGTTTGCTTTGCCTCCCTCTGAGGCTGAGAGAGTGTTACTTGCCCAAGGTCACCCATTTGGTTTCTATGGCTATTTTCAAAGTCATAGTCAAATAACAACGTGGCACTGGATCTCTACTTCTGTTTCTGCCCTGGTAATTCTGCCAAAAAACCTGTGATAGGTTCAACCTTGTTGTTGCTGTGTTCATTCAAGTTGTTCCCACTTATGGCAGCCCTAAAGCAAACCTAACACCGTTTATTTGGGGAGGGGGCCGCAGGTCAGGTCCTCTTATCTGGCTTACATGCTTCTTATACAAATGGCAAGGAATATGATTTTGAAATATTTAATAACCTCAAAAGTGTATCTTCTTAAATGTGTGACACAATTTTTGAAGTGTTTTACTCGCATTAAATTGCACCGAAAACACGAATGCAATGTCAATAACAAGAAATCCTAATTTCCTAATGAGAACCAAATGTGGCATAGACATTCAGTGCTGCATTATCACAATGTTGAAGGCCGTCACTTGACAGTGAAAATAACCTTCAAAATCTGTTTTTTTGCTGGTCTCATACATTCTTCCTTACCGCTGAATATTCGCAGTCTGAAAACCATTTACATAACTACAAAACCTGTAGCCTTTAATCACAGCTACACATTAACAGAATATTCAATTTATAAACAAGCTAGCCACCTCATTCTAATAACAAGTAATATTGCTACTGTACATTTAATGTAAAATAGTTACATATCATATAGCTGTTATCTTTTGAAATATAATTTGATTCTAAGTATTCTGCTATACTAAAGCATAACTCAACCATACTATTAATTTAATAACACCCCACATTCATAGAAGATGCATTTGGTTTCATGTTCTAAGTGTATGAATGTACATGTTCCATCTTTTACATATTGTTTATACATTGCCAGCAACACAATCCATGTCCATAAGCTGTTTCTACACATATATCTGCATGAATCTTTTCATAGAATCATAGAATCAAAGAGTTGGAAGAGACCTCATGGGCCATCCAGTCCAACCCCCTGCCAAGAAGCAGGAATATTGCATTCAAATCACCCCTGACAAATGGCCATCCAGCCTCTGCTCAAAAGCCTCCAAAGAAGGAGCCTCCACCACACTCCGGGGCAGAGAGTTCCACTGCTGAACGGCTCTCACAGTCAGGAAGTTCTTCCTAATGTTCAGATGGAATCTCCTCTCTTGTAGTTGGAAGCCATTGTTCCGCGTCCTAGTCTCCAAGGAAGCAGAAAACAAGCTTGCTCCCTCCTCCCTGTGGCTTCCTCTCATATATTTATACACCTCTCACATATTTATACATATTTTATGGGATCTGAGCAATCAAGAACTTGGTGGAAAATATTATACTTGCTTTAGAAGTTATGGTTTTTATTCTACTCCTTCTCTATTATTGCTGTTAAAAATAAATTTTCCTCTTATTTGCTTTTATTCTTAACTAGAGGAATGGCATTGCATTGAAGACTTTGTTTCACGAAACATGTTCAGAAAACTGTGAAACTAATAATTGTGAGGAGTTAATCCCATCTTTAGTTGTTCTCAAAATATTTGCATTTTTAAATAAGTAATGATTTGAAAATACAATAGAAAGCAATGCATAAATTCAGTGCTCACGTTCTTCTTACAAAACAGCAAAATTTTATATTTTATTTTGTATAAAAATATGAAATACAATTTCAAATGAAATATTTCCTTGCTAGTCGCTCTGTGGAATATCTGTTAAACAATGAATAAGAGGTCGGCCATGAACACAGCTTTTATCTTGATTTCCAAGTTGCTGCTTCATTCTACATACAGTGTCCTGAACATCTTCCTTTGATAAATACAATGGTAGCTGCCGGGAAAGTCGCACTGCTTCTCCCTGTGGAAGCAAAAACATTGTATTACCTGCGGTTATAATATACTAAAGATGTAAGGTGGTGAATTGTCAAAATAACATTTTTGCTAACATATTTTTCTGGAAAATTCACATGCTCTTATTCTTTTAGCTAAATAATAGATTTGGAAAGAAGAAAAAGTTATCTGTAAAACAAGAACTTCAGCAAACATGGTATGGAGCATTTTCCCAGTAAATATATAAGTAATTCACAGGGATTACATATTTATTTATTTATTTACAATGTTTATATTCCACCCTTCTCACCCTGCAGGGGACTCAGGGCAAATTACAATGTACATATACACGGCAACATTCAATGCCATAGACAACATATATAGACAGAGGCTATTTAACATCCCAGCTTTTTTCCCCCGAGGGTATTCTGGCCACCAGGGGAGCTGTCGCTTCACCGTCCATTTGTGACACTGATGAAGTACTTTCTCATTCTTTGCATGCTTGCTGGAGATTTTTATGGTGTTGTAAATTAGCCTCCCCGCATAAGTGGTACCTAAATTTCCTACTTGAAAGATGCAACTGTCTTTTGAGCTGCAAAACAATTTGCAGAGAAAAGGCCATTTTCTTTTGTCTGAAATCCCCAGGGAAAAAAAAGTTGCTCAGAGCTTATTTCAAAACAAATTTGTACAGCATTGCATTTCTTCAAATCCAATAGGATAGCTTTTATTCCCATGTGGGAAAAGGAAGAAAGGTAGGAACCTCTAGATATGGAACAACTAACGAAAGAAGATAGCATCACAATTATATTTGCAAAATAAATCTAAAGGAGAGAAGATGATTTTAAAGATTTTGATGGGCAAATGTGTAGAATTTAGCTGGACTGAAGACTTCGAACAGGGCCACTGATTCTTGAAGAAATAAAAAATTCTTCTGTCAGCCCCTATGGCCAAAAGATTACATGTATCTTCCAGGGCTCTCTAGTTTACATGGTGACACAAAGTTAACACGTGCCTGTTAAATACAATGTTCATTAAGTTGAGAAAGAGCTAGATCTCCAAACTGGATTGAAGATTATTTGAGTAACTAGGAATAAATCAATTAGCAATGCATGTAGGCAGATTTTCATGGCTATCTGAAAATGGGGAGGTACAGTAAGAATGCACATTCAGTGCATATTCTTTGCAAACACCCATTTGGTTGATTCTGCACATATTATAAAAAGAGGAGTTTATTGTTATTTTTAGCCTTACCCATAAGCATCCAACAGCAATACCAGCTTTAGAGGAAGTAATAAAAATACTGAATTTACCCATTCTTCTGGTAATACTTTAGCTCTCCAAAAGCAATAAAAATGTCAAGGTGAAAGTTTTTTTTAATTTTAAAAAAGCCACTGTTACATTAAAATAGCATGTTTTGGAAATAAATGATACAATATTGTTTTCTTCTTACCTCCAGGTAGTTTACGACTTTAAGAGGTCTACATTCATATACTTCTTTTGCATTATCATTTATCACAAAGTTGAGAATTTCTTTCAGATCTGATATACCATAGTATGGAACACAACTGGCCATTCCTTCTATTTCCAGTTGATTTTCTTGAGCTTCTGAACCTATTAATAATAAACATAAAAATAAACAAGACAATGTAGTATCTAGATCAGGCCTGGGCAAACTTTGTCCCTCTAGGTGTTTTGGACTTCAACTCCCACAATTTTTAACAGCCAGTAAACAAATTCAGTGGGCTCTCTATATCTGCTGGTTTTGGTTCCAGGACCCTTGTGGATACCAGAATCTGTGGATTCTTGAGTCTCATTATGTACAACTGTGTAGTAAAATGGTTTCCCATATATAAAATGGCAAAAATAAAGTTTTTGACTTGGATTTTTAAATATATAATTTCAAGTAATGGATGGTTGAATTCGTGAGTGTGAATGACCAGCTGTCGCTAATTTACAGTGGACTAGAGGCTGCTGTATAATAATTTGATATTGACGTAAGGTAAGCTTGTTTTGCATTACGCCCATACAAGTATCATCAGCATATCAAAATAAAACGATACATTATAAAAGCATTGTAAAGTTACAAAACAAGTGTTAAATTCAACAATTGTCCAATAATGAACCTGAATGTCAAACCTCAGCACTAGCTCAATTTAAGAGCTTTTAATATAGTGCGGTATTTAAATGTTTTTTTTAAGGTTAATCTGTATCTGCACATTGGAATGTGCACTTAAAACTATGGACACTTCTGCCCAGTCAAGCTATTCCATGTTAATAAACTAATTTTGCTGCTATGATTATTTATTTATTTATTTATTTATTTTACTTAATTTTTACGCCAATAAGAAACTCAAGGCAGTTGGAGGATGGCAAAGAAATGGGGAGAAAGATATTTCAGTGTGCATATGGTTAGACTGCTCATGTGTGGTTTTTTCTGGGAGTTGGTTATCAGCACTTTTGTCCTAACCGAGATATTTTTGTTAATATCTCAGAACCAATGATAAACTGTTGCACAAAGATATGATTGCTGTGGTATTGACCATGGAGTATATGGAAACTGCTTGGTGGTAGAAAACCTTTGAGTGAATTAGTGCGAGGAATTGGTTAGATAGGGTCAGGACAATTATGTTCTTAGAATCTCTAATATATTCTGTAAATGACTGAAGGATAGGCAAATGCTCAGGTTTCAAGCATCCTTCTATTTTATTTTCAAACAATGTGTCTGAAAATAAAATATTGCCCAACCCAAGAAGCACACTGAATACTAAAAACGCTTTTTAAGCTATTTAATTTGACTTCCTTTAGGTGGAGGAAATCTTTTGTACCTTTTTTCTACTATTTTCTCTAATATTACAAATGGGATAAGACTTGGTGTAATTAGACATGTGGGCTGATTGTTAAGGTCTCCTGACTGTATTATGCTTTACATATTTCTTTCTTTTTCTTTCTCTTCCCTATTTTTAGTAGCTCAGAGACATAATTTCTCTGTGTCTGTAAAAATCTAAATCTACACAACATATTAAGATTAAGATTTCAGCTTATCCTAGCTTCTGAAATTAAGCTGATTGTAATGTTGGAAATAGAAACCTTCTACAAGCCTCCACTAGTTATTTATTATGTATATAATTCAGATTGCTTACTGTATTGTATACGTATGCAGTTTTCCTTAACTCTGTTGTGGGAGGGGCTGCAGACCATGTGATCCAATCTGGGACTATTCAGATCTCAGACTCCATTTTAGAAACAGTATGCTTTTAGAAGATAGTAGAAACAGACTGTACAGAGACTTTATTAGATTCCTCAGAACAGAGAGATGCTTTAGACTTCAGACTTTTAAGATTAGAAGATGCCCTGCGATATGTCCACAGAGAAACTACTTCAAATCCTATCTGTAACTTGATTTATTTATTATTTATTTATTTGCAGCATTTATATTCTGCCCTTCTCACCCTGCAGGGGACTTAGGGCGGATCACAGTGTACACATATATGGCAAATATTCAATGCCAATTTTGACTTACAACATATACAGACATACACAGAGGCTATTTAACTTTTTTTTGGCCGCCAGGGGAGCTGTCGCTTTCATTGTCCATCTGTGACACTGATTAAGTGCTTCCGCATTCCCTGCATGCTTTTTTGCTGGAGTGCTTTGCTGGAGTCTTTTTTATGGCCTCAGAAATTAGTTAATTTAGCCTCCCCACACTTTAAGGTAGTACCTAATTTTCCTACTTGACAGATGCAACTGTCTTTCGGGTTGCAAAGGTCGACAACAGGCTACACAATTGGTTGGAAACCCACTCCAACCTGGGCTGGCTTCGAACTCATGACTTTTTGGTCAGAGTGATTGATAAACAATGTACCTGTATGCTGAATACATGAAGTTTGTGACTAAGCCAACTATGTTATTTTAAAGAAAACTACTTTATTTTTGTTTCGGGAGCATGATTCAAGCCAAGATGTTTTAAGGGAGAGTAGATTTTTTGGGTAACTAAAAAAAGAACCCTTCTGAAACTCTACTATATGTTTTTGTGCACTGGCATATCTTTGTTCCTAACAGTTCAAAGAGATATCCAGTGATTTCAGTTTAATAGCTGAGAAACCTAATTGCCTTACATGAATACTAGTGGATATTTGCCACTAAGGAGAAGGTTGACTCAAGCGAGTTTTTAACTCTTCTCAGGAAAATTATATTTTACAAAAGGTTAGGATCTCTAATAAGGTCATGCCTTTCCAAAAATTATGATTATTCCAAATAGATCTGAATAGCCATTTTCCAAAAGGTTATGGAGATTTCAATTTCCCAAAAGTAAAAACTACAGGTGTCAATAATTTAGGGAGCTATTGGCACCTTCACTTCTCAATGAACAAAAAGCATGGTGATGGTTGTAATGGAGAAAGCTAAACCAGAAAACAAGCTTGGCCCCAAAGTGGGTTCATTGCATCTTTTGACAGCAGGAAGTTTTCCTTTTCTGATTCATTTTCATAAATTAAAAAAATGGAAAGAAGACAGGAAATAAACCAAAGAAGGAGAACTGCCTGCTGCCATACAGGACAATAAACAACAAACAAAATAATACAATGAAACACCTCTCTGCCAACATTGGTTGATAAATTGTACTATCTATATAGGCATTAACATGTTTTCCCTCCTGCCTATAGATTTTGGCACCAAATTAAGTTACAGGCACTAAAGTACTAGTTAGAGAAAAAGTAATGTTGATCTGGAGCCCTGACCCCTAGGGCAAGAGGTAAAATTTGGGAGACTTAAGGAAAGAATTTTTCACTGAATGGAAACTTTTCTTTCTACAGTAATATCATATGTAATTGGAACCTATTGTAAAATGTGCTGACTGGAGGCTTTATTTATAAACGGAGTTTAAATTCAGCCTGTAGTGAGTATTAGTGAAGTTGTACATGGGTTAAGAAAATACTTCTTGTTGGAGGGAATTCATTTTTCATCAAGATAGTTTTCCAAGTTTGTTGTTGTTGTTGTTTGAGACCCATCTTTTAAGATTCCCATATGCTACAGCAGATCTGTCATCGCACTATATATGGAGCATGGAGCAGCAACACATGAAGCTATAGCATTTCTGAGAACTCACAGTATATCTTTACTAGGACCTAGTGAATTACTATAGAGGCATCATATTCCAATTAAAATTAACTTCCTGCAGGGCTCTGTTTAAGAGAAATTTACTACTTTAGGAATTATGGTTGTAAAATATACATTATATGGCTAATCTAAGGAACATGCAACAGAAAGTTGCAACATACCTAGATTGGAATAGAAAATCTCCAAGTCTGGCTCCAGAAAATTCAGGTCTATACTCTCACACTACCCTAATGTTTTTCATCAGTTAAACAATCTAGAAGCAAAGCCATGTTAAGGAATATTAAATATCATTCCAGGTAACACGTAGGGAACCCTAGAATAGTACTAACTTTAACCTGTAATTACCTAGCAGTTTGAAAACATGCAAATGTGAGTAGATCAATAGATACTGTTTCAGAGGGAAGGTAACAGTGCTCCATGCAGTCATGCCGGCCACATGACCTAGGAGGCATCTACAAACAAAGCTGGCTCTTCGGCTTAGAAATGGTGATGAGCACCATCCCCCAGAATCGGACTCAACTAGACTTGATGTCAAGGGGAAACCTTTACTGAGATGTAGGTTGGGTCAAATCTCAGATAAGTCGAGCTTCAACGACTCTCCCAGATACTAGTGAGACCTTCACAAGGAAAGGGCTCATGATGACAGCCATGTCTTGTTTGTCTTGAGTATATGGCCATCCCAAGCCAACAATCTCCACATAGGCAAACTCCCTTCGTAGTTGCAGCTAATTGTTCTAATTATTCTTCATAAACTTGAGGAAACACTCCGTGGCCATGATATGATTCCAGGACAACAGATTTCATAGGTTAAGGATATCAATGAACAAACTGGCATTCCAGTGTCAGGAACCGGTTTCCAGGCTTTGAGTCTTGGCGCAAGGTTATTAAATTGAATGCACAGATCATTGATGTATTTGTATGTATTTTTTTCTTTTTCACAAATTTACTTTGCAGTGGGAACGGACACTATTCTTAAATATAAGAACCCGTTAATGCCTAAGTCTTTATATACAAAAAAAATTCACTTTCTAGTTAGCTGAGCATCTATTTATTTTGGTGTCTGCAACATCGTTCTGACATTAAACGTAATCTGGTCTATGTAAATTTGAAATACTATTGCAATATAGTATTATATTATATTATATATATGAGTCTATCTCACCTTTACCTCAGGTGCAGATCAGCCATAGATAAAATTTAACTAATAGTGTTCATTTCTTAAGAAATATCATAATTGCATCTTACACATGGAATCAGTATACAGAATTTGTTTTCCAGCCATCAAAAATGTTCCACACAATATATTTGGACCAAGTAGCAGAAAATAAACATCTGAAACTATATACAAATTAAGGTACTTAAAAAGAAATTTGCCTTGGGAGACATAAGCATAAATGTGTAAATGAACTATTTTGTTCATGTATGCTGAAATTCCTACACAGGAAACTAATTACACAGCATAATTACACAGCATTTATTAGAAACAAGGAATACATGCCCGTACCGCTGGGAATGAAACATTATACTCCTGAAACATTTAAATGAGTACATGAATTATGTGCTAATCTTGGGTGGACTACATACATCCTGTAGACTGCATATGATATCTTCTTGTCTCCCCAATGCTTAACTTTTACAACTGAAGATATCAATTTAAAAATAGGACAATAGTTATTTTCCAAAAAACTGAGAAACATCAAGATGGAAGCATCATACAACCATCACCATTACACCATTACTATTCTCCTCATTTATCCAAAATAATTCATTTTTTTCTCATATATATATATATATCTAAATAACCAAAAGCATGATCAGTTTCCTGTAACAATGAGGAAAAGAGACAAATGTCAATAGGTTCAGAGTCAAAACCAAAATATGAAGTCATGTCATCATACCTGGTATTAACTTTATCTTAAATCCATTTGCTGTAAGTCTTGAATCCAACAGATATGAAGACCCATCAAATCGTACACTTTCCCTGGGAATCTTGCAAAGAACATCCATATATTGAGAGTCCCTGAGAAGACTAAACATTGATTAAAGTTGAATACTTCAAAGAAGAGACAAGGAAAGTTGTATTTTGTAGTGTCTATAATCATTGTGCAACCATTAGTAGTAATTCTACTAATGGTTCTAGCTGTTTTTATAAGTGACCAAAAGCTGAAGGGCATCATCTAGATTAGTGGTTCCCAGCTCATGGTCCATGGACCACCAGTGGTCTGCAAGAACAAAAATATGGCCCGTGGTCTCACCATTACTATACCGTTGCCTCGAAACCATGTGGCAACAAGAGTGACTGATCTCGTAAAAACCCTCTTATAGTGCCGAGGCAACAGGAATTTCGGGAGGGGAGAGGCTGACTACCCATGAAAGATTAATACTACCCCATCAACTCTAGATTGTGGTCCCTGGTCAAAAAAAGGTTGGGAACTACTACTCTAGATATTACAAAATTCTACAGGTAACTGCAACTGCTGCCCACTTTTCATCATTGCAGTAGGAGGTTCAGTTTTTGTAGTTTGAGACTCAAGAGCACAGTCATACTAATGGTTCAGTTCTTTGTGGCATCTACTATTTTCTTCCTGGCTTTTTTCTCTTGTTGCTAAAGGCTGAGGTGTCACTCAAATGGTGGTGGGCAATTTATCAAGGTCAGAGGGTATCATGAGATCCTTTGGAACTCAAAGCGGGTTGTACTCCTTCTAGAATTGTCTACCAGCACTAATTTTGCAATTGAAATGCAGTGCCAGGGCATTCTGTCTTCTATGGTGCATAAAGAGGAAGAAAGATCAAGGGATGAAGTAGGAAATATCAAGAATGCAATAAACGAGGAAAGCAGGTAGGAGGAAGAGAGATGTAAACAGGAAATGAGGAACCCATAACAAAGTTTTTATTGTGGTCCCTCCATATTTCAGTGGTAGTTCAACATGGTGTGAGGGGGTTGCATGTGATATGGGTTCTGCATATCCCCACACTAAATCATTTACAGGGGCACAAATATATATTGTTGCTATTCAATCTAGTAGATGCTACTATTGATAATAAGTCAAGTATTCTGAGAATCTATAGTGTGTTCTAAAGTTTTAAACTGTGTTTTTATATACATTAGTTTGGAGGGCAATGCTGTCAAGTGGTATGTTATTAAACTGATCATCACTTGGAGAGGAGACGTCCTAACTGATATAGCAGTGAACAAGAACCTTCAAATGGCCGAGGGCACATTGAAGTGAACTTACTGTTATTAGAAAATATACATTTGCCAAGTACATCAACTTCAGTTCTGGAATGAACACACACTGGGGAACATTTGGATTTTGGTGAGCACCCAATGACTAACAACTATGTAGCATAAATCCTTTTAGGCTAGAGATGCATCTGAAGAGTGGGTTTAATCTCATAGAAGCTTACACCAAGATAACATTTCAGATATAACCAGATTTCTTGATTTGTTCAAACAAATGAATCCGGTGATCATTCTTGAATTAGGAATTGTGTTAAGTTTATCATCAATTCTGTTATATAAAAGATGTTCTGATTAAGCTATCAGAGGTAGTTTTATACTTGGTATTGTTGAAGATCATCTCAGATCTTCATGGCACCATGAGTCCCCTTTGCGGTAAGAGAGGGCGGGGTATAGATATAGTAAATAAATAAATAATAACTATGGTCCTTTCCCTATTTTCTACTCCCCTGGTTTATAATGTCTCATGTAACAGATGCATGTCACACAGAGGCAATTTTAGTGATGCCTTCTTTTAGGTTTAGTTAACAATTAAAGATTATTTTTATGGTAAAATGTTTTTGCTAATGCCTTTTATGGGAATAATAAAATACAAAAAAATGGAAAAAAAATGGAGTACACAACTAGCAGACCAGCAAATACCAGATAATATGCCAGATAGCTTGCAAAACGGTTTACAATATAGCGAGTACTTAAAAAAAAAACTTGCTATATATAGACACAGAACACAGAAAAATGTTCTCAATTGTCCATACTAATGAATTCATAAAGCAAAGAGAAAACAAGCCTTAACTTAATAAGAATACGAAGGCATTTAGGGAATCAAAACAGAAACTCTCCAGGTTACGGACAATATAGTTCTGTACTTTTGTTCTTACATTGAATTTGTAGGCAAACTGAAACAAGTAGATTTCTTAAGTGTAACTAGAGCTATTTTTAAACTATATATTTAACTATTTTTAAAGCTTTGTATAACATAGGGAAGGATTAACACATCTGTAACGTCTGTGCCTGTTCAGAAGATTTCAGTTCACTTTCTGCCCCTGTGACAACTGGATGTTGAAAATTTTGGGTTGTCATGGAAGCAAGGATTGGTGCTAAAGTTTCAGTGGAGACACCTTTGCCCCAGGATAACTCTTTCTGGAGGTAATTTTCTCTTACTTCCTGTTGTCTCACCCCCGTTTTTAAGTGAGTTGAATGTCTGTAACTTGGGGACTGCATGTATATAAGCCCTTCCCTGCACTATTATCCATTTAAAGATGAACATAACTCCTGATAATAAACAGTATTGCTGCTTTACTATTAATCTGTTTATATATATGACAGTTTTAAAGCTGTAGCAATTTTACTGTCTCCATGTACTGTACAAGATACAACTATGGGACAAAATAATATGTTTTAAAAGATCTACTACAACACTATGTTCTGGGCATTGGGTTTGTTTTATGACTTCAAAGATATGAGTCACATAATTCTGAACATTAAAGAATTATCAAATAAAAACATACGATTTCTTATTTACTTAAAAGGACATATTCCAGATAACTTCACTTTCAGATAACATTACCTGTCAGTTAATACAATTGGTTTGTCCAACTTCTCTATAGGAAGTTTATGGCTTTTAAGAAGTTTTTTAAACAGAAGGGCTTCTTCTATTCTGTATGGATTCAGCATCATTATTTTTTTCTCAGAGGCCATGATCCATGCATCCGGAAAATTCAGAAGATGAATTAGGCAAGGTTCATCTTGATCAGATTCATTCTGCCCAAGTATGTCCAGTTTCCGCCTGAATGACTCCATAGAGAAGGGCACCCTCACAATTTTTACTGCTTGGCAACTACTGTGTTTCTTTTCCCTTTGAGAATGAAAAAGCTTGTCAAGTTTTGGTTGGTTAGACAAGCAGTCTTTCAATCTGGCTTTATGGCTTTTCCCCTTTTCTGTTGACAATTTCTTCATGCTTTGATCCACAGCTTTTCTGCTTTGTTTTTTGTATCGATCCAAGTCTCTGGCGGCTTTTTCTTCATACCTTACATAGAAAAAAGGTATGAAGGGGGGGAAAAGAATAAAGACACAGTAGAGCATATAAAAATTGGAAATTACTAAAAGATTATATAAACACCTAAAGAATATCTGACAAGAAATCATTGTTTAGTGGGTGGCAAATGTATCCGTCCACTGGCAGGGAACAAGTCGTAGAAGAATTATGTATCTCCCGCCCTGAAAGAACAAGAAAACCTCCTAGAGCAAGCTTTCAAGTGTAGTAGTGGTAGCTGATGGCTTCCCCATCTCTGAGTTTTAATTTCTCATAAATTACATAGTTTTTAGTAGCAAGTGATCTGTACCAGTCACTGCCTGAATTCAGAACTGTGTTTTACTCAGACCACTGAAGGTTGTTAGATATTTGCTATATATTGTATTCTGTGGTTGTTTTATATTGTTGTAATGTTTTATGAATTTTGTTGTTATATTTTATTTGAACTATGTGGAATTTTGGGCTTGTCCCCACATAAGCCGCCCCGAGTCTCTTCGGGGAGATGGAAGTGTGGTACAAAACTAAAGTTATTATTATAATATTATTATTTTTGAGGAGATGTTTTGTTTTGCAGGGCTGTTTAGGGATATGTGGTCTGTAATGGTATTGAGAGGCTAATGCAGGCTCCTGTTACAGAGAGTAGAAGTGCCTGCATAGCAAAAGTTAAATATGAAATATACAGTGGGAACTAAATGCAAGCAGCCATCTATAAGAAGCTATATATGGAAAAAATGGTAAATCTATTTCATACCGAAGGCCAACACATACCACTGAAAGGCTTAAAGGGAAAAGCAGAGTGATACTTAAGCATTATAAATCAGAAAACACCACATAATTAACTATAAAATACCAATGTGACATGTTTTAACCATTATGCCAAATGCATTTTCCACCCTGTTTTTGAAATTAATCAAGATACAATTTAATTTTGAGTGGTATGACTGACACAGGACAGAAACTGTAAAATCTGCAAACGTACTTCTTTTTCTCTTCTTCGTTCAATGTCTTCCACATTTCATCCATTTTCAATGTGAGTTCCTCTGTACTTGCTTTGGTATTTTCAGTCAACAATCCAGAGCGATGCTCTTGCATAAAAAAGTCAAATGCGGACATTGGTTTCTTTATTATCTGATTGCTAATTAAATCATAAGCTGTGACTTGTCCCACTTTCTCATTTACCACATCTGTTCTTTTTATAGTTTGGTTGTTGTTTTCCTCATGAAGATTTTGTTGTGTTTCTCCATCATTTTTCTCTTGAGGTTTTCCTCCTCCTCCTCCTCCTCCACCACCACCACCACCACCACCAGGAATTAAAATCTGAACAGGCTCCAGATTTTCTCCTCTGGAGTTTTTCAATGCATTCCCCAAACTCCACTGATCAGCAGTGATTTCAGAAGACTCTTTTGGCATGATGGGTCCTTCTCTTTTCTCTGTTTCCTGGAAATTGTCATTCAATAGATCATCTTCAATGCTGGCTTCAAAATGAGTGTCCATGAAGATACTGCTATCTGGACTAAATATTCTTTTAGATTGGTTCTGTTGGTCTTCACACAATTCTAGTATGGCATCCTGAAATTTGTCACATCCAGTTCTCTTACTGCCAGATGTCTCTACTTCAGTAGTAAAACCTTGAGATGGATCATTACACAATGTTTGATTATTCAAATGGAGTTCTGGGTATTTTTCTCTTCCACCATTTTTTCCATTGCTACTAGATGAAAACAATGGCATACGAGCTTGTTGATTAGTGTTTCTACAAGATCCAATTTGGTTCGCACACACTGTTGTTTGTTCTGCTTCACTAATGAAAGTATCTTCTAAAATAGTGTCTGTTTTATCAGTTGGACATGAATTAACCTCAGTCAGAGGTCCATATAGGGAAGTCAAGATATCTTCAATGGCAAGGCAGATGGATTCCTAAAATATGAAACAAGTAAATTAAATAAAGAAAGTTTGCTACTACAGCACCATTCAGTCAAGCCAAAGCCCACATTAAATATATTAAATGATTATTTTAAAGCCCAAATCGTATTTAAAGAGACAATACATTCAATGTAGTTCTCTAGATACATATCCACTTCCAGCCATACTGTACCTGGTTATGTAGCAATACTTGAGATTTATCTGGTGTTAAATTGACATCCACAGCAGATGGAGGAATAATAATGTTGATTAAGAAAATAGGATATAAACGATTAGAGTCCATGTGGAACTTCAGTTTATAGTACTGTTGGACCAGCTAAAAATACAATGATAAAGTTGAACAGTTACTTTCCAGATTGGAATAACTAATTACAATTTAAGACATATAAACAGGAATTTTCTTAGTCATGGATAAGAAGTGTATGGACTTCTAGCTGCTATTCAATTGCATCCCTCAACCCTGGTTATGCTGGTTAAGGCTGATGGGTGTTGCAATTAAACAACATTTGGAGGACTAGGCAATCTGTACTCTTGTTCTGTATAAACACACAGCAAGTATTGTCTTACTATATACTGAAGGGAAGAATTGATTTCCTAGTAATTAGATGCCAGCCTCCACCGTGATCCAAAGAGATGTGAATTTTTGTTTCAGAAGCTTTTTAGTAATAAGGCCAAATATTACTGTACTATAATACAGTAGTATAATATGGTAGTATAATTCGCTAGGGAGCAGCGGTGGCGCAATGAGTTAAACCCTTGTACCGCTGAACTGCTGACCTGAAGGTCGGCAGTTTGATTCGCGAGACGGGGTGAACTCCCTTTTATCAGCTCCACCTCCTGTCAACCTAGCAATTCGAGGATATATTGTGAGTAGATAAATAGGTACTACTTTGGTGGGAAAAGGCAAAGAGATGCTCCAAAGCAATCTTGCCGGCCACACAATAAAGAAGTTGACAATTCTGGCTCCTTGGCTTGAAAAATGGAGGAGAGCGCCTCCTCAGAGCCAGAGATGAAGCACCACCTCCAGAAAGCCAGTAATGAAAAGAAGCCTCTGCCTTTATTTGTGTTTGTGTGTCTTATTGTAGTTGAGTGTAAAGGCATTTAATGTTTGCCTATGTATGTAAATGCTATAATCCACTCTGAGTCCTCTAGGGGAGAAGGGCAGAATATAAATAAAGATGATAATAATTATTATTATTCTTGATTTTCCATTTATGATTATTGCCTTTTATTATTTATTTATTTATTTACTGTATTTGTATGCCGCCTTTCTCGGCCTTTCAGGCAGTTTACAGGCAATAAGTCAATACATATAATATCAAAATGCACTTAAAAACGTTAAATATAATATAAAACCACAACAGAAACAATAAGTAACAGCCAGGAAACAGGTATTTTTAAAGTCTCCTCCTCAGCACCCTTTCTCCTCTTAGCTGGCTTGAGGCGGGGGGAGAAGCAGCAGGACTTCCTCCTTCTCCTCCTGTGACCGTAAAAAATGTAATGATTTTTAAAAAATTCTTCCTCTTGTGATCCAACATTGGTCAGTACAACTGTAAGCACATAAGAAAGGCAACAAATCCATAGCCTACACCCATGAATAATTTTGTAAAATCAATGAGATTTCAAAATTATTTCAGAAGTTTCAATTTCATAATATGAGGAAGAGAAAAATCACAACACGATACGAAGTTATTCAACTAATTCCATGAACTCAAATACATTTTGGAGTTTCAATCTGTACTCAATTCTGCAGTGCAAACAAGAAGTGTCAGTATCTGTCTGTGATAACCAAATCGATGCTTAGCAGTGCAAAGTGTAAAATCCCACTAGCCGCAGTTAACAGCTAATCCAATTCTTTGTATCCCAGCCAGTATTTTATAATCCTTAAAAAATGGCTAAAATGGCAGTACCTTGAGAATTTCCTTTAGATACACTGGCCGATTGTTTACAAAAATGAAACTTCTTTCTGGACTTGGATGACTTGTCAAACCACCACCTGAATCAGGCTTTGGAAGGAAGCCAGTGAGAAGAACCTACAATTGTAATTGATGAAAAGACTATAAAATGGCCAAAGAAACACTTTATTTTTATGACAATTCAACATGAAAATTCACACCAGGAAGCAGAAATCATTGCAGATGTTCATTGTATTTCAACACACATCTACATCACCTATCGTAAAATAAAACGAAATCAACATACAAGAATTTCAATCTGTGTGATAAAACTCTGGATAGGAATACAGAAAATGAAGGTTCACATATCACTTAGGAACCAAGGGATGCTTAAAAACTTTGCAATGCAAAAAAGTGTTATGGTGCGTCAGTTCTAGAGGGGAAAACACCCAGAATTAAAAAATAACATACCTCAAGATCTTCACAATGGCGTTGAAATGATACCATGTTGCCCATAACGGGAGCTCCCACTACTGCCATGAAAGCCGTTTTGTGATCCAATGCCCTGGTCTTCTGCCACATTACTGTCTGAAACAATATGTCACAGCGCCATATGCCTGGCATTAACTTTCGTTCTGTTCAATATGATATGCTCACAAACATTTATATCCTGTACCACGGTTGTTCAGTATTTTTAACATTCTGTTCCTAGATGCCACGAGCATCCTGTGATCAAATACCCGATGCAGCATACGGCGGTCCATTTCTATCATGCTTCTTCTCTTTTGTATACACTGAATGATGCTGGAGATAACTGACCAACCCATCAGAATGAATGGTCACCACTTGCCTTTTGGCCTGCTCTGCAGACCAAAGGTTTGAGCTTTATTTTTAACCACTGAGTGGACTGCCAATGTCAAATGGCAAGAGCTTCCAAGAGCTTCCCAATGACACCTAGACAATGCCGGGTATTTATGCTAGTAATAATAGTAAGTTTTATTCCTTAGGCACCTTAAGGTTTGTGGAGATCGCAATTTGCCCACAGGATGGTATGCACAAATTATATGTGAACTGTGATAGGTTTTTGTATATAAATTCAGGAGTAAACTTCTTGCAAAAGTGTGTCTAGCTGGATTATATATTAAGCTGACATTAAAGGAGCCCCCGCTGGCACAGTGGGTTAAACCCCTGTGACGGCAGAATTGAAGACTGAGAGGTCGGAGGTTCAAATCCGGGGAGAGTGCTCCCTCTATCATGAGCTCCCTCTATCAGCTCCAGCTCTCCATGCGGAGACATGAGAGAAGCCTCCCACAAGGGTGGTACAACTCCTCTGTTGTGCCAGCTCCATTGGCTGCCAGTTTGCTACCAGGCACAATTCAAAGTGCTGACTTTAGCCTATAAAGCCCTAAACGGTTCTGGCCCAACTTACATGTCCAAACGCATCTCCCCTTATGAACCATCTAGGACCTTAAGATCATCTGGGGAGGCCCTGCTCTCCTTACCGCCTTTGTCACAAGTACGTTTGGTGGAGACACGAGACAGAGCCTTCTTGGTGGTGGCCCCTCAGCTGTCGAACGCCCTCTCTATAGATATTAGATTAGCCACCTCCCTTTTAACATTTCGGAAAAAAGTCAAGACATGGCATAGGAAAATGGAACGATGACAATGAGACCAGACAACGTTTTCAACAAGGAGACACTATGAATTTATATTTTATTGATATGTTTAACTTTTATTATATGTTATGTTTTTAATTGTACATATTTATGATATTGTAAGCATCAAATTTTACCCTGTTAACCGCCTTGAGTTGCCTACGGGCTGAGAAAGGCGCTATACAAATACAGTAAATAAATAAATAAAACATCAAAACATCTGGGCAATATCCTTGCAGACAGCCAATTCTCTCACACCAGAAGTGACTTGAAGTTTCTCAAGTTGCTCCTGACACAACAACAACAACAAAATTAAAGCAAGTTTACTATGAAATGAAAATGCAGACAACTCACATTCATTTTCCAATATTCTTGCCAAAGCATGGCGACATTCAACTAATGGTTAACAGGAATAGATTTTTTTACATCTATGTCTGCTCCTGTCTGTGCATAATAGTTCATTCTTTCTATGCTGGCAAGTAGACTAATACTCGTAGAAAAGAACTCACTGTGATTTCCTTTTTAGTCCAAGAGACTCTGGTAAATTGATTAATAATAAATGGGGTTTTTCTATTCTTTTTTAATCAATGTTTTCAATGGTTTTATATTATTTTTTACAGCTTATTGTATGTCTTTAGCTACACATGCTTTTAGCTGTAATTCATTTTATCATGAAACTACTCTAGGAGCCCCCGGTGGTTAAACCATTGTGCCGGCAGGACTGAAGACCGACAGGTCGCAAGTTCGAAACTGGGGTGAGTATGGATGAGCTCCCTCTATTAGCTCTGGCTCCCCATGTAGGGACATGAGAGAAGCCTCCCACAAGGATGGTAAAACATCAAAACATCCTGGCATCCCTGGGCAACGTCCTTGCAGATGGCCAATTCTCTCACTCCAGAAGCAACTTGCAGTTTCTCAAGCCGCTCCTGACACGGAAAAAAAAAAATGAAACTACCCTGAATCCCAGGTTTGGGGAACAGAATATTATTTCTTACCTTGCTAAAATTATTTGTATTGAGATAAAAAATAATCAAAAACCTATGATATACTTTTAAAAAGGAATCTTGTGCAATGTAACTTAGAAACTATCCCTTTTGCGATCATTAAAAGGAATGAGTCGTATCATTTCTTTTCAAAAGTGAAAGAACCCAACCGAACTCTAAAATCCTCTGGCATAAACAGATTCATAGACTGGAATTCAACAAAATGCGAACATTGTAAACCAAATGATTGCATTTGGACAAAGATGCTTTGGGCACAAGCATCGTATAAACGTCACCGTGCTTTTTTTAGGTTCAATCAGTGTGATGCCACAGTTATAAATCTTAGTTGCTGATTAATGCAAGGATGTTATTACACTGCCAGCCTGCCTGAATGGTTGATGCACATAGCTCTGAAAAGATCAGTTCGCTAAAAAACAGTTACACTGGAACATGAGAACTTTCAATGCGAAGGTTTGTCAAAGCACATGGCGCTTCATCATTTCATTTTTTGGGGGGTTTATTTTTCCATTTCGGACCGGCAACATTTCCATTTGGAATGTACAGTTTTAAACAAACTGATTAATAATAAGATAACCACAAGTAACAAGTTCTAGTAATGGCATTACATGTAAATAACAAATTCTAGTAATGATGTTACATGTAACATGTTAATCTTTGGAGTAATAAATAATCAATTATGTATTTTTTTTAAAAAAAGCCATAATGCAAGGATTGGTAGCAGTTTTTGAAACTGCGTAATGAATGGAGTTTATTTGTAAGATACTGTTTGTTGGGTAATGGGATTTTTATGTGTGTGTATATATATATAATCATACACAGATACAAAAAACACCTATGTGTTCACACACACACACACACACATATATTCAGAACTATCTAAAGTTGTACAAGACACTAATGTAGGACTTCAAAAGAAAGTAACATTGTTAACATACCCCTTTCTAAAACATCAGATCACATATAATAAAGTGAAAAAGAGTATAATTTCTGCAATGTAAATCGCCTGGAGCATCTCGGATGGAGGGCGATTAATAAGTAATTAAAGATGATGATGATGAATATGGAGTTCAAAAACTATTATAAACACGCTTTACTACGAATACGGGAAAGAGATAAATCAATCTTATGCCCGAAGATCCCAGGGTGGGTATCTGTGCAAGAAGCATTTTATAGAAACGAGACACACGGTAAGAAGAAATGATTAAAATATCAAGATCTCCAAGAAAATGTACATGGAGAATTTAGAAACAAAACAAGAGAACTATTTATTTATTTATTTACTGTATTTGGATGCCGCCCTTCTCAGCCCTCAGGCGACTCAGGGCGGTTTACAGTGGCAACGATTCGATGCCCAAAAACACCATAAAACGTTTAAAAACATTAACACATAATATAAAACTATAACAAAAGTATTAAAAACTTAGATCATTTGCATCTTCTAATAAAAACTCTAAGATATATAAAAAGAGCTCCAATATTTGCTGGAAATGTAAACAAGTGGTGTCCTTCTATCATATGTAGTGGGCATGTAAACATGCCAAGAAATACTGGATTCAAACCCTGACAATTTTAAGAAAAAAGCATCTAGCTAAAAAATGAGACTTTTCTACTTGGTTCAACTGACAAAAATAACCAGGATAGACTATAGCAATATATGGCCACAGCAGGCAGACTGCTATATGTGCAGAAATGGAAGAATACAGTAATACCAACAATGGAGGATTGGATGATAAAAATGATGGACGGCTGAAATGGAGAAATTAACATGTCTACTAAAAGAAGGGACAATTCTTGTCAATTCTGAGTTTTGAAGACTAAATTAAAGGTTTTGTTGTCGTTGCAATATGAGTCAAGAACTAGCATAGAGAGGTCTAGAGGGTGAAGAGTATGATACTAGCTTTCTTTGTGACTAGATTGAGATAGACGGGAAGTAATCCATTTTTCATTTCTCTTTTTTTAAAAAAAGCGAACGGGATAAAAAGAAGGTGCAGTAATGTTATATGAAAATGAAGTGTGTAAATGGAAATGAAGTGTGTATAAGTATAAGCATCAATGGAAACTAAATGTAAGCAAGATGTTGTAATGTTGAAACAATAAAAAAGATAGCAAGGAATCTACCCCCCCCCCCCCCCCACACACACACACAAAAAACCCCACCAGGCCACAGAAACATACTGTACATACTCAATTCAAATGCTCACCTTTTTTGGCTAAATGACCTTACCAAAATTAGGGTGTACATTAGATTTGTTAAATATGGTAAATACTTTTTTGAGTTTCAGGTTTTTTTTTTAATTGAGTGCATTGGATTTGATGGAACATTGGACTTGGTATTACTTTGGTATTATAATATCGGTATTACTTTGGAAAAAGTAAAATTCAAAATTCAAAACCAAGTATGCCAAGCCATCATTTCTGTACTTCTGAGAATGACTTGATTTCCCAATAGGCTTCCTGCACCGCTTGATTTATAACCTTGATTATACTCTGAAATTGAGCTATAAATACACTCACACACCCCCATGTATTTTCTAGGTCATATAAACCTGGGGCTGATGATGAGCCAAAAATGAATCTGACTCTAGGCAGTATGATGACACTGCAAAAGTATCCTATCAAAATATATTATTACATACAGACCATCTTAGGTTTGACCAGAGCTGACCAAATATATCTTGCCTCTTCTCTGTTTCATTGAAAAGGATGAAATAAATTGAAAATGATGGGCCTTAATATTGATTTTGATCAATTCAGATGTTTGCTATTCAAATAATTTTTAGAAATTCAAAAAGCAAACTTCAATGTTGCTTTTTTATTCAGGAGAACATTTTACTACAACCACTATATGTTGTGAGGCTTGAGCAATGATGGATTTTGGTATCCATGGGAAGTTATGAAACCCAACGGAAACCTACAGCCAACTGTATCGTCAAAATGGGGCTGCCTCATCAACTTTTCTAAATATGGCCCTTAGTTATAAGTATAAATCATTATAACAAACCGACGTGTCCAGAGTAATCACTCCCTCCCCTTTTAAAATCCAGAACAGAATTCCCTAACTACATCCCATGGCTAGCCAACTCTAAAAAGCAGTGATGATTTTACAGCAATGTACTCTGCCTTCATGTATTAAAGATTCCAAAGTCATTATTAGAATTGAGTGAAGGCATGTCACAGTTCATCAACTTTGACATATAATTCATACAAGTATAATCTCCTAATGAATTTGTATGAATATCAACCTTTTTCTTATCCCTAAGGAGCAATTTAATGTTCACACAACATCCTGAACACTGCATGATTCAGCAGGAAACCAAAAGATAACTAAGATATCCACAAACCTCTGAGAGCTGGCTTGGGGGGCTGGCTTGTCTGGACACAGTTAACCATAATAACAAGCGATGATTAATAGCAATTGATAGTTAACTATAGCTTCATGGCTAACTACTTTCGTATGTTAAGAAAAGAGTAACTGTGCTTGGTGAATTTACACACTAAAGATAAAGGTTTCCCCTTGATATTAAGTCTAGTTGTGTCTTACTCTGGAGGTTGATGCTCATTTCTACTTCTAAGCTGAAGAGCCTGTGTTGTCCGTAAACACCTCCAAGGTGATGTGGTCAGCATGACTGTATGGATCACCGTTACTTTCCCATCAAAGCGATACCTATTGATCTACTCACATTTGCATGTTTTTGAACCGCTGACCCTTCTGATCAGTAAGTTCTGCAGCTTAGCAGTTTAATCCGCTGCGCTACCATATTTTGACTACTCACTATTCACACATATTTTGACATTCTTTGCTTTAAATTATGTACTATGATAACTATTGAGCTGGATCTTTTTTCCAGCTTAAATGCTATTTCTTGGACAATGATACAAGTACAAAATTCCTAACTTGAGATGGGTTCCAGCATTTAAAAAAATACCTTGAACATTTTGTGTGTGTAGGAAACCATCACTTCTATCAAAGCTAGATTGCTTTGGGGGCCTGACCAGGTCCTCGGGCAGCCAGATGGCCACACTTGTTTTGGAGGACCTAACTTTAGAAACCTGCATTAAAAAGTTACAAGCTGATGAAGCCTGAAAGCTAATGCCTGATGAAAAATAATACTTATCATGAGGAGATGCTTGCATCTACATACACACCGCAAAGTACTTGTAAATTCCACAGAAGAGAAATCCTTAATAAGCAGGGATGGGTTTTAAAAATATATATATTTCTTGCTTAATCAGCATGGCGGTGTATTATAAATGCTGAATATAATACCAGTCAGAAAATCTGAATTAATTCTTTTTTAAATTTTATGGCAAACATCTCCTTTTTGTATTAGCCCTGCAGTTCTAGGGAATGCTCTATTTTTTATGAGGTTTTCCCACTGATCGCCCGAGGAGCGGTTTCTGTCAACATTATCATGCTCAGATTTCTCCTTGCTCATCTGAACTCCTCCTTTCACAGAGGAGGTATTCTGGGCAAGCAGGTGACAGAGAATCCTTTGGCAGAGAAGCCAACTACTGAAAGATTGCCAAAAATCTGGAGTGCATCAGGGTGCAACGTAGGCGTATTGAGACTCCACATGGCTTGCTCCTGTGGCCAGCCAATTCTAAGAACTCTTGTTCGAAAACTAAGACCCTTTGCTGCATAGAGGAAGAAATTGAGTAACGTTGCAAGAAAGAAACAGGTCGCCACATCAGATTTTTGTACAAAGAAGTTTAAAGCAGTTGAAGAATAATCATCAACAAGGACCCATGCACTCACTTAAAGACTAAGAGCAGAGTTCCACGATGGCAGGATTCCACATAATGACTTCTTCCAGGGCACACAGTGGTGGCAACAATCAACTTTGTTACACTAGGTTGGAGTTGTCTATTCAGTATTTGGCAGACTATCGCCTGAAGTCAAATACTCCTGACAGCCCACACTGTTCCTTTGTTGCATTCCCATTTTTAGGCTTGTTCGCTACTCATTCCAATGCATCCCTGATCCAGGGGCAGTTTGTTACCATTCTTATATATACCCTATCATTACTCTTTTCTGCTTCGTCTGTCTTCACATGAAGCACATCCTTCTATTTTCTACGAAGGGCAACTTAACCAACAAACAGAGGTAGAGTTATCCGACTTCTTAACCAGTCCATACTTCAAGAAATAAAGCCTGACTGCTCATTGGAGGGAAGAATAGTAGAGGCCAAGATGAAGTACTTTGGCCACATCATGAGAAGAAAGGAAAGGTTAGAGAAGACAATTATGCTGGGGAAAATAGAAGGAAAAAGGAAGAGGGGCCGACCAAGGGCAAGATGGATGGATGGCATCCTTGAAGTGACTGGATTGACCTTGAAAGAGCTGGGGGTGGTGACAACCGACAGGGAGCTCTGGCGTGGGCTGGTCCATGAAGTCACGAAGAGTCAGAAACGACTGAATGAATGAACAACAACAACAACATATCAGACCTTCTTGCTGTACTACAAGACAGTAGGTCTTTATGCAGCCATTCTTAAAAAACAGCGGAGTAGCAGAGTACACTCACAGGTTCTGTTCAAAATATACTAGTATTTCCATTTAAAGATCTCATAGTAGAAGGTCTTCACAAGATCTCTCACACAGTCCTTGGCCAGCCAGATTACATTTTTGATTCTTTAAAAATGCAATGCTTTTGTTGGCATGCTTATATATGGTATCAAAAAGCAAAAGTACACACAGATTTTAACCACCATTTTATAAGACAAATCATACCAAAGATTTCAAACAAGTATAAAATTAAACTATGCTCAAAAACCCCATTATCCATTTCAATGGATGAAGCATTTTACAAGTTAGAAAAGAAGAAAGCAGAACACTCAATTACAAACAGAGATTTAATAATAAATGAAGATGATAAATACAGATTTGAAACACAAGAAGAATGCAGGACTTCACCTACAGTGGTACAGAAATAGGCAACGGAAAGAAAGATTTACACTTGACTGAAAAAATATGGGATTTGAAAAGACCAATCGGAATATGAAAAGGAACTGTGTACTAATGAAGAACGTCTTACTGGGAAAATATATAAAATATGACTGAAGATCTAAATGGAAACAGAACTGATAAATGATTGTATGGTTAAATGGGCACAAAATATTGGACACAGCATAGAGCTAGATAAATGGGGGAAATGTGGACTATTGGCTTAAAGAAAATTCAATGCTACGATTTTAAGATTTTTATTTTTTTATAAAATGGTGAACACTGTGGTACCTGACCCCAGTAAAACTAGCTAAAATGTATAAGGGAAGAAACAACAAGTGCTGGAAATGTAAAGAACAGGAAAGTAACTTTCTTCCACGTGTGGTGGTCCTGTAAAAAGTAAGAAAATTCTGGGGCAAGATACAAAAAGCACTGCAAGAAATTTTTCATTCAAAGATATAATTGGAGCCTGAAGTAATTTTATTGGAAATGTCAAATAACCAAACAAAATAATTAAACTACAAAGTATTGCACTACATGATAATAGCAGCAAGAACAGTATACATACAGTTCTGAAAGAAGGCAGACCTCCCAAAAATAGAAGAATGGGTCTTTAAAATAGCAAAAATGAACAAATCAACAATGGTGAACAAAGAAAAAACACCAAAAAAGACCCTTTATCAAGAACTGGGAACCATTTCTAAACTATATTTTAAAAAAGAAGAAGGAAAAGCTTTAAGAGAATGCTTCACAATTTAACCTGTTAGAATCTGTGTAGGGAATTTATAAATAATAAATATCAAGCCAGAATGAATAAGAGAAAAACACTGTAATAGGAAGGAAGGACCGAATTACATATGAATGTCTCCAACCCAAGGGACGAGAAGTCACTAAATTGGGAGGGGTGGGAGGAGGGGAGAGCATAACCAAATACAAATATTATATAGATGTTAGGAAGTATTGTATTGGCTTATACATAAATACATGTCTATAGATTTGTTTCACTGTTTTTATGAATATGTAAACTGAAAATCAAAAACATATTAATACGTAAAAAGGCAATTAAGTACAACCATTATCAATCGTAAGAGATACTGGTATCTAGATACTTCTTTTAGTTGCTTTACTTCTTTCCATTACTTCCTCAATTTCCTTGACTTTGCTAACCAATGACTTTTTAATACTCACTATTTAATCCAGTGTTTTCAACCTGTGGGTCTCCAGGTGTTTTGGCCTACAACTCTCAGAAATCCCAGGCAGTTTACTAGCTGTTAGGATTTCTGGGAGTTGAAGGCCAAAACATCTGGGGACCCACAGGTTGAGAACCACTGACTAAATGATTCATGTTCATAATGATGGTAGGTAATAGGTTAAATTCAGTGACGCCTGTGCGGCAAGGAATGGACTCTATGTTTTCCTTATGGTCTCCCTTTCGACACATCATCCAAAATCCCTTCCAGAAGGTGGGAAGGGTCTCTCCTGAGCTGAACTTTGGAGCAGAGGTGGGGAGAGGAAGGGGAAGTCACTTCTCGCACTGTGTTAAATGGAATTAAGCTATCATAGTTTGCTACACAAATCTTGCTTCCACCTACCATATAGTTATAATCAGAATTCTCTAAGATGGTAAAAGTCAGTAAAATTCATAAATAAAATGAATTCCAAGTAACAAGATTGGAAAGCTAACAACATATTTAGTCCCTCTCCACCTCCTAATGGTTTATTTCATTTCCAGATGGTGCTTTATTGCCGAATAAGAGTGGACAGGGGCAGATGACAGCTCATTATCACTCTGGGGTTGCCTCTGAGATTGCTAGCGCTTCTTAGGTAGTGGCACAATCTAGCCATCTCAGTTATCTACAGTACTATTTCTAATGCGATACAGCTGGAACAGAATTATTAATTAGCACTTGTGCTATGTGGGTTTATATATAGCTTTTCTATCAGCAGATTATGGAATTCTGCAAACAGCAGCTCTAGATGCACATAAATGTTTCCCCCGGGATATTGAAGATTTTAAAATAGCAAAGAATTTGAAGCTGCTTTTATAGAGCACCAGTGAAGGAGCTCAGATTCCAAGAAGGATCTTCCTTTACAGGGCAAAAATTAGCTTGGGTTTCCAGGTGGCTAAAATGTGGCAGGCGAAGAACTTTTCGAGTTCTTTAAAAGACAAGAAATAAACACTGAGAACCCCAACCATCTCTGCTTCACAGATCATCAACTTGAAATAAACTTAAACAAATACTGCCGTAAATTATTTCCATGCAATCGACTCATTATTCAATCTGCTTTCAAGGAACATGGTGACGAAAGAGGGAAAATACCTCTTTCTAACATAACCATACTGGCAGGAGGATCAACATTATCAGTATTCAAAGAACGTCTTGGCAGGATAAACCTTCATAAAAAGATGACACACAAGCTAATCCAGGTTGTCAAAAGAGTAATAGTCTATCAGGAGTGATCTGGTAACCAAGTCATTATTTATTGCTAATGCAAATCAAAACATAACAAGTACAGCAATACAAAAACGTCAAACGCATGGCTAAGCCTATGTTAACTGCTGACTGAGAAAACAAACTTGGAGCAGAATGCAGTAATAATAGTTAGGGGAAAGTCATAGTAAAAAGGCAACTTTCACTCAGTGTCAAGAAATATTTTCCTCCTAATATGAGACTATAAAGGGGAACTGGGTTTCCCCTTCCCAGGGTGTTTGTGCCCTACTTTGTGCTGGTCATGGACCGTAATAAGGTTTTGTTGTTGTTGTTGAGACTAGAAAGTGTTATGTGAATTTCCAAAGAGAGAATCAGCATGATGTAGTGGTGTGAGCACTGGGCTACAGCTATGGAAACCAGCTTTCAAATCCCAGCTCGGCCATGAAAACCCACTGGGTGACCTTGAGAAAGCCATATTCTCTCAGCCTCAGAGAAAAGCAATGACAAACCATGCCAAGGAAATTCCATGATAGACTGGCTTAGTGGGAAATGATTTGAAGGCACACACAAACAAGAACAAAAGGCACTCAAATTGTCATTACAAACTGACTCAATCTTCCAACAGGTAATAACAATATCATTATAACCTCTTTCTTTCATATGCCACAATAACATTAGGTCTCCTAAATGCCATTTAAGTGGAGATACATACTGTATACCAACTGAAGAGATCAGTACTATGGAAAACTGGAGCAGAAAGACCCTGCAGGATTCTGGATGAAGTCAACCTTTTTTTCTTTGTGACCTGAGCACCATAATAATAAAATTTCTCCGGCACAATGTACTCCAATTTTCGCCCCCCAGCCCAAGAAATCAGTGGGAAATCGTTTACCTAAAAATTAATTAAGACCCTTTTTTGTTGTTCCATCATTTTTCCTACTTTTCTCAGGCTAAAGGTTGAGAGTGGTGGTAGGAGGAAAGCAAAGAAAGTAAGACTTGTTGTTCATTCGTTCAGTCGTTTCAGACTCTTCGTGACCTCATGGACCAGCCCACGCCAGAGCTCCCTGTTGGCAGTCACCTCCCCCAGCTCCTTCAGAGTCAAGGATGCCATCCATCCATCTTGCCCTTGGTCGGCCCCTCTTCCTTTTTCCTTCCATTTTCCCCAGCATAATTGTCTTCTCTAAGCTTTCCTGTCTCCTTGTGATGTGGCCAAAGTACTTCAACTTTGTCTCTAATATCCTTCCCTCCAATGAGCACTCAGGCTTTATTTCCTGAAGTATGGACTGGTTGGATCTTCTCATGGTCCAAGGCACTCTCAGAACTTTCCTCCAGCACCACAGTTCAAAAGCAAAAGTAAGATACCTCATGTCAATTCCTTTCCCACCTTTTTTTGATGACACTTTGCCAACACTGCTTGAAACATCTCAGATGAACATGCCAAAAATTGAATTATGGATGCTGTATGTTTCTGGATAGGACCATTAAAAACCTTGAAACTATATCGCCAATCTGCCATGTCTGCACAATCTGACTCTAGTTTTACTACAATAACATTCAAATACATGGCCCCGAAGTATGTGATGCCTTGCTCATGTACTTGTATAGGGTATAATTGAAGGCCTTAAGGTGCATGCTCAGAATCAATCAAAATTATGTGCTTTTCCAGAGAATTACATTATACCAATTTATCTATTCATTTTGACATCTTAATTTCATCTGCTATAATACAATCATTTCTCAAAACTTTTATCCTCCCTTCTCCCACTCCTCCCAAATAAGAAAACCGCTCAGGTTTATCAATGTTTTCAAATGAATTAATTTGGAATTTATCAGCAGTGACATTTAAAAGTCTACGGACTGTGCCTCTTGATTTGGGGGAGGATTTTTAAAAATATAAATAGTTTTATTAATGCAATGAAAGATAGCAAAAAGAAATGTAATGTGAGAAGAGCACTGGCCATGATAGATCAAAAACAGTCCCATTTTGTCTCTAAATCTCTTTCTCATACTTGTTCATAAGAAGGCACAATATATAAAAGAAGTGGCTAAAAAGGCATATAGAGACTGATCCCCTTTTGTTATGCTGTGGCTAATGAGCGACCTCTTGTGTTGAGAAATCTCAAAAACGACGCTGTCAGAAAAAAAGTTTGAGATCTACAGGTTTTGCTCAGTGACTCTTGAGCTTCTCTATCTGTACATATTAATATAAACGGTTTGTCTTTTGCTCAGACCCAGTGACCTTTTCCTGTAACCTGCCAGGATATTTGAGTCCACCTCACTTTACTAGTCCACTTCAAATTGCGGCTTGCAACTTTCGCTGAGTTCTCTTTTTACTATTCTTAATTTGTAGGCTTTATATGATTACAAACAACCTAAACTAATGAAGAGACAGTTTTTGCTACGTCTCTGATTTCTGAAAAATGCTCAGTTTAGGTGCAGAAATATGAAATCCTGTAGTATAACAATGTGGCCATTAGATGTCACTTTTATCTTGGAACTAATACAGGTATTTCTCCTCTTTAATTACACCAAAGGAAGGCTGCCAGTAACAAATTGTAGCTGTTCTGTGTGCCGCCTGTTGACTTATGGTGACCCCGTGAATTTCACAGGGTTTTCTTCGGTAAGAGATACTCAGAGATGGCTTGATCTGCTTCTTCCTCTGAAATATAGCCTGACAGTATCTGGAATACCCTGGCAATCGCCCATTTAAGGCCAGCATTGCTTAGCTTCCAAGATTTAACAGGATCTGGAGCTTTTGGGGTATTGAGGCCTTTGGAGCTGTTCTATAATCACATTATTTAAAGTGGAAAGTGGTGGTGACGGCACCCTGCTGAATCCCTCTCTACTTTGCCTTTAGTCTTTCTCACTCGGGAGTAGTGGGCTCTTTTTAAATGACACTCCATTTAAGAAATGGTTGGCACAGATGGTACAGATAATTATTATTTTGTTTCGGGGACCCGAAAATTGGACCATTAGGGGGGGGGGGGCTTCAATAGGAACAACTATCTCAAATTCACAGAAGTCAGAGAAAATAACTGATGCTAAATTTCCATTGAAATCAATAGGAAAAATTTACTGCAACTAATTTATTTCCCATTAAACAGGTGTGTAGGCAATGAATGATGTAACACCACTTTTCTTTACCAAACATAATGGGAGCTTTGGTTAAATACTAGTCATGTGCATTCAGGGAAAACCTTTACCTGTTTCATGTCCTGGTTTTTGTTGGGGGCTTTGATCTATTTTTTGCAAGCCTCCCGAAAATGGGAGGGTTGTTTTCGGTTCTTTCATTTTGGGGCCCCAAAAACTGGACCATTATAAGGGGGCTTCCCACCCACTGACTTCCCTTCCCGGCATACATTCTTCTTACCTGGCACCTACTGTTACTACTCTAAAGAGGTGCTCGGCTGTAGGCACTGGCAGACATGCACTTTCCAGGCCTGCCTGCACACCCTGCCACACATGCATTGTCCTTGGAAAGAGTGTGGCAAGGCATGCAGACAGGCATGAAAAGCGTGCGCGCCTGCCAGTGCCTGCAGCTGAGTGCCAGAGAAAGTTTATTATTATGGTGCTCAGGTCACAAAAAGGTTGACTTCATCCAGAATCATGCAGGGTCTTTCTGCTCCCGAGTAGTAACAGCAGGTGCCAGGTAAGAAGAGTGCGGGTATGGTGGGCCATACAAGCAGGCTCAGCACCTCTTACTCTAGTATCTAAGAACTCTTATTCTAGAGTAAGAGACGCTCAGCTGCAGGCCCACTCCAGGCCTGCCTGCACACCCCACCACACACACCCTGCCACCACTCTCCTCGAGAGTGTGTGTGTGGTGGGATGTGCAGGCAGGCCCAGAGCATGCCTGGAGCTAAATGCCTCTTATTCTAGAATAAGAGGTGCTCAGATGCTAGAGTAAGAAGTGCTGAGCCTGCCAATACACTCCACCACGCATGCCCACTGCCACAATCTCCAAGAGTGTGTGTGTGGCGGGGCATGCAGGCAGGCCCGGAGAATGCCTGCAGCCAAGCTCCAGGCCTGTCTGCTTGAATGCCCCACCACAGAAACACTTTCTTTCCAAGGCAAGAAGGCATGTTCGGACGCACACGAAAGCAGGCTGTAGTCAGGCATTTGTGTCAATTTTCATGTGGGAAGGGGGTTTCCCGTTTCATGCTTCTGAATAAATTGAAGACAAGAAAAGAAATGGTAGAAACGGTAAGAATAAATGTTGCGCACATGCCTATTAAATACTATTAATGTTACAGTTTCAGCAGTTCTGAAGGCAAAGCGTTCCTTACCTTGTTATGTGTAAACACAATCCTCAGTTCTGGTTTTATAATGCCATATGCCATCAGAAGTTTTTGAATTTTTTTTATTTCTTCCTTGCATTTTTTATCGGTTGAATAAAACTGCTTTCTTACAGGCAAATTCTTGAACAACTTCAGAACTGTGACAGTTGTACCTACCAGAAATGATGGGAGGAAAAATAGGGAGTAAGATAAACTTTGCATAAATCATTGAATGTTTTTACTAATATATGTTATTTTTCTGAACTGGTGCCTGTAATTATATCTGAGCCAAGCACGAACCTAAGATGAACATACACAATGTTAAAGTGAGCATTTCACTATCAAAATGTGGCTGTTAGACAACTGTCTGTACTACTCTTTGACTACAGCTATAAACAAAATTAAATTACTTGACACCATCAAGTTTTACAATACCATCCTAATTAGAAAGAAATCCCACTGTTTCAGAAGAGCTTAGTTCCAGAGACATATATTGGATGGCTAACAAAACCGTTCCTGATGTCAACACAAGGAAAGTTTATTAATGAATGCAACATGAGAAAAAAAAACTATTTTCTTTTTAAAAATGATACTGACACTTCATTTTTATGCACATCTATTCAGAAATAAACATTACTCAGACCAATGAGACTTAGTCCTAGGAACCTGTATATAAGGATTGTAGCCTGATGTGGTATGATTTTATAATAAGGTACACTTTCTTATAACATTATGTAACAAGATTTTTGTCCCTGGGTTATAAATGTAATTTCCTAATTGATTCTATCATAAAAACATAGAAGTAGTTTATTAAACTGCTAATACTTAGTTTTTGTGGGCCATCATGCAACATACATATTTTGCTAGTTTTTCAATGACTATCTCATTGAGTCTTTACCAATTTTACATCATTTGTGGCAGCCACAAAACCCAAGTTTCTGGAGTATAACAACTATTTTCGAAGTGAGTACTGCACAATTAAACAGGAAATAACACTCACAAACCAGGAACAGAATTTTTGTTTCAAATTTTGTTACATAGTGAAACCAAAGCATCAAAAGCCACTTAAATGAAGAGGGTCTGAAGTATACTTATTTTCAAAATCAGCAATCAACTTAAAGCCTAATCCTTGGACTTGCTGTGTCAGACGACAAGTGTTAAGAGATGGGGCACAGCATTTGCGATGCTAATACAGCCTCCTCCATTGAAGGATGTTATATAACTTGAGGTGCAAACAGATCTGACGGCACAAGTGGTTATGATCAGGGCAATCAAAGATTTACAAGCCAAACGAAAGAAGCACTATCATGTTTAACAAGAAAATTCTTAAGATTTAAGTGCTCTGGTAAATATATTTTATGAAGTACATGCTGTACCATCTTAAGGACTCTACCATTTATAGCTGTGATATATAAAGTGACCATTACACTTTTCACTGGGATCAAGTTTTCTTTTGTTAAAACATAAGAAGGTAACTACCATATATCAAAATGATTTCTATGTTAACAAGCAGTCATGAAATCCATATTCTTTGCCACTTAACTCACTTTTAGATACGGGCATGATCAGTCCAATGATTATTTGGAATTGTGATCATTACAAACATTGAGAAGAATATTTGTGTTTATTATTAAATTACTATTGTAGTGATCAGCAACATGCAGCCTGTGGACCACGTGTGGCCTGTAGAGGAGATACCACCTTTTGAGGAGGGGGGGGGGGTCTATTTTAAAAGGGAAAAGTATGTTCTTCCCACATACACCTTGTTTCGCTCAAAAACAGCCCCTTAATTGAGAGATGTTTCCTTTAGAAGTGTCTACTATTTCAATGGGAGCCAGCATGGTGTCGTGGTTGGAGTGATTGACTATGAGGACTAGGGTTTGAAACCTCAGTTGGCCATGGAAAGCCAGTAGTTGACCATGGCCAAGCCACAGAGGAAGGCAAAAGGAAATACCATTTTCCAGCAGGCATCCCAGGTGAAGAAAGGAAAGAGAGACATATGTGCAAGGGACATAATAGAAGGAGAGGCAGCACATCTTCCAGCTGCACTCAAAAAGAAAAACAAATAAACAAGCAAACAAGAACAAAAAAATGAAACTCCCCTTACATAAAACATCCCACCTGATTTTGTTTCTTTACATCAAGGTTTACATCTTCCAGTGCTCATATCTGCCCCCCCCCCCTTCAGTACCCTTCTCTGAGGCTGGCCCTCCCTCAAACTGCCAACTATCCTAGTCTCCTTCAGATGCTCTCCTCAATCTCCTTCTTGGTTCTCACTCCCATCTCTATCTCCTGGTATTTCCTGCCCCCTTCTCCCCCAACAACCACCTTCTTTTCATCTCATGTCTCCTTCCCTTCTTCTCCCACCCCCCCCTCCCCCCACTGTTCTCTTTCTATCCCAGCTTCTCCTTCTTCTCTCCGCTTCAACAGTCCTGGCTCCATACTCGTGTTTGTCCTTGCTCCCTTCTTATCTTGTCTTTCACTTCCTTCTCCTCTCCTTTCCACTCTTGCTGCTCCACCTTTTTATTCATATGCCCCACGTTTTCTCTTTTCTGAGATTTTCCTGAAGATCCTTCCCTCTTCTTTTGCCCTCTTTCAGCATCCTTCCTTCCTTTCTTTGCCATTCACCCTTCTCTCCGACCTGCCCCGTCTTTTCTCTTTTATCTTCTCCACTTTGGGTACTGTCATAAATTTGAAATTTTGCAATGGGGGGTGAGGAAATATACCCCATGGTATATTACCAGAAGTCACTCAATGCAAGCTTTTTTTACTCCATTGGAATAATGGCTCAGCATACTTTGTTTTTGTAGTAATCTTTTGTGCTTTAGTCTCTTCTCTCTTTCATTTCCAATGTCTTTCAACTGCTTACTTTCTGGAAGCTAGGTGAGCCTTGCAATTATCTTTCATTCTACTGAGCCACTATCTGGGGAGTATGCCTGATATTTATTTCCTCTTGAAATGTTACCCAAGATTCTTAGTTCTAATTGTTGGAAGCACTTAATCAATAAATCTAACATGCACCTGGACTGCATTTGAAAAGTTGGAAGAAATAAATATTGTACCTTGACCAAGATGAGATGGCTTTTGAGAAATTATGTGACCACTTCTATCCAAAGTGTACTGGGTACTAAAATCCTCATTCGCTGTCTTTGTTGTGATCAGAACCTAATAATAAAGATGTCAACTGTCAGTTTCCCAAGAGGCACTTTCGGTTTCCTGTGGTCATTTGCTGGAATGACTAGCCATGATGGTGTCACAATCCCTTCAGGATCAGAAGGTACAAATGCTATTTTGGGTCACATGAGAACAGCAGAAGAGGACGGTAACTCTCTCTTTTGTCCTATTTATGAACCTCCCCGAGACATCTGCTTGGGCACTATGTGAACATATAAAACCCCACCAGGAAATGTAGGATAGATATGTATATGTTAAACAGTATGGGGGACAACATGGAACCCCAAGGAACCCCACAAGACAACGGCCAGAGGTTCTAACAGGAGTCCCCCAGGACCACCTTCTGAGTACGGCCCTCCAGGAAGAACCAGAGCCAGTCTAACAGTGCCTCCCAGTCCCATCCTAGCAAGATGACCCAGAAAAATACCATGGTCAATGGTACTGAAAGCTGCTGAGAGATCCAGGAGAACCAAAAGGGACACAATCCCCTGTCTAGCTCTCTGTGTAGGTCATTCACCACGGCGACTAAAGTTCTGTTCCATAGCCAGGCCTGATACCAGATTATTTAGATCCATTTCCATCTGGTTTCAGGTCTGGCTTGGACTCAGCGCAGAACCTAGGTGTCAGTGGTGACCAGGAGAGCCTTTGTACAATTAAAACATGTGCACCAACTGTGCCCATTTCTTGAGAAGCCAGATCTTGCCATGGTGGGACATGCCTTAGTTACACCCCATCTGGATTGCTGTAATGCGCTTTATGTGGGGATGCCTCCGAAGAGTGCTCAGAAAATTTCAGCTGATTCAAAGAGCTGCAGCCAAGTTGCTAAATGGGACTGGCTTTAAAGGTCATGACCAGCACTTTGAATTGTGCCCAGAAACAGACTGGCATCCAGTGGAGCTGCTTCAACGGGGTCTTCTGCTCCCTGTTAACAGGGAGCAGAAGACCCCGTTGAAGCAGCTCCACTGGATGCCAGTCTGTTTCTGGGCACAATTCAAAGTGCTGGTCATGACCTTTAAAGCCTCAGATGGTCCAGGCTATTTGGCTGACCGCACCCCCTTCTATGAACATGCCCGGGCCCTGAGATTTTCAGAAAAGGTCCTTCTCTCGGTCCTGCTTCCATCTCAAACTCGGTTGGCTGCCCTTCAACTCTAGAACTCCAGAATGACTCCCTCCCTGATGTCCTTCTAGCATCAGACTAAAACCTTTGTATTGAGGCAGGCTTTGAAGAATTAGGTGTTTAGGCTCTAGTCAGGGGGTGCTGTGGTATTTAATTCAGGGGTGCTATGGGTGAGATTGTGGAGAATATGTATTTTAATTTTGTTTTTACCACACCATTAGTTAATTGCTTTTTAACTTTTGTAGTGCACCTTTTAAACTTCCCTAGTGTGGAGTGTTAGCCACTTTGAGTCCCCATGGAGAGAAAGAAGGGGCATAAAGTCAACGTCAACAACAACAACAACAACAACAAGAACAACAACACTCTGCCTCTTCTAGAAAACAGCATTTTAATTTCAGAGATTACTATAGTGCCTGTTAAACAACTTGCATACTTGTCACAATGAATTATTTCCCTCCAATAGCCTGTACAATAGCAGTTGCAACTATGTTTTACCGACAAACAGAAACCTGAAAATTATACTGGACCTTTACCTCTGATGTGGAACAAATTGAGGCCAAAGCTTCACCACGAAAGCCGTATGATGTCAAGCTTTCAAGATCTTGGCAAGAACTGATTTTTGAAGTGTAGTGTTTCACTGCCATGACAGGGACATCAGCTGCCCTGATTCCATCACCGTTATCTCGGACTTCAATCTTATCAAAACCATAGTTTTCCTATTTTAAAGAAAAACATAGACACACCACAACTGCAAATTAGACACTCTGTTCAGTACAAAGGTCTATTCCAGTAAACCCTTTTATGGACTAAGGATAATGAAAAATAAACCTTACACTTTGTCAAGGAACTCAGCTTAATGATATGGCATTAAGATAAGACCCATAAGATTTGAGTAAAATCACACACAGTTTGTTCTCCGTATCCACAGATTATGTATTCATAGATCCAAACATCTACAGCTTGAAGATATGCCAAAAATTTTTTTACAGAACGGAAACCTTGATAGTTCCTATGCTTTGTACTGTACACTATAATGACACCATGTCATATTTGTAGCATCCATCCTCTACATATCCTGTAATATCTAACTGGTAGTGGAAACATAAACTTTCTATAAAAAAACACAGCCTGTGGCATCCTCTGGTGGCCATAACGAAGACCTGCAATCTCCATCTTTAACTCATCTGATTCTAATCTGAAAAAAAAATGAAGTCACGCTGTTCTATTCTTAGCATTTTTATAGACATGAATTATTTGAATCTGTGTTTAATCTTGTGTTTATATGTTTTGAATTGACATAGGCTCAACTGATTTTTGCTTAACCTATTGCATTTTAACTTAGTTGTATTCCATCTTTACACTTGGGAAGATGGAAATAAGAAATAAAATGCACGACTATTGTTTCTGAAATAGAAATTCAGATCCAAAAGTCTATGCATGATATGCTGCAAGTATGGAGGTCTTTTGGCTTTCCTGTCTGAAAATTTGCCTTTCCCAAATATACAGGAGGGATCGGTCACATTCACTATTCCCAAATACTAGAGTCAGGCATGCTATACAGCAGGGGAAAAACAACTAACCTCAGTTGGAAGGATGGTGTGGCAGTTTGACTGGTGCAGCAAGATTTTAATGGTTCTTGATTCTAGTGCAGAGATACCATTTGGGCTCTGCCATTGTAGAACTGCACAGAACTGCTTTCTATGCAATTCTATCACAAATTGAGTTGACATCTGAAATGTCAACTTAATTCATGGTAGAATCTTTGGAAAATGTTACTGCGATTGTTAGCTGTAAACCAATAGCAAGAAAAATACACAAGGGGACTAACAAGTGTCATTGAAAACAAATGGAAAGCTCATTAAACTAGAAACCATTAAAATCATTGGAATAATAAAAGCCGAAACCATTTTTAAAACAGTCTGAAGAATTATGTGGTGACTTCATTTTTAAAAATTGCTTCTGCGTAGCACTAATGGACACAAGAGAAAAATACAAGGCTCAAATCTAACACTGGCACCTTCATAATAAAGAAATATTATTGCATTTCCATCTGTATATTCAATCACAATCCCAGCTTCATACAACTTACCAACTTAACATCAACATTTGTTGCATTAGCATCTAAAGAATTCTCTATCAGTTCTTTGACCACACTGACAACAGACGTGATGACCTGTGAGCTTGAAAGAATTCGGACAGTTTCTGGTGGCAATTGCTTCATTTCAAGGATTTCTGGATCAAATCTAAAACAGAAAAACATCCCAAACTTTTAAAAAAACTTTACATATAATAGGGTTCGCTTAAAGAAGAATGCTCTTGCCTCAAGAATGTGTTTGCTGTGAGTAAATCATCACAATATTGTATAAATCACTCTATCACATGTGGTGGACATGTAAGGAAACATCTAAATACTGGTCTTTAATCCATGAGACACAAAAAAAAAATCCTAAACAGAAAGTTTAAGAAGAAACCAGAATATTATGTTAGGCTTTACTGACTTGGAATTACAACTTGATGAAAATGAAGACAAACTGTTAACATTTATTACAACAGCAGCTAGAATTGTTTTTGCAAAATTTTGGAGAATAGAACAAATCCCCACTATTGATGAGTGGCTGGATAAGGTCAAAGAAATAGGAGACATGGATGAACTAACTTTTTTGTTAAAGAAAAATACTGGGAAATCTATTAAAAAAACAGACTGGGTCCTTTTTTATGACTATGAAAAAAATAGAAAAAAGAGACAAAGAAGTTGTAAATAAAATAATGAAACAAAAGATAAGGAGATCCTGAGACTGGAATGGAAGTCATTTTATTTTATTTTTGATTTTTGTATTTTTATATTTTTGATTTTTGTTTTTTTGTTTTTTTCTTTTTCTCCTTGCGTTTTTTTGTGTTCTTTTTTATTGATTGTGTTTCCTACTTTCCTATCATCTTGAATATTCCCCCTCTTTCCAATTATTTTTGTTTAAATTGATTAATAAAAATTTATTTAAAAAAAACCCCTAAGTATAGTATTGGAGAGAAAACTTCAAAAATAAACTTAAGCACAATTCAAGGAAAACTGGTTCCACCAACCTGGGGAGGAAGTCGACTGTGATCTCCAATGTAAGGTGTCTTATTCTCAGGTAAACGTGTAGTAGAAATTAGCCTAAAATTACAAATCAGGAGCCGATGGACACAACAGACAACACGTTCTACCATAAACAATGGCAGTTTTATTCCATTTAAAAATCTGCTGTGTTGTTAAAGAAATGAATCTATTCTTAAACAGAAGTTGAGAGATACATTTCCTCAGGTCCCTGAGGGTTGAAAAGTAGGAAGGCAAAAACTTAAAATATATTTTCCATATTCTTGATGGAAGGTGCAATCCTTGATTGAGTGTATAATGCCAAAGTAAAGATATATGATGGGGCAAATTAAGCTAGCATGCTGCAGGTGGCAGTAAACACTGCCTCTGAAGTCTTGCTTTGCCATAACATCACAACTGCAGAGCCTAAGTGGGAACAGAGAGTGTTTAGGGGTGTATGTACACTGTAGAATGAGTGCAGTTTGACAGCACTTTAACTGATGCGGCTCAATGCTATGAAATCATGGGAGCTGAGGTTTTAGAGTCATAGAATCACAGAATTGGAAGAGACCTCATGGGCCATCCAGTTCAACCCCTGCCAAGAAGCAGGACAATTGCATTTAAAGCACCCCCAACAGATGGCCATCCAGCCTTTGCTTAAAAGCTTCCAAAGAAAGAGCCTCCACCACCCTCTGGGGCAGAGAGTTCCACTGCTGAATGACTCTCACAATCAGGAAGTTCTTCCTCATGTTCAGATGGAATCTCCTTTCTTGTAGTTTGAAGTCATTGTTCTGTGTCCTAGTCTCCAGGGCGGCAGAAAACACGCTTGCTCCCTCCTCCCTTTAGCCTTCTCTGACAAAATAATGCTGATTCCTCATCAAACCAGGATTTCTTGAAAGGGCAGACATTGTTTAACATTTTTAAAATCACTCATAGTTTTTCAAAGAAACCAAAATACCTTAAAGGCACCAGACTCCATCTGTCTGACCTTGGAAGCTAAGTAGGGACAGTTTTGATCAGTACTTGAATGGGAAAAAACCAAAGAACACCAGGTGCTGGAGGCTATATTTCAGAGGCTAATATTGCTGTTCATTCCTCTTCTAAGAATATTCTACAGAAATGGATGCGGTTGCCAAAACTTATCAGGCGACTTGAAATAACGTACACATAGTTTTCAATGTAGATGTATGCAACTACAAAGCAGAGCACTAAATATTTCAATCTTGATTTTGCCCATTTCATATAAGGGACCTTATTTGACTACGTGATTCTTTGTAATGGGACTTGAGCCTCCATGGATTTTGCTATCTATAGGCGCCTGGACCAAAACACTGCAGATACCCAGAGTCCAGCGTATGTTTATGTCTATGTCCGTAATAAATATTTGATTATGTTTATTTTGAGGTCTCAAAAATTACAATATACAGGCAGTACCCAAATTACAAACAATATAGGTTCTGTAGGTCTGTTCTTAAGTTGAATTTGTGTGTAAGTAGGAACAGCTAATTTTTTTAAGTGTAACTCCAGCCAAAAACATGTATCCTTTTAGCTTTGGATAGTAAAGGGTGATACCCCTACGGTGTTTGTTTTTCATACTCAGATAATGTAGGATTTTCTGCCTTGATATTCTGGGATATAGGGCTGTGCGGAAGGGCCCTACGATCACACTGCCATATATTCCAGTTCAAAGATATAATGTGGGAAGGGGCAAAAAAATAAAACATTGTGGTAAGTTTTAAAATGTTAACCACAAGAGGCTCTTATTGATAAAACAGTTAAAACTAGTTAGTATTGGGTTCGATTTAAAAGCCTCCATCACTCAAGATGTAGCTAACCATGGTCAAAAGCCTGTCTCAACATCCGTGTTTTTAGTTCTGTTTAGTAACCTGCCTCGAACTATGAGGAGAGTAAAGCGGTAAGAAATAAAACTATTGTTATTATTAGTACTAACTGCTGTTGTGTGGACTTATCGTGTTTTTTTTTTTGGTTTTTGTTTTGGTTGGGTGGGGTGGGGAGGTTGCTTAGGCCCTTCCACACAGCCATATAACCCAGAATATCAAGGCAGAAGATTTCATAACATCTCCTTTGAACTGGGTTGTTACGAGGGTCCTTTCACGCAGCCCTATATCCCAGAATATCAAGGTAGAAAGTCCCACAATATCTGCTTTGAACTTTGTTATCTGATTCCACACTCAGATAATGTTGGATTTTCTGCCTTGATATTCTGGGATATAGGGCTGTGTGGAAGGGCCCTGGGTCCACACTGCCATATATCCCAATTCAAAGCAGGTAATGTGGGATTTTATTCAGATGTGTGGAAGGGCCCTTAGAGGCCTCTGTCTAGAGTGAACGTAGAGAATCCTAAGAGTGCGTCTACACCAGGGGTCCTCAAACTAAGGCCAGAGGGCCGGATACAGCCCTCCAAGATCATTTGCCCGGTCCTCGCTCAGGGTCCACCTAAATTGGAAACGACTTGAAAGCACACAACAACAATAACAATTCTATCTCATCAGCCAAAAGCAGGCCCACACTTCCCATTGGAATACTAATAACTTTAGATTTGTTAAAATTGTTTTTCATTTTAATTACTGTATTGTTTTAAAGTGTTTTTTGCACTACAAATAAGATATGTGCAGTGTGCATAGGAATTCATTTTTGTTTTCAAATTATAATCCGGCCCTCCAACAGTTTGAGAACTGTGACCTGGCCCTCTGTTTAAAAAGTTTGAGGACCCCTCTTCTACACTGTAGAATTAACGGAGTTTGATAACACTTTGGGCCTTTCCACACAGCCCTATATCCCAGAATATCAAGGCAGGTAATCCCACAGTATCTGCTTTGAACTGGGTTATCCGAGTCCACACTCAGATATTGTAGGATATACTTACTTACTTAGGCCTCATTGGCCGAGTAGGATAATCTTCCAGGATCAGTATTCTTGTGGATCCGTAGCTGACTATTCTTGACCTGCATCTTTTCCCGCAGTGAGAGCATCGGTTTCCAGGTGGAAGGCGGTCTCAGTTGGGGTCGGTTTGACACACCATTTTCTTGGCACGTCTCTCTCTTTCACCCTCCACTCGTGCCTCTTCAAATTCTGCAGCACTGCTGGTCACAGCTGACCTCCAGCTGGAGCGCTCAAGGGCCAGGGCTTCCCAGTTCTCAGTGTCTATGCCAGAGATGGGGGATATAGGGCTGTGTGGAAGGGCCCTTTAAGGGCCATGGCTCAATACGCTTGCAAATATGGGAGTTAGGAGTTTGAGGAGGCCTCACCAAACTACCAGGCAGTTCAAGTGGGGTCAAATAGTGTGACTCCTACAGTGAAGTTTCCCCAAAAGATAAACAAAGCAGCACAAGGATGCCATGTGGAGGGATGCCTTTTTGTTTACCTCCCTAGGAAAGCGACTGTCATTCTTACTCTAGGAAAGGGAACGCCGGATAATAAGGACGCGGACGCAGCGTACCTCAGGTTCCTTATCCGCGCCTGGATCAGTGCTGGGAACGGCGCGTTCCAGCCCACGCATGCGCACTTGGGGGCCACGGCGGCGCCTGGGTCGCGTGAGACGAATGGGCGGGGCCGAGGGGGCGGGGCTACTTTGGACCAATCCGTGGCCGCGGCTCCTCACGCGGGGCGACGTTGCATAGCGGAGCGGCCTCAGTTGCAGGGTCGAGCTCGGCGGGGGAGGAAGCAGAGGAAGAGGGAGGAGAGGCCTCTCCCGTTGCGGGAAGGGCCGAGGAGGTACGTATGGAGGGCCCCAGGCTGCGCGCCCTTCTCCCGCTGTTGCTTCTCCCTTCGGGGAACAATGCTGCAAAGCCACCAAGGCCTGCTCCTCCTCCCCTGGGGCTTGTTTCTGCCCTGAAGGGAATATCCCAGGCCACCTTTTCAGGCTCGAATGTGCCGTTAACGGCCTTGGCTCAGTGCTGTGGCATCATGGGAGTTGTAGTTTTTGCAAGGTCTTCCGCCTTCTCTGCCAAAGGGTTCCGGGGCCTCATCTAAAGCCCCACCCCGGATTCCATTGCAGCTCAAGTGGTGTCAACATGGATTCATTCTACAGTGGAGATCAAACTTGGGCCCTCCAGGTGTTTTGGACTTCAACTCCCACCATTCCTAACAGCCTCAGGCCCCTTCCTTTCCCCCCTCAGCCGCTTAAGGGGAAAAAGGAAAGGGCCTGAGGCTATTAGGAATTGTGGGAGTTGAAGTCCAAAACACCTGGAGGGCCCAAGTTTGCTCATGCTTGATGTAGATGCACATTTGGAAAATCAGGGATTTGGTATTATTATTATCTTTATTTCTATCTTGCCTTTCTCCCCATGGGGACTCAAGGCAGCTAACATCTAGCCACACAAAGCATTTTACAAAAGAGCCATGCAAAAGTTAAAAAACAATTAAATAATAGTGCAATAAAAACAGAATTAAAATACAGCAAACGCATTAAAATGGCCTTTAACATTCCAACCCCCCTCCAATCCTACCCACCTTCCCCAGCTTTCAAGTCAAAGTCACTTTATTATTATTATTATTAAACTTTATTTGTACCCTGCTAGCATCTCCCAAAGGACTCGATGCGGCTTACAAAGGCCAAGGCCTCAACACAACAACAACAGACAATAATGATACAATACAAAGCAAAAATTAAAAACATAAGCAATGACAAAAACATTACACTGTTACGCAATAAAACCAGGGCTGGGCCAATGATGGGTACAGGTTAAAAGTGCTGGGTGTGAGAGATGGTATATTGGAATTCTGGGCAAGTGAAATGTGCAGAGAGTCTTAAACTCTAATAAAGAGCTTCTGGGACAGAGTGCTGGAGATTATCCTATTCTGGAAAGGCACATCGGAATAGCCAGGTCTTCAAATTCTTCCTAAAGACTGCCAACGTGGGTGGTAGTCTAATGTCTTTGGGGAGGGTGTTCCAAAGTCGGGGGGGGGGGGCAACCACAGAGAAAGCCCTGTCCCTCGTCCCCACCAAACGCGCCTGTGACGCAGGTGGGATCGCGAGCAGGGCCTCTCCGGATGAGCGAAGGGAGTGTGTGGGACTTAAGGCCCCTTCTGAACCGCCATATAATCCAGATTATTAAAGCGGATATTCCACATGATCTGCTTGGGATTATATGAGTCTACACTGCCATATAATCCAATTCAAAACCGATAATCTGGATTTTATATGGCATTCTAGGACACGTTCCATAGAGTTGTATAAAAACCCACATTATCTGCTTTGAACTTGATTATATGGCAGTGTGGACTCTAATAACCCAGTTGAAAGCAAATATTGTGGGATGATCTGCCTTGAAATTCTTGGTTATATGGCTGTATGGAAGGGCCCTAGATGGGGCCTGGAGGCCTTTCCACACAGCTTATATCCCAGAATATCAAGGTAGAAAATCCCACAGTATCTGCCTTGAATTGGGTTATCTGAGTCCACACACAGATAATGTGGTATTTTCTGCCTTGATATTCTGGGATATAGGACTCTGTGGAAGGGCCCTGAGAGAAAGAATTCAAAGGCATAACTGGAATATCAGTAAACTAAAGGAGCCCCTGGTGATGCAGTGTGTTAAACCCTTGTGCCGGCAGGATTGAAAACCGAAAGGTCGCAGGTTCAAATTGGGGAGAGCGTGTATGAGCTCCCTCTGTCAGCTCCAGCTCCCCATGTGGGGACATGAGAGAAGCCTCCCACAAGGATGGTAAAACATCCAGGCATCCCTTGGGCAATGTACTTGCAGACGGCCAATTCTCTCACACCAGAAGCGACTTGCAGTTTTTCAAGTCACTACTGACACGACCAAAAAAAAAAAAAAAAGTAAACTAAAGGAACTCTGTAGCATTTTTCAGTCAGAAGGAAGTTGGTGTCTTAAACTTTTATAGATTAAGTTCTCTGCATCTGAGGAGCAAACTCGGGGCCCTTCCACACAGTCATATAACCCAGAATATCAAGGCAGAAAATCCCATAATGCCTGTTTTTGAACTGGATTATCTGAGTCCACACTGCCATATATTCCAGTTCAAAGCAGATAATGTGGGATTTTATTCAGCTGTATGGAAGGGGACTCCGTCTGCAAAAGCTTATACTCCAATTTCTTAATAATCTTCATAAGCCTGTATCTTGATACTTCAAAGGTGGTACAAAATCTCTTGATCCATTATATATGTTTGTGAGTGAGAAAGCCTTGCAGTAAAAATGTAGCTGTGAAAGCTGGATTTTCAAATATATATTCATGTCTCATCTACAGATTGTATTCTTATGATTAAACTAGTTCTCTGCTAATGTTGTATTGGGTCCTAGCATCCTAAGCGTTTCCACATTGATCCATTAAAAGTTTTAACTTGCTAGAAAGTATGTTTGAGATCACAGCTTTAATTGTAGATGGGTCCAGGTGAGTTTGGAAAGGTAGTAACTAACTTTTAAGTCAGTGTAACTTTCATTACATTACAAGCCTGCTCATCCACCAGTGGCTCATAAGCTTGCACTCATTTGTCTCCCGGGTTGTGATCTCATTGTTCTGATAGTAATTGTAGGTAATTTTTTCTTTCTTTCTTGGACTGGAAACATTTTCTTTAGGATTAAAACATGCTCTGAATACTCTTTGCTCCAGAAATAACTTATGGAGAAAAATCACGGGTTGAGAGATGGCTTGAAGACATATGCACAGAAAGTGGATGAATGTGTACATATTACCAGAACCAGACTGGTGCTAGGTTTTCATCTGATCTCAACACTCAGCCTACTTTGTTAATGTAAAATGTGTTAAAACACTTGTGGAAAATCCATTGTCTCTCGCTCTCACTCTGTTTTTGTCTCTTCAGAATGAGAAATATCAAATTCCTATCAACAGCTGTCTAGTTTTCCTTAGCATATCTTTTTATGTCTATATAGCAGAACTTTCCAAACTCTGTGTTTTGACATGTTAGTTTGTCAGCTGCAGTGTGTAGGTGGGTCACACGAATGTAACAAGAAATGACAAAAATATTGGAAATATCTGTTATTATCTTACTAATCATATATTTTTTAAAATATAAATGAAATATTTTCATGAGATATGTTGTGTCCTCATACATTTCATTGTTATAAATTATCTTTGCATCCGTATTTCTTCTAAGGGGTTGGTTTAACCTCTGTTTTGCTGGTAAAACTGAATTACTGTTTCAAGAATTGATGCCAGTCTAAAAAGCGTGTCACAAGCATGAAATGTTTGGAAAGCTCTGTTATATAGCATAAGTGGTCATTATGCGGGTCTCCAGATGTACCTAGACTGCATCTCCCATCAGTCTTAATTAATTAAGCCAGTCGGAAGTGAAGTGGCAGTCTACAAGATCTAGAGCAGTGGTTCTCAACCTGTGGGTCCCCAGGTGTTTTGGCCTGCAACTCCCAGAAACCCCAGTGAGTTTACCAGCTGTTGGGATTTCTGGGAGTTGCTTGACTTCTTTTAAATCATTTTACATTGAAGTGTATTGAGTCTTCTTCATTGCTACCCCTGTGTTTCAATAGTATTCTTAATGTTATGCTCCAGTTTTGAATATTCCTGGACTGAATGTTTACATTTTTCTGAAAACAAATAAAAATGTTAAGAAAGCTTGCACATCAAGAATCCAGAACACCCTGTGAAGTTTTTCACTGTAAGATACTGAGCAATATTTATACAGTTGTTTCTTTCAAGAATCACCCATAATCTCATGATAGAATATAAATACAGGGTGAGGCAACATAACTTCCTTCTTTCAAAACTTAATAAAACCCATTGTGTGAATCAGAAAAAAATTATAATGTAGGTGCATACCTAAAGTTTTGTTTTACGTAGTTTTGAAGATCAAATTAGGTAGGTGACCTCCCGCATTCTCCATTCTCAATACACTGAGTAAACCGATTTCTGGCGTTTGTCATGACTTGTCAGCATAACAGGCGTTATGTTGGCAATTTCTTCCTGGATGTTGGTCTTCAAATCTTGTAGGGTCCTTGGACGGTTCACATAAACACGGGATTTCAAAAAACTCCACAGAAAAAAAAATCACAAGGGGCCAAATCTGGAGAGCGGGCCGGCCACTCCAAATCTGCTCGAAAAGTAGGCCTCAACGGCAAAAGCATGCTCCTCACTGTTCCAACGCATGATGGAGACTGAACTGTGTCAGGACAAAAAGTTATACTCCCACCTCTTGAACGAGACCACTAGCGCTCCACTACATCTTCAACCGACTGAATGGCGTGCATTTTAAAAAAGTTATGCTGCCTTACCCTGTATAATGAATATTCCTGGTGTATATTCTTGTAATACTTTTCTTCTGCAAAATTATTTTTCAGATCTGTTTTAAAAAATGAATGTCGGGGTTGCCCACAGTGAAGTCAACCCCAATACAAGGGTGATGAATAGTAGAGGGATGTGGCTCACATATGCTCTTGGCGTTGGCTTGCTTCATATCGTCTTGCTCAGCATTCCTTTCTTCAGTGTTCCAGTTGCCTGGACCTTAACGAATGTTATTCACAATTTGGTAAGTACCCTAGTTTGAGACAGAGGATGTTACTGAGAAATGTCTCTATGTAAAAAAAGAGGAAGACTGCTTTCTCAGAAATGAGTCTTTCAAATGTGTTGTCTCAAACTCCAAATAATTACAATAAATTGTTAACATTCTTTTTTACCATTTTTAAAACCCTGAAACCAAAAAAGCATTTGCTGACTTATGTAATGCGTAGCAGGAAAAGGTGTATGCTTTGTAATATGTCAGTTACAGTTGCTGCCTGCTTAGAATTCCTTCTTTAAAAACAAAAGCGTTAGAGCACCAAAGCTTTCAGCAGTGGAAAAGAAAACCTTGAGGTGCATCTATGCTGTTGAATGAATCTATTTTAACTGTCTTGGTTAAATGCTATGGAATCATGAGGGCTGTAGTTTGCCTTGAGCCGTTTTTGTCAAAGAATGCAGATGCCTCACCAAACTACAAATCCCAGGATTACATTACATTGAGTGATGACAATTAAATTACAGATGATATTCCTCAAATAGGAGCTCCAGGTAATCCTGAAGCAGCTTCCTTTTTTGCTTTGGCTCAGCACTAAGATTATCATATTACGTGAATCTAATGCACACCCTATTTTGGCAAGAGGATTTATCCAAAAAGATGAGTGTTAAATTTGAGTAAATACAGTAATTGCCAATGGGATTTTTTTTCTTTTTGTACAACTCCAAGAAGGTGAATATAAAATGCTAGGATTTTATTTGGATTTCTTTTCTACCACAAGAGCTCCCAGATGGATTTACAAAATAATTGTTGGATAGGATCCAGTACTCTCATATCAAGATCTACACTGCACTTAAAAGCAATTTTATTAGACCTCTGGAACATCCGTTTCTTCAACCTATAACTGCGTGAACATCACTACCACTTCTAGGTCAGCGTTTCTCAACCTGGGGATCGGGACCCCTGGGAGGTCGTGATGGGGTGTCAAAGGGGTCACCAAAGACCATCAGAAAACACAGTATTTTCTGTTGGTCATGGGGGTACTCGATGGGAAGTTTGGTCCAATTCTATCGTCGGTGCGGTTCAGAATTCTCTTTGATTGTAGGTGAACTATAAATCTCAGCGACTACAACTCTCAAATGTCAAGCTCTATATTCCCCCAATTCTACCAGTGTTCACATTTGGGCATATTGGGGCTTTGTGCCAAGTTTGGTCCAGATCCATCATTGTTTGAGTCCACAGTGCTCTAACTCTATGTAGGTGAACTACAACGCCAAAACTCAAGGTCAGTGCCCACCAACCCTTCCAGTATTTTCTGTTAGTCATGGAAGTTCTGAGTGACAAGACTGGTTCAGTTCAGTTCCATCATTGATGGAGTTCAGAATGTTCTTTGATTGTAGGTGAACTATAAATCCCAGCAACTACAACTCCCAAATGACAAAATCAAAGCCCCTCCAACCCCACCAGTATTCAGATTTGGGCATATCGTGTATTTGTGCTAAATTTGTCCAGTGAATACATCCTTCATATCAGATATTTACATTACAACTCATAACAGTCGCAAAATTACAATTGTGAAGGAGCAACAAAAATAATTTTATGGTTGTGGGTCACTACAACATGAGGAACTGTATTAAGGGGTCGTGGCATTAGGAAGGTTGAGAAACCCTGTTCTAAGTGACTTTACCTCCTAACTGATCAGTGAAAACGCAGAGGCCACTTGGACCATATTCTCTTTGGCTGAGAGCCCTTCCAGACAGGCCCTTTATCCCAGGATCTGATCCCAGGTTTTCTGTTTATCCCAAATTATCTGGCAGTGCTGACTCATAATCCAGTTTAAAGCAGAAAACCTGGGATCAGATCCTGGGATAAAGGGCCTTTCTGAAAGGGCCCTCTCTTTGACTACACCCAGACCCTACAAATGAGACATCTTTTAGTGTGCAGACCCTAGATTCACAAAGTATTAGTATTTTTAGAGTTCTAAGTCTGTGTGTAAATGTAGGAACAAGTGCCATTGAAGTTATTGCTGCTAATTTGACTAGTCATATCAAATCATTATGTACAGAACTTTGGATACTTGAGTATAGCTGCAGACGTCAATCTTAAGTCTGCAAACTCTTAAAGTGTTGTCTGGCATCACTAGCAAGCATACAAGTAATATTTCAGTGAGGAGTGCTATGACTACCACATTCCAATAGGAAAAAAAAGTTGCTGTCTCAGAATCTAAGTCTGCATTTCAATTAGAAAAGACTGACAGTCATGCTGACACATGAGTAATACTGTGTGGGAAGGCATCTCTTTAAATCTAAGCTGCCATCTAAAGTGGTTATTTATTTTATATACCTTCTGTAGTTAACTGAAATTTACAACTTTTAATGCAGTAAGTTACCTTTGGGTATATCAAAGAAAGTGCTATACTATCAATTATATCAGATCTTTCATGAAATGATCTTGGCTAGCATTAATATTGAATGGTTACATAGCTTGTGTAGGAGCAAACACCTTATTCTATGTGGAAAGCTCTCTAGAGTCTATAGTTATGTAATTTCCTTTATATTAACTTCTGTCAGAGGACCCAAAACTGCTTAAAGACCTGATGATAAAAAGTTTAAACATAAGGAAACAGACTGTCATATTAAAACATCAATTTAAAAAACTATAAAGTTGTTTAAAATGTGACAGTAAAGATTAAAAGACAACATAACAAATACATGCCATTAGAAAACCCTTCACTGCTCCCGTTAGTGCTCCCTCAAGCAGTTTGCTTTACTTCATTGCAATGCAGCTCTGGGTATGATTTACATGAACTCCAATTACTTGTAAATCCGTATGATTGCTCCAGGCTTACAGTTTATTTACTATCTCTTGGGGTGTAGCTCTTGCTTGCTCTCATAGCACCATGTACTGTAACAAAATTTGAAAAAAAATCAGTTCCTGGCTTGAAACTGTTATTTCCTGTTTAATTTTGCAGTATTTGTTTTGAAAGTAGTAGTTATACTCCAGAAAAATTGTTTTTGTAGCTGAGGATAGTACTGTTGTGGTATTTCCTTTAATCTAGGCATGTCATTTGTAATTTTCCTTAATGAAAATATGCAATTTGCAAAACTGTAGCAAAATGTGCTGCAAGATGTCCTGCAAAAACAAAGTTTTTGCAGTTTAATACATTTTTCCATGTTTTTATGATAGAATGAATTAGGAAATAACATTTATAATGCAGGAACAAAATGCGACAAGTGTTTTTCAAAACTGAAATGACTGCTAATATTGATGGAACAAAAAAAAACAACACCTCAGCATTGTAGTTGGGTTGCTGTGAGTTTTTTGGACTGTATGGCATTATTATTTCTTACTTTGACTTATGGATGAAAGTGGACAATAACCCAAGAACAAAAATTGTGCCATATAGTAGTTTGTATCACTCCTTCCATAGTAAGAGTGTCTATCCTAGCTTGTAATTTATAGTGTAGCTATAATTCCTTTGCTAACAGTACACATTGCTTATTGGGATCCATGTTGAGTAAAGTTTATGGTTCCACCCGTAAGTGCACTAAATTTTATGCTTAATCCAAAATCCATGAATTTAGTCCTTTGTGGTGCTTCAGCATCCCTTCTTCGTTGATACATTATCTTTAAATCAATGTACTCCTGCTTATTAGGGTTACAAACCTTCTCTGGGTTGTACTGACTTCTGTGTGGTTTGTAATCCCATCCTAAATATGTAATCTAGAATCAAATCCAGTAAATTCATTGAGACTTGTATAGTTTTTGTGTTCACACTCAATTCCACCAGTTCTTAGCAGCAGGGAGAATGGCTAGGGATAATAAGATTGTAATCAGAAATATCTGAAATGGGCTACATAGATGAAAACTGATGTGTCATAAGGTTACAATTTTTGTATAAGGTATAGAGTCCATATTTTAAGAATTATATGAATTTTCAGTGTAAGCTGGTAACAAAGGCAAGGAACTCTAAAGCCAATTAGAACAAAAGAGTCATTTCATGCCAGTGGTCTCTATATAAGCATTCCTGTTTAAACATGCACTTGTGTATGGATCATAGAGAAAAAATCCTGTCTTAAGTCGTCAGTAGTATTTAATGTTTCAAATTCCTTGGTCACAGAGATTCTCTTATGTAGCTGTGATACAATTGGATGTTACCCAGTTTGTCTTTCTTCTTCTTCACAGGGAATGTATGTATTTTTACATGCAGTAAAAGGAACACCTTTTGAAACACCTGACCAAGGAAAAGCAAGGCTACTGACACATTGGGAGCAGCTGGACTATGGAGTGCAGTTTACATCCTCACGAAAATTCTTCACAATCTCTCCAATAATTTTGTAAGTTTGAAAGTTTTATTACAGGAGCATTTGTGGTCTAAAATGTTATAAATAACAACATTGGATAAGGCAAGTTGCTGCTACAGCAAGTGCAAAAATATTTAGGATGTGTATTATTGGTTTGTTTTTTTTTAAAGGAGGATATATTTTTATGCACTTAGGATTTTTGTAATGGGATAATTAACATCATTTTTAAGGTTAAGCAAGTAATCTGCAACAAAGAGAAGTATTTTGCAAAATTCGAATCTCCATGACAACTGTTTTCCAGTAGGCTTAGTATCTCCTACGGTTTTCTTTCAGCTTTGCATACTCCTTTTGAGTAACTCATCTAGAGTTCTCAAACATTTCATATTTCCTAATTGGCTTCATAATACAGCAGACTATTTTGCCTTTTTAAAAAAGTAGATTACTATTTGTTTAAAGAGAAAATTGCTGGTTAAAATTTCTGTAGCGCTTTCATTTAAAATATTATTTTGTGCCTTAGATGGAACAATTGAACCCAGTTGGCAACTTGAATAAAAGACTATACAGTGACTGCCATACTATTGGTGAAGTCTTATTAACTATGTAACACATAGAGCACTTATGTTTCCAACATAGTAGCTGAAATGACAGGATCAAAGACTGTGGATCTGAGAATGAACCTCATTATAAAATAGTAGAACTTAAGACAATTATGGTTTGAAAACTCTGCAAAAAGATAGAGATCTGTTTTTGCAGCCTTACATTCATTCAAACTGCCTGAATAATTATTTTCATGGGCAGACCAAAAAGACTCAATTGCATGTGCTGAAAACTTCTGGGATAGCAGCAGTTCTGTTTGTTTGCTTCTCAAACATTTAACTACTTTGGGGTTACCCCTTCTTTGGGACACATTCCAGGAAGTCCATGCAACCTCCAGGGCAGTGGTTTTCAATTTTTGCTCCTCCAGATGTTTTGGACTTCAACTCCCAGAAAACCCAGCCATGTTTCCAGCTGTTATGAATTGTGGGAGCTAAAGTTACCTGGAGGACCAAAGGTTGAGAACTAGTGCTCTAGAGGGTTTTGATACAGAAAATTGGTTACAGATCCATCATAGTTCCTCATCTCTGTCTTAGGGTGACATCCAGCATTGCATTACTAGAGCAATGGAACTTGTACTTCCTCCTGTTCCTCTCTCCATTTGCTTCAGAGTATCCCTGCCAACCATTTATTGTTCTAGAAAATGTTTTTTTTAAAACCTACTATTATTCAGGTTATAAGCATCTATAGCCATAAAGACTCCAAATTAAAATTTCATTATCTTTAATCCCCTATCTAATTAAAAAATAACAACACCTCATGAACTATGAAGTGACTGCTGGGTCCCAACCCGAATCAGACTTCCCATGGGCTTATTAACACAACTACTTTGTGTTACCAAATAAAAAGGATATTCTATGGAGAGTCTGTTTTGTCTCAGCATCCAAATCATGGCCCCGAAATACATGGAATGCTGCAAGTTCAGGTCGGTTGTCTAGATAGTTATGAGAGCACTTGAAATATTTGCATTTATTTATAGTTGCTGTTTTAGATTGGTGGCTTTGAAAACCTTGTTGTTATGAGCTTATGCTCTTCGTTCACATACAAGCTCATCAGGTGGCTGTAGGAAAGCCACTGTCTTTGAGCCTTTTCCTCCCCCACTCCCTTCACTACTCCAACTGCTCATTGTCATGCCATCTGAAACAATGCCTTTGGTATGCTTTGCTCATTGAGAAAAATGCTTCATGTAATGACTTGGTGCAGCCATAAGTATTGATAAACCTGGGTGTAACAGAATCCTGACATACGTTGTTGTTTTTTTTAATTTTTTTGCACCAGGATAAATTTCATGAATCCATATCCCACTGTGTAGTTTATCTATCCTAAACACCATAACCCTTCATTACTTTCTCACTAATTGCAGCATTTGGCTGTTGCATTGCTTTCAGTGGAAATTAAGTCATTAAACTGCTTTGCTGATTTGAATAAGTAACTGAGCAATATTTCAGTGAAATATGACTCATCTTTCCAAAAGTTCAAGTGTTTCAGCTTAAGGAAGGAAGTTCTTGAGGCCAACGATGAAGAGCCTCTACATTCCATTTGAGTACATGGATTATAATAACCTGTTAGGCTTAATTCTTTCATTATAAGGTTATTGCTATTATTTTGTATTATTCCCGATATTGTTTGTTACTTTGTAAGGCCGTGGTTCTCAAGCTGAGGTCCCCAGATGTTTTTGGCCTACAACTCCCAGAAATCCCAGCCAGTTTACCAGCTGTTAGGATTTCTGGGAGTTGAAGGCCAAAAACATCTGAGGACCCCAGCTTGAGAACCACTGTTGTAAGGCATTGAATGTTTGCCTGTTTTTGTGCTGAGTCCCTTTTGGGAGAGAGGTTCAGTCTAGAAATAAAGCATTATTGTTACTATTATTGTTATTATCAATGCCATAGAACTCATTTTTGAAAGCAGAATGTGATAATTATAGTGCAGATAGTGCACATATCTGGAGTTGTTCAAGAGGGGACTAAAACCAAAGGCTCTGCAAAATTAGGACTACTTAGGGAAACCTGGCCTAAATACAAACTTTCAACACATGTCAAAAATTGAATGAATCACAATGCAATAGAAATATTTGTTCATCCCATGTCCATGATGCAAAGAAAAAGTGAAATTAACCATTCACCTCTGCCTCTTTTTTATTTTTTATAGAAAAAAAAAGCTTTATAGGGAAGGTTATTTGACACTACTGAAATCCTCTAACTTTAAACCATTATTCACAGCGAATGGAACTGCTACAGTAGGAAATGTTTTGTTCCCTGCTGTAGAGGCGTCTGTGGCATGCTTTCTGACTTTTCCAGCTGAACTGGTTACAAATCAACTAAATTACAATTACAAACATTCAAAGGAGTCACCAGAAGTATCTTCTATCAATTGCACACACATCTGCTGTTTGTTCCTGTCTTTTCAAAGGCCCATTTCAAAGCCAGTAACTAATTAATGCTTTTCAGATAATAAAACTTCATTGCCTTTAAAATTGATACTTTATGCGTTGTGAAAAACAACAAAATATTTTAACAGTTTGCATGTCTGCTTTGATTTTACATTTGAGAGTATTTTATGATATTAACATTTTTCCTTGCTGATAATTGGTATGAAATTAATAACTCATTGTCTTTCTTTCATCTAGAAGAAACATCTTTCCTTTCTGACCTATTCTTGACTTTCTCCCCGTTAATGCCACCTCTTCTTTTTCTGCAGGTACTTCCTAGCAAGCTTCTACACAAAATATGACCCGGCACACTTCATCCTAAATACGGCTTCCCTCCTGAGTGTACTTATTCCCAAACTGCCACAGCTTCATGGGGTCAGGATCTTTGGCATCAACAAGTACTGAGCACGAAATATGAAGTGGGAGCTATCTGACCAAAACATGCCGTAACTGGTGGTTTTCCTTGGTGGAAAGAACAGTTTGTAGCGCCACTTCTCTAGTAATCTACCACGAGATTTTCTACTCCTAAGATGTAAATGCTGTTCTTTCAAAGCTGTGTGGGAGAGAAATAGACTTTCTAAAAGATATTAGTGGTCTACTTCAGAGAATAGGCCTCAGGAGCTGGGCAGGCCTGGCTGTGTTGTGTTAGAGCTAACAAACAAGTGGCAAATGTGGGTATGGTTAGTTTGAAAAATAAACATAATGTATCACAAATAAGTCAGCTGTAATAAGTAGAAAAGAAAGGAGGAAATGCTTTAGTTCTCCATTTAACAGGTTGGTGTAGTTTAGATTCTGTAAAGTAGCCAGTTATTTGCTTCTTGAGTGGTTTTGCTTTCTCTTTGAGATCCAGAATTTTCTGTGTTACCAGGTTAACATTAAACATGCAATTTGCCGTGAGTGGATTGTAATGAAGTTCACGCCTTATCTATTCATGTGACCTTTAATCGCAGTGACTTCTCCAGTTTTGGATGTCAAAACTCAGGGGAATGTTACATCAGCTCTTAAGCCTTCCTTTTGTATCAGTGTGGACTGATCAATATCATTTTGCTGGTTTTTGCAGACAAAGCTGATCATTTCAAAATGGTTTCTACAGAATGCCTCAAAACTACAAACCACTCTCTCTTTTAGGGATTAATTGAGCTCCTTTCTGTATTTGCTTTCTTCAAAGAGCTGGGCTCCTGAAGAAAAAGAAAGGTTGCAGCCTCAAAAGCCAATGCAGATGGTGAAATCTTTAGCTCATACAAAAAGAGTGGTGGTCTTTCTTATTAGTAGAGATGTCTCCAGTGATAAATGACATCATTGATGCTTCTAGGAATCTTAATATGATTGGTAACTCAGCTAGCAAGTGATGCTTATGTAGTGTTTTATTAGATTTCTGCATCTAAGGTTAGGAGACTTACTTAATTTCTTTTCCTTTGTGCATCACATCTGAGTTTGGAAGCTTTTCAGAAGGTGATGAAGTGTGTTTAGCAGATTTTTGGAGAGTTGGTGAGATACGAGAAATTGCTTAATTTAAGAACTTCAGGGTCCTACTTTCAATGTCTGATATTAGCGTGTGGAGAGACATTGTGACATTATATGCCTCTCTTCAGGATATAATGTTGTTTGAGTATAAGTGCAAGAAGAGGCATGTGTTTTCACTTATGGAATTGGGAGGTGTTGTGATTTGCTAGAAGACATGGACTTTTAATATAATTACACTCTGTCTCATTGTACTCTTTGGTCCATACCTGCTTCTCTGCTAAAAAGGCTTTCAAATCCTAGCCAGTAGTGATTTAGCCTTCAAAGTAATAACTGGTTACTTTCTAAAAATCATCTTTCTTTTTGTTCTTCTTCCTCTGTGGAAAGTTTTTTTAAACAATGTTTTATATTAATAAAGTGGCTGACTTTGATTGATTGTATGAACGTAATACATTGTAAGGGCAGTTCACTGTACCAAAAAGTTGAAAGCATAACAAATCACTATTATGCTTTTGTAAATAGAATAATTGTATTGTAGGGTAAGTGTTTGAAACACTACATCAGATGTATGGAGAAGTAAATGAGTAGCTTTTTCAACAATAATAGAAGATGTTGTTGTGGTTCTGTCTATTCTGACATTCCTCCTTCACCGCCCCAATCTGATTTATGTGGTTTTCCCAATTAAAATTATTTGTCCTGAGAAAAGTCTTTGCTTTATTTTTAACCATTCAAAGCATTGTATTATTTCAGTTTGTTTAGCTAATTAATTGGTTTACCAAAGAGCACCTGGTATTAATATCAAAACTTTTTAATTGGGCTTAACTGTTCTGCTACAGCTGTCTAGATTCAGTTCCTTATGAGGTGATGATGATTATAATAATAATAATAATAATAATAATAATAATAATAATAATAATAATAATATTTATTTCTACCCCGCCACCATCTCCCCAAAGGGGACTTGGAGCGGCTTACATGAGGCCAAGCCCAGCAAAACAGTACAGCAACATAAAATATAAACTACAAAATAACATCACAGCAAAAATAAACCAATAAAATAAAATGAATAATACAATATAACATAATAGAAAATCAAACACAGTGGGCGGGCCAAATGTATGACATAAAATGATAAAACTCTGGATGAGATAGCAATGAAAAGTGCAATTTGTAGGGAAGGAGCTCGTAGGGGACTGAACAGTGGAGTTAAACTGTTGTGGATACAATGTAAATTACAATTATTAAACTCCCAATTATTTCTACATGCCATAGACATCTTCCCTCTGTAGCTATGTTTCCTCCTAACTTAGAGGTTTCTTCAGTTTTTGCACAGTTCAGTTTTTCATTCCACTCTCAGACTAATAAAATTGAGGTAGTAATGACATAGTAAAATCAGGCATGTCTAACTGGACAACATTTTCACTGTTTAGTTAATTTGTATAATACAAGCTTCTCCAGTCCTTATGACATTCAGTCCCGTAAAACAAGATCGCACTTCCATCAGAGAACATATGCTTCCTTCTCTCTTCAACCTGTGATAGAAGAAAGCTTTCCAACACATTGAGTAGAGCAGGGGTCCTCAAACTAAGGCCCAAGGGTCGTATCCGGCCCTCCAAGGTCATTTACCCGGCCCTCTCTCAGGGTCAGCCTAAGTCTGAAACGACAACAACAATCCTATCTCATCAGGCAAAAGCAGGCCACACTTCCCATTGAAATACTAATAAACTTATGTTTATTAAAATTGTTCTTCATTTTAATTATTGTATTGTTTTAAAGTGTTTTTTGCACTACAAATAAGATATGTGTAGTGTGCATAGGAATTCGTTCATATTTTTTTTCAAATTATAATCCGCCCCCCCCCCCCAACAGTTTGAGGGACTATGACCTGGCCCTCTGATTAAAAAAATTGTGGACCCCTGGAGTAGAGAATGGGAAATCTATTAGAACAAGAAAAGAAGATATTACAAAGCCAGAGGGGGGTTGAAATCCAACATTCATTGTGCATTAAGCAAGGAAACATTTTTGGGAACTGTTTATGTCCAAAAGTAAGGTCAACAACATGATCTCATCATTGCATGTTTGTATAGGAGGAGGCTTGCTTCTTACCCAATGCACGAACACATGGCCATTGTGTTCATGTATTAAAAAAGAGTAGCTAAGAGCTATATACTGTATAATGTAAACACAGTTAAGGCATGTTTCATAATTAGCATTTAGAGAATATTTATATATTCTAAAGCAACGTGCTTTTCCAGACTGAAGTGATAAATTGTTTTGGAGTAATCTTCCAAATAGTTCACTTTTTTGCAGTGGTGTCCTAATTATTGTTTGCCTAGAAATGCATTTCATAAATTGAAATCTGAGGGGGTGAACTCAGTCAAACCTCTGAGATTACTACACTGATAGGTGCATATTTCACAAGCTGAGCCTGGTTATTATAATAACTCATGTACAAAACCAAAAAAAAAAGAAAAAAGAAATCCTAACATGTTTTCACTATATGTGACATAAATTTCAAAGGTGGTAGAATATTTATTTTGAACACACTATTATTTTAACCCAGATAAAATAGTGGGCTTATGGTTCGCCATAAATTCAAGTACTACAAACACCAAATATGATGTACATTTATCAATATAATGTGCTTTGGAAGCAGAAAAATTCATAACTAATATTCTAGGAAAATTGAAAACATTTTATTGTCTGTTCAGAATTTTTGTGGATAATCTTTGGTCCTAAAACTCACAATCATTATCACTGAGCATGCTCTGTCGGTGAAGTAAAAACTTATGGAAATCCAAAGGTTTATTTATTTATTTATTTGCGATATTTCTATCCCGCCTTTCTTGAACCTGAAGGTGACTCAAGATGGCTTACAACCCGGCAGTCATTCAATGCCGTAACCATATACAGTATAAAATTTAAACATTTACTGTAAATAAATGTATAAAATCATACAATAAAAACCATTTAAAACATATAAAACCAATATCTTCACTGTTCATCACATTGTCCAAAAAACATTGTCTGGGCCGTTCCATAATTCAGTTCCATTTGTCTATTGCACTGCTTGTTCAAAAAGCCACGTTTTTACTTTCTTCTGGAAGATCAGGAAGGAGGGGCTTGATCTAATATCTCTAGGGACGGAGTTCCACAGCTGAGAAGGCCATGTCTCATCCCCACCAGCCGTGCCTGTGAAAAAGGCAGGACCGAGAACAGGGCCTCCCCAGCCAATCTTAAGCTTCGAGGTGGTTCATAAAGAGAGATATGTTTGGACAGATAAGCCAAGCCCTGAACCCTGCAGTATAGACAACAAACTATAAGGTATATCTACATTATACACTTATAGCTCTTTGGTACCACTTGTAACTAATTGTTCAGAGTCCTGTAGTTTCATGAAGCATTTAGATTTCTCTGTGGGAGCTCTAGTTCTCTCTCTTGGATTGTAGCAGAGAACTCTGACAGTTAAAGTTGTAACCACAATTATAATTGTGTAGCATACATATACTTGTCTGGTTTACAACAGATCACTTGATTTATACACTTCTGACAGCTGTTTGATCTGCTGTTACTTACAAAACAGGCTCACGGTTACATAACATATGAGGTAATGATTGTAGGAGTGTGGTAAATGCAAGGACAAAGGGAAGGAAGTTGCCTGTTCTTTCGAAGAAAAAAAATGCAGAAACGTTCTCTGCTCTCCTATTTTTCCCTCCTTGCTGCAAACTGTTGTGATTCCTTCTTCAAGGCCTGTGCAAGGGATCGAACCTTTCTGATTTTAGCAAAGGCAAAACTGCTGGTAGCAATGTTGGTCCATTATGAAAAAAAGCCTTGCAACAAAAGCTGTCGGGAAATTATATCTGCCTCCCATTGTTTTCCTGTTAATAGGCCTCCTGTTTTATTCAGACAGGCTTTCTGTCAAAAGGCTCAGAATGAGGCCTTTAATAGGTTACTGTCCTTTTTACTGTTTTCCTTTTAAATTGCTGTTTCGCCATTGTGTTTTTTGTGTGGTTTTCATCTGTAATTTGATGTTACAGAATTGCCTTCCAATTCTGGGAGCATATAGGTGAAATATATATTTTAAAGGAACTCATAAAATCTGTCCAGCTATCATAATTTCCACAATTCTTATTCGTGTTAGTCACTACTTGATGTTTTAGGTAGCCCTAATAAAAACAATTAAATCTGTCCCGATGCATAACTTCTGCTGAAGACATAAAAGCGACTGTCAGGACACAATAGGGAGACATAGACGTTTCAGATTTAAGCTGTTTGGCTGACCACATTCCCTTGTATGAAGCTGCCCAGGCCCTGAGATCTTCAAGAGAGACCGTTCTCTTGGTCCTACCTCCATCTCAAGCTTGGTTGGTGGGAATGAGAGAGTGGACCTTCCTTCTTGGTGGCTGCCCCTCAACTCTGGAACTCCTATCCCAGGGAAGCCAGAATGGCCTCCCTCCTGCTGCCCTTCCAACAGCAGTCTAAAACCTTTCTATTCAGGCATGATTTTAAAGATGGAAGTGTTTTAAGGCCATCAAGGGCTGCTGTGCTTTTTTTGATGTGATTTTATATGTTTTTATGGTTTTGACCTGGATTGTTGTAAAACTAATGTTTAATACAGCCAGCGAGCCTACATCTTAAATCAAGAAATAGTTTTCTAAGATCTACAGAGATACATGCAGGGACACCTTAGCAGGCGAGAGTCCAAAAGTGGCAGGCTAAAACCCAGAACTTCAATCTGTGGCTTAGTTATTTCGTGTCAAAAGCATTGCATGAATAAATCCATATAAAACTGATAAAATAAAGGGAGCACAAGCAGCTAAACAATTTTAGACCTAAAATGGGCAACAGTGACTGCATTGTCTGTAGCTTTAAACAGTTCTTCCTCTTTGCATGAGGCAGGACACCATAAAGCTGTATTTCTGGCATTGGAGAGGGATTGGAAGAAGACTTTGATTTTCTTGATGTTTAATAACGGGCTGAGCTTCTCGTATTTATTTATCGTGTCATCCGCAACCAGAACATTGTATTACATTTCTAACAGAACAAAACAAACAAACAGATAAAAATTTTGCAAACTTGGTAGCTGATTAAATGTCCTTTGACCAGTATCTGGCCACTTGGAGTGCCTCTGGTGTTGCCACAAGAAGGTCCTCCATCGTGCATGTGGCAGGGCTCAGGTTGCATTGCAGCAGGTGGTCAGTGGTTTGCTCTTCTCCACACTCACATGTCGTGGATTCAACTTTGTAGCCCCATTTCTTGAGGTTGGCTGTACATCTCGTGGTGCCAGAGCGCAGTCTGTTCAGCGCCTTCCAAGTCGTCCAGTCTTCTGTGTGCCCAGGGGGGAGTCTCTCATCTGATATCACCCACTGATTGAGGTGCTGGGTTTGAGCCTGCCACTTTTGAACTCTCGCTTGCTGAGGTGTTCCAGCGAGTGTCTCTGTAGATCTAAGAAAACTATTTCTTGATTTAAGTCATTGACGTGCTGGCTGATACCCAAACAAGGGATGAGCTGGAGATGTCTCTGTCTTGGTCCTTTCACTATTGGCTGCAACTTCCCGGCGGATGTCAGGTGGTGCAATACCGGCTAAGCAGTGTAATTTCTCCAGTGGTGTAGGGCGCAGACACCCCGTGATAATGCGGCATGTCTCGTATGCTTCTGCAAAGGTGTTTAGAGTGGCTTGTAGGTCTTCTTCTGAATGCGCACAGATGACGTCATCAGCATATTTGAGTTCTATAACAGATGTTGTAACCTTGGTTTTGGCTTTCAGTCTGCTGAGGTTAAATAGCTTGCCATCTGTCCGAGAGATGATTCCCACTCTGGAGGGAAGCTTTCCATCAACAAGATGAAGTATCATAGCGATGAAGAAGGAAAATAAGGTTGGGGCAATAACACATCCCTGTTTGACACCTTCTTACAGTGGCACTCAAAGTAGTTACAGGAAATCTAGTAGAATGCCATTTTTTAACCTTTTGTGATTTTGAATACATTATAACTGTCTTCTCAATTTGCTTCTGACACGATAAATAAATAAATGGGCAATGCCAGGATTCCACAGCAGGTAAAGTGGGCTAGCAGCACTGAGGGTCAGCAAAGCAATAGACCAGTGGTTCTCAACCTTCCTAATCCCGTGACCCCTTAATAGAGTCCCCCATGTTGTGGTGACCCCCAACCATAACATTGTTTTTGTTGCTACTTCATAACAGTCATTTTACTACTGTTATAAATCATAATGTAAATATCTGATATGCAGGATGTATTTTCATTCACTGGGCCAAACTGGGCGCAAATACCCAATACACCCAAATGTGAATGCTAGTGGGGTTGGGGGAGGACTGATTTTGTAATTTGGGAGTTTAGTTGCTGGGATTTATAGTTCACCTACAATCAAAGAGCATTCTGAACTCCACTAACGATGGAATTGAATCAACTTTGGCATACAGAACTCCCATGACCAATGGAAAACACTGGAAGGGTTTGGTGGGCATTGACCTTGAGTTTGGGAGTTGTAGTTCACCTACATCCAGAGAGCACTGTGGATTCACACAATGGTGGATCTGGACCAAACTTGGCACGAATACTCAATATGCCCAAATGTGAACACTGGTGGAGTCTGGGGAAAATAGACCTTGACATTTGTGGGTTGTAGTTGCTGGGATTTATAGTTCACCTACAATCAAAGAACATTCTGAACTCCACCTACGATAGAATTGGCTCAAACTTCCCACATGGAATTCCCATAACCATCAGAAAATACTGTGTCTTCTGATGGTCTTTGGCGACCCCTCTGACAACCCCTCACGACCCCCTCAGGGGTCCCGACCCCCAGGTTGAGAAACACTGCAATAGACCCTTGTGCCCTCTTTTGGCTTGACTTCTATCTGCTTCAGGAAGTTGCACTGGAGCCCCTGAGGATTCTATTGGTCCGTCCTCGCTCACGTGGTCTCAAAGGAGAAGGGAGGGGGGAGCGCCGCCGGGAGCGTCCTTCCTCCGTCATTTCGCCCACAACAGAACCCAAGCGGCGCGAGGAAGCTTTGTGGGCGGGGCACCGAGCGAGAGGTAATGAGAAGCGTGCGCGTGGGGAGAGGGAAAGAGAAGGAAAGGAACGCTCTGAAGAGAAGGAATAGCTGTTTGCAAGGGTAGGAGGGGGACTCGCGCTCTCGGGATCTGAGGCTCGCGCCCGTCTCGCGCCGCTTCTTGCTGCGCATGCGCTAAGTTCAATTAAGAGACACCACACAGCCATGTCATTTTGCCACCTCAGACAGACAGTATCATAGGGGTTTCTTAGTCAAAGGTTCTGCCCATTCTGAGTGGAAATAATAGGGAATTTATAATCATGTTTTACTAGTATAAGCTGTTCTTTTGAAAGGTGAACTGCTGTGGCTCTATGGGGATGTGCAGTTTGATGAAGCATCAGCATTCTTTGACAGAAAAGGCTATCTAGTCCTTTTATGACTACAACTCCCAGTGTGGCTGGAAAAAAAAAGCCAGTGGGATTTTGGTCTTCATCAATAGGAGTCTAGTGTCTAGATCCAGGGAAGTCATGCTACCCCTCTATTCTGCCTTGGTTAGATCACATCTGGAATATTGTGTCCAATTCTGAGCACCACAACTGAAGGGAGATATTGACAAGCTGGAATGTGTCCAGAGGAGGGCGACTAAAATGATCAAGGGTCTGGAGAACAAGCCCTATGAGGAGCGGCTTAAAGACCTAGGCATGATTAGCCTGCAGAACAGAAGGCTGAGAGGAGACATGATAGCCATGTATAAATATGTGAGTGGAAGTCATAGGGAGGAGGGAGCGAACTTGTCTTCTGCTGCCCTGGAGACTAGGACGCTGAGCAATGGCTTCAAACTACAAGAAAGGAGATTCCACTTGAACATTAGGAAGAAATTCCTGACTGTGAGAGCTGTTCAGCAGTGGAACTCTCTGCCCCGGAGTGTGGTGGAGACTTTTTCTTTGGAAGCTTTTAAACATCTGTCAGGGGTGCTTTGAATGCAGTTTTCCTGCTTCTTGGCAGGGGGTTGGACTGGATGGCCCACGAGGTCTCTTCCAACTCTATGATTCTATGAAAGTGCTGTCAAACTCATTAATTCTCATTAACCCCCTTTGAGGTTCATCAGAGACAAGACCATCCTTCAGCACTGGGCATGATGACAGGCTGACAGGAATTGCAGTCCACTTCTTGATGTCTGTATCTTCCGGCAACTGTTGACTTCTAATGATCCCATACATTTCATAGCCAAGGAATACTCAGGGGTGGTTTTGCCTGTTCTGACTGTCAACAATAGTAAATTAAGGATAATTTCTTCCTACAATAAGTCTTTTTTTTAAACTTCTGAAAATTTTCAAATTCACCAGAGGCGTGATAGGAGGTGTGGCCATTGTTACTGCTGTTATAGATTCTGCTTACGTTTCCTTCTGAGTTAAAAAGGTTCATTAAAAGTTTCTTTGCATCCATGTACATACCTTCAAGTTATCTGCCAGCTTATTCATTTATTAAAGGATTTTTGGGGCAACATAGTGTACAAACTAACAGCCATATATTTTTTAGAAAAGGCAACAGTCACTCTAAAATTTCATTCCAGCATCTAGACATTAATATGGAGATCAGGAGTCCTCATAATATATCACAGCTTCAACCCAGAATGTATTTCTGCAGTTCTTGATTAGAAGGGGCAGCATTAGTAAGTTTACTATGATTCATGCAATCTATAACAAAGGTTATTTATTTCTTTAAGATATTTCTATCCCGCCTTTTTCAAGCCTGAAGGTGACTCAAGGCGGCTTACAAATTGGCAGCAATTTGATGCCATAACAATCCACAATATTCAATTAAAACATTTAAAACAGCGTTTTAAAATCAATATAAAATCAATACAATACAAAAACCATTAAAATATACAATAATTAATGTCTTCCTGTTAATCTCTTTCCAGTAACATCGTCTAAGCCACTCCATGTTTCAAACTTACATAATTCCGTGTTTGTCTATTGCACTGCATTTCCAAAGGCTTGTTCAAAGAGCCAGTTTTTTTACTTTTTTCAGAAGGTCAGAAGGGAGGGGGCCAATCTAATATCCCTAAGGATGGAGTTCCACAGCCCAGGGCCACCACTGAGAAGGCCCTGTCACTCGTCCCCACCAAATGCACCTGCGAAGAAAATGGGATCGAGAGCAGGGCCTTCCCAGACGATCTTAAGCTCCTAGATGGTTGATAGGGAGAGATACATTCGGACAGGTAAGCTGGGCCGGAACCGTTTAAGGCTTTATAGGCTAAAGCCAGCACTTTAAATTGTGCCCAGTAGCAAACTGGCAGCCAGTGGAGTTGGCACAACAGAAGAGTTGTGTGCTCCATGAGCACTGCTCCAGTTAGCAACCTGGCTGCCGCCTGCTGAACCATTTGAAGCTTCCGAACAGTCTTCAAAGGCAACCCCACATAGTCTAAAGAGTTGGGGGAAGGCTAGACAACACAATTATAATATTATGACATTAAAATACGTATATAATTACAGACTCTCAGGGCCCTTCCACAGTTATATAACCCAGAATATCAAGGCAGAAAAACTCACAATATGTACTTTGAACTGGGTTATCTGAGTCTAGGCAGTTTATATTCCAGTTCAAAGCCGATAATGTGGGTTTTTATTCAGCAGTGTGGAAGGGGCCTCAGTTAACTGGCACCCATAGGGATTGGTAGATGCTGGATATATGTAGTTTCTAGTTGCTCGAGAGTTACTATTGAAAATAGCCCCAATTAGTGCTATATTCCATACTGTACCATGCTATAAAATCTATATTGGATTAATACTAATATTGAAATACAGTGATTAAAAACAAACCAAGGCAATTAAGAACAAACTTAATGTGTTGTTTTGATGCTAAACATGGGTTAGTTCAAACAGCACAAACTAACGTGAACAGCATGAGCCAGCACAAGTCTTTGTGTTTTACTGAAGCCACAAGCTTACCTATTGTATTTAATTTCCATTGCTTACTGGATTTAATTTGTCAATGTAATTTGGGGGGGGGGGGGGGGGGGTTCTGTCTCATGTGCCAGAACAACTTAGGGCCCTTCAATACAGCCATATAACCCAGAATATCAAGGCAGGAAATTCCACATTATATGCTTTGAACTGGGTTATCTGAATCCACACTGCCATATATTTCAGTTCAAAGCAGATATTGTTGGATTTCCTAACTTCATATTCTGGGTTATATGGCTGTATGGAAGGGCCCTTGGCTGGCTTTGAATAGTATATACAGGCAGTCCCCAAATTACAAACGCCTGACTTACAAATGGGTGAGACAACAGCAAGTGAGAGAAAGCTGCCCCTCGGAAGGGAAATTCACTCCTGAAAAAGTTACTATCATGGAGAAAAGATGTCTTCACGGAAGCTTTATCAGTAATCGTTGTTTCCACAACAAGCCATTTTTTTCAAAATCCAATTGTCAGAGGGACAGAAATCTTCTGAACAAGGGCACAGGCAGCAGAACAAATACCACATGGGTACAAACCTTACTCTATGCTATCCAAAGCTAAAATATATGTATTTTTGGCTGGAGTTACACTTTAAAAAGTGTACCTGTTCTGACTGACATACAAATTCAACTTAAGAACAAACCTCTTGTTTGTAACATGGGGCCTGCCTGTATATCATTTGTCATTCTTTCATTGGTGGCAAAATGTCCTGAAGCAGCCCTGACAAGGAAATTTCATGACAACTGTATATTACAGGTGAGTTGTCTAAAGAAGTAACCTTCCTAAGGTCTACTGTACCTTTGGTTACATGTCTTCTATGCCACATGGAAGGTGGGGCCAAAGATTAAGGTATTAGAGGCACAACTGGTCAAACAAGAACAACAAAGTCTTAATCCTCAATAAATATTTTGATTCAGAGGAATGATCTGCCATCTCTTTGCTGCATCAAGCATAACAGCGCCTTAAAGACTGGCATAAACTCTTGTGGGTTTAATGTCACTTCGTTACACCTTCATTTAGTATATTCTAGTCCACTAAAGCTTGTGTTTGTGTATGTGCCTAAAGTGGCCTGTTGACATATAGCAAGGCTGCGCTACTTGTCAGTAGTAAGGTGCCAAAATTAAATAGGCTACATTAAAATCTCTTTGGGCTGCAGATAGGATTTTAGCGCCTCACTCCAGGCTTATGAGAGCAAGCCGTGACGCGGCTTTTTTGGACTGGCCTTGACATTTGGATTACTCCTTATGCATGTTGAGTATACCTTATCCAAAGTGATTGAGACCAGAAGTGTTTTGGGTTTGGGGGATTTTGGAATACTCATTTTTGCGATACATCCCTTAATGATGAAATGAGACTCATGTCTAAATTTATTTATGTTTCAGATGATGTTACACATATATTGTAGAACGGTGATTGAAGGTAAATTTATATGATATTTATATTATTTTTCTGTATGAAACAAAGTTTGTCTACATCAAACCATTGGAAAGCAAAGGTGTCACTATCTCAACAAGCCATGTGTAAAATTTTGGATTTTGGGATGTTTGAATTTCAGAATTCTTAGTAAAGGATGTTTGGGTTGTATGTCCCAGCCTCTCTTGATTAGATTAGAAGCATCTAACCATGTTTATAAGATTTGGGAAGCAAATTTAAGAGTTCACTTTACATGTTAAAGTTAGATTGTGATTTGGCTTTTTTGTCCCCTCTGCTCTTGTACAAGAGGAGATGAGTTGATTTGCTCTGCCTTCTTGAATGCATTTTCAGTCATTTAATTTAACCCCAATATCTATTGTGTTTAGCCTATTGTTTTTCCTCACACAGTTGGTTTCTGTCATACCAGGTTTTGTCTCAATGCTCTTCAGCTTCAAGACTGTACAGACTTATCTAGACATGTTTAGGATTGTGATTTATGTGATGTCAAATAATGCACAGCTAAGCAAAACATAGTTGTACATAACAGCATTCCTTTAGACGCTGCCAAATATGTGTTGCTCAGCTTCCCTTGTGTGGGCATGTACTTCTTGGATGTGTGACAGCATCTTGGCTTGAACTGAACCAAAACTCATTGAAACCTCAAAACCATGATATTTTTGGCATGTGCATATGGCATTACAGGATGGAGGAAGCACTGCTTTGTGCTCTTCACTGTGTGTGCTCTGAGATTAATACCATGCCTCTGGGGCTAATTAAGAAAAGTAACACAACAAATTGCCATCAGAGTTTACATGCTAATAAATAATAGAGCAAGCAAAGAAACCTGACATTGTGTTTTTCCCCCATCATTTAAGATGTGGAAGAGATAAATCATGGGAAACAGAGTCCACCTCCCTTTGTTGACTATCCTGCTATTTCTGTTGTGTTAAATGCGCAAACATACATTTTAGGTTGGCTTTTCTTCCCAAGCTGCCTTTCCTCTTAAATCTCCATTCACTGTAGGAGCTTTTTTTTTAAGCAGACAGTCTCCATTTTCATTAGGGAAGGATGTTTTTAGTCTTGAGGAAAGGGGCTTCTTGGTACAGATAAGAAGTGAGATTTAAATCTTTCTCTCTTGCATACAATGGCCCTGATCCACATCGGGGTGCTACCTGCTTAGTTCAGAGTAAAAAGGCAAAGTAGTGTACTGTGTACACTGAGGTATTTCACATGGTAATAAACAGGATTTTTATTTATACCAGTTTATGGTATTACATTTGTATTGCTCTTTGCATTATTCCAGATCTTTATCAAGCTATTTCTTCCTCGGTCCAGGGCTGTGAAATGTAAAACTTGCACTGGAAAGCTTTAAAAGAAAACACCAATCTTGCATCATGTTTCTTCTTGCACAGGTAAAAACTGCATTTGTCTTCCATACATGCAGGTCAACTTTCTTTTACTTTCAGATGCTTGGTCTATCTCAAAGTATGACTTACCATAATTGAATTAGGAGATGATATATTTTCCTATCAGTTCTTGAATCATAGCAAGTTACCCTTCTGCAATAGTCTGAAATGTTTTCCAGGTGATGTGATGGAGTTTATTTGTTGTGTATTGATCACATCCTACCACGGATCCTGGATACAGAAGGAAGCATTCAGCTAACTGGGGTATTAAAATTCCACGTTGAACACAAAAATGATAACATTGTTTACAAATTGGGTATGTTTATTTTGTATCACATGGGCATGTTTATTTTGTATCAATTGTCACTACAATATAACAGGCATAAACTGGTTAAATTTTTTATTCCTTGCTGTCATAAAACAGTTCCAGAACAATTTTCAAAATAATAATATTTAGCAAAATACCTCCACAGCTGCACAAAAACAAACTGCCATCATTATTAGCAGCCATTAGCATTGGCATACTACAACAAGTAGTACTGGTTATACAGTACTATCCAATAAGAGGCTATGACATTTATACAATCATACTCCTAGAGGTATCCACGAAAGCAAGGAGAAAGCACTGCAAATTTTGTTTTAGCTGAAGATATTGCTCCCATGTATTTCCTTAGATGCAAGAAAACTATAATATTCAAGTAACTTTGAGAAAGGACATCTGACTCCTGCTCAGCAAATGAATAATAATGATGATGATTGATCTTTTAAAGGCCCCAAAAATATTGGCCTAAATCTAATTGATAAACTGAAATAGAATAGACCCATTGAGTCAAGTTCCAACAATAAATTAACATTTGCATAAATCCAATTGATTTACTGGGTCCACTCTGGTTGGAACTAGCATTTGGATGTGGCTTAAAATAAATTAAATTATTCCCTTTTCACTTGGAATCCTGGCTTTGGTTCTGAAAGAAGAAAAAAAAACCTTTGCATTGGATTTGTTTCAAAATCTGATGGCAGATGCAGCAAATAAATAGCTGATCCTTGGAAAATTAAAGATATGTTGCTTAATGTGTAGAAACTGTTTTTAAAAGCCTAGATATGGATTTTAAAATGATGGGTGCAAATAATGGGTGCAACTCAGTGATAATGATAATAATAATAATCAACTTTATTTATACCCTGCCACCATCTCCCCCAACGGGAACTTGGGCGGCTTACATGAGGCCAAGCCCAAACATTAAAGTACAATAAAATAAAAACCAAAACACAAGCAACAACACAAAAGTACACAAAACATATGCATACAATAAGCAATATACAAATACAATATCCACAATCACAATGACAATGAGCGGGCCGCATGTACAAGAGAAAATGGTAATTCTCAGGGTGAGATAAAAGAGCAGCAGATTTGTGAGGGAGAGCTCATGAAGAAACGGGATTTTTTTAAAAAAAGGCCTTCATACAAGGGGGGGAAGTACACTCCAGGGACAATAGCGTTGAGTGGAGCAATAGTTTAAGGTTGTGTGACTACTCTCTAAAGCACAACGGAATAGCCAGGTTTTAATATTCTTTTTAAAAGTTTCCAAGTGATGACTTTTTAGAGCATATTTCCTGGGAAAGGTTGGAGAGGGGAGAAGGAATGAAATTCTTATTTCACAAGCACAGTATGCTCTCATGATCCTGGCTATTGCCCAATGTGTTTATCAAACAGGTTCTTGCATTATGTTATTGGAAATGTGAGATCAAGATCAGCACTACTAAAAATGTGGTTCATTGTTGGTCCATGAGCTATTTGCTGCCAGTTCTCAGTATGTTTCCAGGAAAGAATGAAAGAAACAGCTATAGTCGGTGGGCACAAATATGGTGCTCAGTCTCTGGTGTATAAAGGGAAAACTATCTGTCCCCCCTCACATGAGAAAGCTTAAGAACCACTTCTGTAGGGAAGCGAATGTAAGATGTGTAGAACATGATTTATTTTTTAATCAGGTAAGACATTTATTTATTTATTTACTGTATTTGTATACCGCCTTTCTCAGCCAATCGGCAACTCAAGGCGGTTTCCAACAAATCAGTACATATAAAAACATAATACAGATTAAAATATTAAACAATATAAAACAATATAAAGCAATAATTATTAAACAATATAAAACAATATAAAGCAATAAAAACAACCTAATTAGCATGTCATTATTATCAAGCATTGTCCAGTTCCATTATCAAACCGTTCGATTTCCTATATTGGCCACTCTGCATTTGTTAATGCTTGCCATGTTTTAACTTGCCTCCGAAATGTTAAGAGGGAGGGAGCAGATTTAATCTCCCTAGAGAGGATGTTCCATAGCTGAGGGGCCACATAGATTCATGGTCTTTTAGTCTCAGTTCCCTATCTGCTTTTCTGCCGGGGAATGTTAGTACCACAAAGTCACATGTCACATATATTGGTTGCAACCACATTGACATGAGTGTCCATAACAGGAATTCGCATGAGACACATGTCTGTAAAAAATGGCTTCTGAGAGGTAGAGGGAATGTTCCTATGTGTGCCTGTCCATATGGTTGATGCCTGCTTTCAGGTAAATGTTTCCAGTATAGCTGTGCACTTTATATTCTATGAATCCTATCACATTGGGTAGCAGCTCCACACACCATTCCAGGCATCATAATTTCTCTTGTAACCAGGAGATGGGTTCTGTTAGAACAACTTTCTTGTTTTGTATGAAGCAGAGAGCCTGAGCAAGTTAATAACCACTAGGAAGTCTAAACTTTTTTTTTTTGTACAGTTCCTTTTTAGGCATAATCATCTATGGAAATCTTTAGCGGTGAGCAGTTTGGGAGGAATAATGTCTAAGTACCCAAAATATTGCTGGATAGATCATTTGAGAAGGATCTCTCTTCACTGTGGGAATTGCTCTTCTACTAGAATAGTTCTTGGGATAGAAACTAGCTGTGATGATACAGGAGCTGCTGTGGTGGATGAAACTGGCAACATTTTAGGAGAAGCACTACATTCTCAAAATGAAGTTCATTTAAAGTAAGTAAGTTTAAAAATGATTACACTATATAACATAATTTTTGTTCCTGGGCCATAAATGTCATTTCCTAATTGGTTCCAATAGAAAAACATTGAAAAGGTTTTTGCAAGACATCCTGAAGCACATTTTGCTACAGTTTTTCAATGAATATTTCATTAGAGTCTCAAACAATTCAACATAGTTTGTGGCAGCCACAAAAACAAAGTTTCTGGAGTAGACAAACTACTTTCAAATTAAATACTGCACAATTAAACAGGAAACAACTCTTTCAAACAAGGAACATTTCTTTTTTCAAATTTTGTTACAAAGTGTTTGCTGTGTTGTTGATTATCTGCATCAGAGTTTTTAAAATAGATGTGCTGACAATAAATCCATGTCTTTTAAAGATTAGAATATCTAGCATCCTTGGGAATGATTATTTTTTACTATATGAAACATTTTTTGGAAAAATCCTGCAGTAGAAAATACTCTATAACAGCAGGAGAATCCAGTGGGGAAACATTGCATAAGTAACATCTCAGTCTATACTCTTCTTGGCAAATATGGAAAGAACAACACAAAATGCCTTTCTTAGAATGTATCATCTAGAAGTTTGTACAGTTCAACTTTGGCTTTCCTTTATTGAGAAAAAGTTCAGTAATATCTATTATTACATCCTTCACTACACAAGGCCTCTGAGTTTTATGAATAAATAGGCCACATTGTACACCTTCTCTTTGATTGATGCATGCAAGACTCAGATTGTTTCTAGATTTATGGGTCAAAATAAGAGCCGTAATTGGCTATGGACGTTAAAATTGATATTCTAGCTGCACCCATTTATCGAGACATCTAAACTGGCTTCCTTGATTACATCACATTTGAATTACTATAATGCATTTTTCATTAAAGGTTTCAAAACAACAGGTCAGAAATGATGTAGCCAGATTGCTGACTGACGCAGGCTATAGGGAATCATATATTCCATTGGTTGAGAATCCATTTCCAAGCAAAACTCAGGTCCCTTCTACACTGTCCTTGTATCCCAGGATCCAATCCCAGATTATCTTCTTATCCCAGATTATCTAGCAGTGGAGACTCATATAATCCAGTTCAAAGCAGATAATCTGGCTTCAGATCCTGGGATATAGGACAGTTTAGAAGGGACCTGAAACATCCTTGATTGGGGCACGCAGAATTCAGCTTTGTAGAAGTATTTGCAGTTCACAATGTAGCGTCAATATATGACAGCAGACTAAAAAGGTACAAGGAAATACAACAATTCTCCTAGAAAGCCATCTAAAGGAGCATAACTGATAGTTATCTCATTGCTGTAACTGGCTTGGAAGCCCAGACAGAGCCAGAGAGAGGGAGGCCTTACTGAAACAGTAGACTATACAAACAACTGAGTAAGAGAAGTTAGGGGGGAAAAGAATGACAAGGCAGGATATTAACATCTACATTTGAGTTTTAAAGTGGAGCCAACTAATTGTTATGTCTGTGTTTACTTTTAATTAGGACAGGTGGAATTATTCCTCCTGTAGCACAACAGCTTCACCAAGAAAACATTGAGAGGATAGTACAGCAAGCACTTTCTCTCAGTGGCGTTTGTGTGGATGAGCTCTCTGCTATTGCGACAACTGTGAAACCAGGGCTTGCTCTGAGCCTTGGAGTTGGGTTGAACTACAGTCTAGGACTGGTACAGAAATACAAGAAGCCCTTCATCCCTATCCATCATATGGAGGCACATGCGCTGACTGTTAGACTGACCGACTCTGTAGAGTTTCCATTCCTGGTCCTTTTGCTGTCTGGAGGTCATTGTATATTGGCAGTAGCACAAGGAGTAGCGGATTTTCTTCTCCTTGGACAGACTTTGGACATTGCACCAGGGGACATGCTGGATAAGGTAATTCAGTTAGCATGGGCCAGTCTAGCTAGAAAACTACTCTGTATTAATTTTAACTTAAATTTTCCTTTTCATAAAAGCATACGACTATATTGAGAGAATTCTGCTTTCTCAGGAAATGCTTGTGGAAATGTTTCTTTCATAAGATTTTGTTGAGCTACATGGTGGTTTTTGCAAGTTTATTCGATAAGGGATGAATATTATAACTGCCATATCGTAGACTGGAGAAGCCACTGACCTTCTCTCACAAATTTCCTGATACCTGGGAGAAAACAAAAAACTAAGTGAAAGAAGGATCCTTTTCCTCTTCTGCTGCCTGCTGCTTCTACATACTAGGCCATAATTATGGATTGATTCTAATTATTCCATACTCAACAGTGGCTGATACAGAACGCCCCTCATCAAGAACTCCACTCATCAAGGCTGTTCATAGAATCATAGAGCTGAAAGAGACCACATGGGCCATCTGGTCCAACCTTTTGCTATTCAGGAAAGGCACAATCAAAACACCCCTACAGATGGCCACCCAGCCTCTGTTTAAAAGCCTCCAAGAAATTAGTTTCTACTACATTCCAAGGCAGAGAGTTCAACTGTTGAATAGCTCTTACAGTCATGAAGTTCTTCCTAATGTTCAGGTGGAATCTACTTTTCTGTGATTTGAACCCATTGCTCCAAGTCCTAGTTTCCAGGACAGCAGAAAACAAGCCTGTTCCCTCTTTCTTATGGCATCCTTTCACATATTTATACATGGCGATCATGTCTCCCTTCAACTGTCTCTTCTGTAGGCTAAACATATCCAGTTCTTAAAGACGCGCCTCATAGGGCTTGGTCTCTAGACCTTTGATCATTTTGGTTTCCCTCCTCTGGGCACCTTCCAGCTTGTCAATATCTCTTTTGAACTGTGGTGCCCAGAATTGGACACAGTTTTCCAGGTGAGGCCTAACCAAAGCTGAATAGAGAGGCACCATGACTTCCCTCGATCTAGACATCATTGGCTTTTTTTAGCTGCTGCATCACACTCATGGCTTATGTTCAGCTTGTTGTCTATGAAGACTCCAAGATCTTTTTCTTACATTTGTCCTTGTTGAAATTCATTTTGTTAGTTTTGGCCCAGCTCTCTAGGACATTTTGAATTCTGACCCTATCCTCTGGAGGGTTAGCTATCCCTCCTAATTTGGGGTCATCTCCAAACTTGATAAGTGCGCCCTCTAAACCTTCATCTAAGTCAATAAAATGTTGAACAGTACTGGGCCCAGGACTGAATTCTGTGGCACTCCACTAGTCACTTATTTCCAGGATGAAGATGATCCATTGGTGAACACCCTTTGGTTCATTCACTTAACCAACTACAGATCCACCTAACAGTAGCATTGCCTAGCCCACATTTGACTACTTTGTTTGCAAAAAGGTCATGGGGGACATTGTCAAAGACCTTACTGAAATCAAGATATCAAGATATGCTATATTCACAGCATTCCCTGCATCTACTAAGCTTGTAACTTGAAAAAGAGATAAGATTACTGTGGCATGACTTTTTTTTTTTAAATACATGTTGAGTTTTAGTAATGACAGCATTCCTTTCTGAGTGATTGCAGACTTCCTCCTTAATGATCTGCTCCAGGATTTTTCCTGGTATTGATGTCAGGCTGACTGGACGGCAATTGTTCGGGTCCTTCTTTTTTCCGTCCTCCAGTCTGCTGGGACTTCTCCTGTTCTCAGAGATTATTGCCGGTGGTTCTGTTGATCTAGCAAAATGTGGGAACAGTTTTTCTTCCCCAGGAGGCCCTCATGCTTTCATCACCTCCAGCCAAGCTGAAACTCAGAGGAGACAGCTAGACTCTTGTTCTCGTGATTCATGTACTGATAATGACTTGTGTTTCCTCAATGTTAGTATCTTGAATCACACATATAAATAAGAGATGGAGAACCTTTGTCCTTCCACATGCTCATGAATGACCACTCCCATTATACCTCATCATTGGCTACCAGCCAGAACAGTCCATGTACTGTTAACTAGGTCTGCCAAACAACTTTTTTATTGTTACTGTTTTCAACAGTAGCAGAGAAGATTGCATGCCATGTCACACATGTATCCCTATCATTGCATATCATGTCACACATGTATCCATATCATTTGTTGTTGCCATGTCACTTCAGGTTGTTTCCAACTTATGGGGATCTCAAGGCAGCTGTATCAACATGGTTTTCTTGGCAGGATTTAATGAAAGAGGAATTTGCTTTCGCCTTCCTTTGTGGCTGAGAGGAAATGATTTGCCCAAGGTCACCCAGTTGGTTTCCATAACTAGGCAGAGATTTAATTCCTGGACTCTAGATTTGTAGTCCAGCGTTCAAGCCATGACACCAAACTAGCAAAGACATAAATAAATAAATAAGTTATTTAAGATTAAAAAAATATTTTTCCTTGTTAAAAATTTATTTAGGATGCCCCTCTGCTAATTAATCCCATTAACTGTCTTAAAAATCTAACATGTATGTTTACTGTTTCTGTTTTTTTTTAAAGGTATCTAGAAGACTTTCTTTACAAAAGCACCCAAATTGCTCTGGTTTGAGTGGCGGGAAAGCAATAGAAAAACTGGCCCAACAGGGAAATGGACTGTATTATAAATTCAAAATCCCTATGGAACGACATGCTGACTGCAACTTCTCCTTTGCTGGTCTTCAAAGCCAGGTTACTAGAATGATTGAACAGAAAGAAAGGACAGAAGGTATTTTCCTGAATCGTTCTAGTTGAAATTGTGAATGTGGTACGTATGTTTGGAAAACCCTTTTGACCATAATTTCTGCAGGCCTTCAGGAAGATCAGCTACTGTCCTGTGTCTCAGACTTTGTTGCTTCAGTCCAGTATGCGGTCACTGCTCACATTGCTAAGCGAACACACCGGGCCATCCTCTTCTGCAGAAGGAAGTGTATCTTACCACAGAAGAATGCAACTTTGGTAAACACGTGTTTTCCTAATATGTATGTTCATGTATCAGACATTTAGGCTGGCATATAATTGAATACTTTGCCATAAACCAGTCTTAACTCAGTTTGAAGTGGAAGGGGAGAAGTTGCACATAAAGATTGTTTTGAAAAAACAGGATTCTTTTGGAACAAAAAGTAACAGTGAGAAACAGAGAAGGATAGAGCTAGGAGGGAGAAGGGAAAGTAAAGGGGGAAAGGGGATTTGATTGCATGTGTGAAAGTTTAACTTAATTATTATGGTCCACTATAAAACTCCTGGTACAGAATAATCAAACATGGCGCTCTGCTTTTTCTGTGTATGTATAACATTCATAGATATCTATAACAACAAATACAAAAACTGCAGATTGCAAATCACAATTTCTATATTACAGGAAATTCTTCATTAAATGTAACGTGGGAACATTAACACAATTAATTAGTAACTGTTTATAAATGAAAGATAGTTTATCAATATTTTGTCAACACAATAAAACGTAAGCTTCCAAAATAACAATTGCTATATACCAGGAGATTCTTCATAAGTACATGACGTCAGAAATAGTAACTCAAATATTGTTAAATGCAATATAATGAGATTTGTAATATCTTCTTTGGGTGTTATTCTTATCTATAATGCTTGGATTCACTAAATAAGAAATATAGCAACATACATATCTATTGTCTGTATGTTGCTTTATTTCTTATTTAGTGAATCTAAGCATTATAGATACATTTCCTTTGACTTTCAACACTCTTTTCAGGTTGTTTCAGGAGGTGTTGCAAGTAATCAGTATATTCGCAAAGCTCTGCAGATCGTAGGAAATGCCACTGACACCAACGTGACATGTCCCCCGCCAAGGCTCTGCACCGACAATGGGATCATGATCGCATGGTAAGTGAGAATGTTTCCTTCTGAATGAGTAGCACAGTTATGGAGCAACATGGTGAAGCTGGAGACACCATTTTTGTAGTAGTGTTACAGCAAATTTTGGGATTAAAAGACCCCTCCAAATATAGGAAATCAATCAACCTGTAATTTGGGCACTCTGCAAAATGGATAGGGGGAGAAACTCCTTGAAAATAGTTTCCTAAGATACAGTTTTTTCTACAGCAACTTGAACAGCAATTTATAACCTTGCTTATTTAAGCTCTGTTGATTGGCTATGAAAAATGGCTTTACATCATTATAGAATAACCCCACTATACTTATTCATCAGGAAAAAAATCCAAATAACCAATTAGCATACAATTACTCATATACTGTATGTATGTAATAAATATCTTTTCTGGTTTTTTTTCTAATTGCTCCTGTACTAGACACAAGAAGGAACGTCTTAGGAGAAGTTCTTTCAAGTTCTTTTACTCATATATTTCTATCCTTTTTTCTTTGCCTTAACAGATTGAGAACACAGCTTTCTCCTCTCTGCGCCTTTTAAAATTTTCCCTGTGCTTTCTTCTAAAAATGGTACCCCGTGGGCCTCTGTTTACCAAACAGAAATGTAAATTCATAGCACAGTCAGTAGTACATTGTTTCATTGTAGGAAAATATGTATTCTCTGATACGGTCTCCAGTTGAATGATTATAAGCTTGAAAGAAGGATATCTTAGAGAAACACAAAACCCTGTCAGAGCTTGACTAAAAATTATCTCCAAGTTATTATACTAATGTATGCAATGCTTTTGATACGAAATAAATATCTCCAAGTTACATCATTATGATTGTACAGCATTCACAGTCATGTGAGAAAGAAATGAACTGGTTGGTTATAGATATTTTACATAAGTATTCTCTCTCTTTAGGAATGGTATTGAAAGACTTTCTGCAGGATTGGGTATTTTTCATAATACAGAAGGCATAAGATATGAACCAAAGTAAGTTAACTACATTTATCAATTTGTCTCAGTGTTGTTAGCTCCAGTCTCCGTGTAGTAATGTCATGCAAGTATATTCCTGCTCATGTAAATAAATTTTGGTTTACTTTCCTCTTCCCTTCCTATCACTCCCAATATACATCTGAAATCTTGGATTTCAGAAGAGCCTCCAACCCTCCATATGAAACCTGTTGATAGCATGTGACTGGATACTTCTAGCACACTCTTTATCACAATGTAAAAGAAGGAAAATTGGGGGGGGGGGTTCCTCTCTTTTCTTCTTTCATTTTTTCTCCTTATGTAGCTTTTCATCTGTTCTTCTAATGGCATAGTTATAATTCTAAACTTGGAAACATTATATAGAGACTGCCATTTTTAGAAAAAAAGAAAATGGATGTTTTTAGTCTGTCAGTGCTTTTTTCTGGGTTCCTAGCCATGTTTCTGACTTTTTCACTCCCAGAGAAATAATTCCAGATCCTTGCTGGGACTATGTTTGCAGACTCTGATTCAAAGTTAAAGAGGGCTAACAGAACTTCTCATTCTCAATTAAAACATTTTGGTGTAACTCCCCCCCCCCCCGAGAAACTGCAAGTTGCTTCTGATGTGAGAGAATTGGCTGTCTGCAAGGACGTTGCCTAGGGGACGCCCAGATGTTTGATGTTTACCATCCTTGTGAGAGGCTTTTCTCATGTTCCCACATTGGGAGCTGGTGCTAACAAAGGGAGCTCAGCCTGCTCTCCCTGAATTCAAACCGCTTACCTGTCAGCACAATAGTTTAACCCATTGCGCCACTGGGCAGTAATTTCATTTGACAGAACCCTGAACCTTTGTTTGCTAGGACATCATTACAATATGGCAGAGTTTCTCTGCAAGCATGGAATCACTTCTGGATAACAGGGAGGGATCACATATTCAGATCTTCCATATTTTAGTAACTTCACACTGAGGGGGACCTAATCTATGATATGATGTTCCTAATCTATATTATTTCACATGCTTTTTTATTAACCTTTTTCTTATATAGTCTAATTATTCTGGAATCAATATACTCTTGAAATGTGTGGATACAGTGTAAGAACACAAAAAATATAGCAGTGCGGCATTGGATATGCTAGCTGAATTCTAGGTGCATGAAAGAATGGTAAGAAATATGTACATAGTATTCCTCATTGCTCATGAGATCCTACAGAAACCAACATATTTGTATTGATAAAGCCAGTGAATTGATTTGTGTACCTTATTATTTATAATATAACTATAAATGGCTTTATAGTAAAATTAATCAATTGTTTTTCCTAGAGCACCTCTTGGAATTGATATCTCGAACCAAGTCAAAGAAGCATCCATCCGAGTGCCAACACTAGATTTTACATCTGATATTCTGAAATACTAGTGAAAATTGAATGCTTTTACCGTCAGATGGATTTCCTCAAGAATTTTCTATCAGTTACATTCAACCTTACAACCTCTCTAATATACAGTTGCTGGGATATTGCATACTATCATAGAGATCTATTTTGGGTCTCACAATGAAAAGCTGAAATATCACAAACACAAAGAAATCACTTCTGAACATGGCATTGTCTCTCCTCTCTCGCGGTTTCCCGCCTTCAGTTGATCAAATGCAAATGAAAGATGTATTGCACTTTAATCTACATCTAAGAAGAGAAATTAATTCCTGGAACTGTTATTATCATGGGGAAAATGTGTCTCCACTGAAGCTTTATTACGAATCCTTGTTTCCACAACAAGCCAAATCTTTCAAAATCCAATTCTCACAGGGGCAGAAAGTGAGGTGAAATCTTCTGACAAGGGGCACAGACAGCAGAACAAACTCCACAGGTGTTTTAATCCTTTCCTATGCTATCCAACGATAGATAGATAGATAGATAGATAGATAGATAGATAGATAGATATCTGGAGTTACCCTTGAAAAAATTATCTATTCGGACTTGCATTGAAATTCAGCTGAAGAACAAACCTACAGGACCTATCTTGTTCATAACTTGAGGACTGTCTGTGTATTGTAATGTGGTACCTACCATGTAGGTAGAGGTGTTGCTTCATTTGTATGATGCTTATAGTGCAGTAATTCTGCATGCAGACCCACACTAGGCTGAGCCACAGAGCCCCTGAATTTCATCAATGTTGAGATCCACCATTGCTCTCCAGAGGTCTTGACATATTTGTTATATCACATGTTGTGGATATACACACTTCTTCCATCCTGCCCATTCTCTTTGGGCGCGGCAACATGGAATGGATGAATGTGGCATGAATGCAGCCAACCACTTTAACTGTAATGGCTGAATGCTTTGGAATATTGTAGTTTCACAAGGTCGTGAGCCTTCCCTGCCAAAGAGTGCTGGTGCCTCACCACTGCAATAGAGCCATGCCAGTTCAAGTGGTGTCAAACTGCATTCACTTTGCAGTGTAGACGCACCTCATGAGGCACAGTGGGATTCAGATTAAGTGAGGGAGGGGGCTTGTTACATTTTAATGGAAAGAGCATCCTGCTCTTTCCATTAAAATTAAAACTAATTTGAAAATATGTCTTCATGGTGATGACCCAGCTTTGTTTCCGGATTGAGTCCGATGCTTCTACGAGAAGGCACAAAAGACATATCTTACGTGAACCTTTGAACCTCCAAATATGGTAAAGGTTGAGACTGTCATCTAGGCATAATCTTGCATTATTTGGCTCATTTAAATCCATTTCTTTTCACAGTTTAATAGTATTCTTCTCACCTCCTAAAACTGGTCAAACTTAGAAGTGCTTAACTTTGCCCAGACAAATCTTTACAAATGTGTTAATAGGGAAAGTTATCACAATCTTATTGGCTGAAGTTTAACAAATCTGATATGCCCACACAGTTTTGTAATATTAAAACACAATTTAAAAAAGTATACGACTGGTTTCATCATTATCCTACATTGGCCAGTTTTGTCAGGTTTAGTAGAAATGAGATTGACATTGAAAGCCTTACCATATTTTCTCCTGGGTCAACTGTGGTTTGAGCATCAAAAGAACATTATGTAGCAGTAGCATCTGGTTTGGACATGGAAATAGCCAGTAATTTACCCTGGAGTAGGACATACAGTCTTAAATCCAATTGATAGTCCCAGATAGATTAGTCTCATTGAATCAAGTGCTGAAGATTATATCAATATCAACTCCATTGAGTTTGCTCTAGCTGGGACTAGCAATAAGGTGTAAGCAACTGACTCAGTGTAATCTTTTCCCCCTAATAACTGCATTTTGGTTGCAATCAAAAACTGTTAAAACATCAGTATTAAAAGAAATAACATCTCAGCTTTTCCTTTTCTGAAACTGCATGTAAATTACTTTTCAGAAATTTAATTGCTGATGTGTTTATTCTCTACCACTGCAGTAAATTCTTGCATTACTAATAAATTGATTTTTTCAGGAGTAATGTTCATCCTAATTCCACTATAGGCTAAGAAGGTATCCACAAAAACTTGGCCACTGCAGTGCAGGCATTGTACTCAATTTTTCTTTTCTGGCGAATGTCCCCAGAGTGTAAAGGCATTCATAATTCTTGGTCTTGAAACTTGAATGAGGTCTGATGTTGTGGCATGTGGAAAAGTGTAGTGTCCAGTAGTTGGAATTCGGGGTTTCTCCAAATGTCTGAACCTTCCCATTAGATGAGCTGCTGTGGGCAGCAAAAAGAGAGAATCCTTTGGAATACACTTTCCCTTGTGCACTTTCACACCAGTGCCCCTTGATTTGTCTAGAAAGCAAATAAATAAATAAATAAAAATCACTCATTTATACACTGAAAGCATCATCTGCAGAATATTTGAGGCAGTTATGTGGCATAAGAAATTCCAGATTTCAAGAGAAGGTCTCAAAATTATGTGCTTTAATTAAACAAAACATTTAAGCTATAGCACCCACTAAGTGGAACCCCTGGTGGCGCAGCAGGTTAAACTGCTGAGCTGCTGCAATTAATAATAATAATAATAATAATAATAATAATAACAACAACAACAACACTTTATTTGTACCCCACTACCATCTCCCCAAGGGACTCGGTGCAGCTTACATGAGGCCGAGCCCAAATACAACAATACAAGCAAAACAACAACAATACAAGCAATTAAAATAAAAACATAGACAATAAAATATACAACATTATCAATAAGACAACATGCAATTAAAAACGGTGGGAAGGTCAAATGTAAAGTTAAAATGGAAATAATGCTGGGACATGGACGAAAGGTGATAGTTTCAGCAATTGCTGACCAAAAGGTCTGCGGTTCAAATCTGGGCAGCGGGGGAAGCTCCCACTGTTAGCCTCAGCTTCTGCCAATGTAGCAGTTCAAAAATATGTAAATGTGAGTAGATCAATAGGTACCACTCTGGCAGGAAGATAACGGTGTTCCATGCAGTCATGTTGGCCACATGGCCTTGGTGGTGTTTACGAACAATGCTCTTTGACTTAGAAATGGAGATGAGTGCCACCCCCCAGAGTCGGACACAATTAGACTTCATGTCAGGGGAAACCTTTACCTTTACTACCTACTAAATAAAAGAACACATACTGGTTTAATGTTGAATATAGGGTCATTCCATGCCAAGTGGTCTAAACCTTCTCACTGTCCTATTCTCCAATTTTGTTCAAATATTAGCTGTCACACCAGTCAGATGTTAAAACTAATTTTCCCAAAATTTGAGGTCTCTGACTGCAGTAGTGCTGATCTAAACTCCCTTATCTGAAGGATAGCCAGTCAGCGTGTGCACATTTAAGAAAATGCCAATTATTGGGGTCTAATAGAATTGAAACTAAATGTATAAGAATGGATAGTAAATTGAAACCCTGTACAGTTTTTCCTGCTGATTCCGATGAAATTAATTTTAACATTATGGATGCAAAATCGAGTAAACAAGTCGACTCAAAGTGTGCATCAAAATGTGTCGCGACAAATTTTGACCAATATTCAGACTATAACAATTTTCATGCAAACAAAGATATGGACTTGAAATTTTGACCAAGCATTATGCTTGTGCTGAACATAATACTGCCAGATTTACAACTACTCAACATCTATAGCCGCCCTGCAGGATCTCTTTAAATTTGGCACTTATCGTGCAAATGGTAAAATCTACCAAAATTCAAAGCCAAATATTGAAAGAGTCAACCTAAATATGCTTGTGAATAATATCATCTGAACGAAAAAAAAATGCTCTACATGACTGCTACGTTTTTGTTTTGCAATATGACCATTAAGTATCCATTTACTCAGGTCAAAGTGTGTAATATATCACATTGAAACCAGGATCCCCATCACCATAAGGGCCACGCCTAATAGTCATGCAGTAACTAACAGGACCACGAGAATGCATAAAGTATAATGCCTAAATGCACAAAATATATTTGACCTGAGTAAATAGATTTCAATTTACTATCCATTCTTATACATTTAGTTTGGCATTTTCTTAAATGTTGTGCGCACGCTGACTGATTACCCTTCAGATAAGGGGGTTTAGATCAGCTATTATTGCTGTTAGAAACCTCAAATTTTGGGAAATTTAGTTTAACACTTGACTGGTGCTACAGCTAAAATTTGAACAAAATTGGAAAACATGATGGTGGGAACTTAATATTTTTTTTTAGCCCATTTGGCATGGAATGACCCTTTACCTAAAGTGTATTATCATCCTCTACTTATGTAGACTGTATATAGTCTACACATGAAAGTAGCTCCTGGCATTCTGTGATATCTTTAAAACCTTTTCATTCAAAAAATTGTTTAAAGCTGACATTTATCTTTAGGTGGAAAAAAAACCCTAGTGTTCCTCCCCACCACTAATATTTTTCAAGGGTTTTTCCAAAGATGCCTTGGATGAATCTCACTCTAGAGCGGGTTTCATAATCTACCATTAATATATTTTTAAAAGACTTATATGTAAGGCTGGAAATAAATGTTTCCATTTAGATACAGTCTGGTAAGAGAGGGCATTCTTAATAGTGTGCACGTTGTTGAGTGAAACTATTGAAATCAGTAGAGCAACAGAAAATGATGATGCACAGGTGGCGACTTCAGCACATGGATCTCCTTCTGGGCTGGGAGCTATGCATCTGGAAACATACAAGGAATCCCAGTGCATCCATTTCTAATGTCAGCTTCACAAAGATGGGCCTTCAAAACAACTGTTGTTGCTAACAGAACTGGGCATTCGCTCCTCTAGGTTTTCAGCAAGTTTCATCAGAGAATAAATGGGACACTTGTTTTGTTTGATCTGGTAGTAAGCACCTGCAGGGATACATCTGTGCAGTACACTGCTGCATATACATATCTGGATATGTATATGATAAAGGATCATAAACTGCCAAGCCAATGGGAGTAATGTTAGACATAAATTACCTCTTATGTGTACAGGAACTGCAGGTGGGCCTCCATTTATCTCTAAACTGAAAATGAGAAGCATATTTTGAGACGTTAGGCTGCAATCCTAAAGACACAAAACTGTGAAGTATATGAAATGGAAGAAGAAAGTAATTTTTAGGTTTTGGTAAAATGGAAGAAAAAGGGAAGAGGGGCCGACCAAGGAGTTGGGGGTGGCCACAGCCAACAGGGAGCTCTGGCGTGGGCTGGTCCATGAAGTCACAAAGAGTCGGAAGCAACTGAACGAATAAACAACAACAACAAAGAACTAATGCTGGTGTTCAAGGTTGCATTTATGAATTCCTAACTTAGAGTTACGGATCCATAACTGTTCTGTATTCTGTAAACTTGCTGTTAACTGTATATATATATACCATCCTAGCCCAATTTAAGAACTAGCTTCTTGAATTATGAACTAGCTTGTGCTCCAATGAGAAGGTGAAGGGGCCTCCTTTACCCAGTTTGAAGACTGGCTCTTAAGACGAGCTAGGAGGAGTTGAGTCAGGAGATGTTACTTAACTATGCAGATGTAATTAAATAACCTCTCTGGGAATCTAGCATATATTTCAAGTTTACCAGTTGAATATGAACCTCCCTGTTATCTGAATGATTTCTCATTTTCACTGAACATCTTCACTGCTTATGGCTTTGTACTGTAATATATGACAGTATGGACTCAGATAACCCAGTTCAAAGCAGATATTGTGAGATATTCTGGGTTATATGGCTGTGTGGAAGGACCCAGGGCCCTTTCACACAGCCATATAACCCAGAATATCAAGGCAGAAAATCCCACAATATCTGCTTTGAGCTGGATTATCCGAGTCCACACTGCCATATATTCCAGTTCAAAGCAGATGATGTGGGAGTTTATTCAGCTGTGTGGAAGGGGCCCTTGAGAGTGTGTGACTTATCCAACATCACTGACTGGATTCCTATGGCTGAAAGGGATTTTGAATCGTGACCTCCAGAATCGTAGTCCAGTGCCATGTAGTTTTACTTTCTGGGTTTCTTTGTTTTGTCACCCCCTACATTTGGAGTCACACTTTTTTCTTTCTTTTTTCTTTTCACTCGTGATAATAAGAATTTTGTGTTGCAAAATCTTCCCTAAACTAAATTGATGATACATTTTGTTGCCTAGCATTTACAAAGATCCTTAAACGTAGGATGCATGGAATGGGTACATATATGTGCAATATGTCATATTACAACTAGATTTTCACGTACATTAGCAATAAGTACCATACAACCAAATAGAAACCCACAATATTCTAAGCCTTCTAAAAAGTCAATGAAACCTCTAATAAAATCTCTAATCTTACCTGAGGGAAGGGAGGCCAATCTTTTTTTGTCTCTTAAACTCTTTCACAAAGTCTGCACTGATTCTTGCATCTCTGCTAAGATTCTTTATGAGTCTCTTGAATAGTTTAGGCTTATTCCGACATTGTACTAATAGATGGCGGTACGCAGTTCGGTTGAATGTTAAATAACCCAGAGCAGACGACATAGCTGTACGAACCTGGAAGAGAAAGAAACACACATTCAGATAATTTATGTAGGTAATTTCTTTTAATTATTATAAAAAATACTTCTGAAGGGGTGTGGAGACAACTGAAAGACAGCATTGGCAATTGAGATACATCTTCAGCATTTGGTTACAGGATTCGTTCATAGGTAAGAAATTGCTGCTTGTTCCATTGTATTGAGAATAGTAGTGTTTTTAGTAAGCTGCTTGGTTATTTAGGGTAAGTCGCTCCGAATCCCCATCGGGGAGATGGTGGCAGGGTAGAAATAAAGTTGATTATTATTATTATTATTATTATTATTATTATTATTAGGGACATTTTATTTCTGTTCGACTTTAAAATAATTTTCTTCTGGTTGCTTAAGTGCAGCATTTATAGAGTCACAACTGGAATACTTATTCGGAAACCAATTGCTTTGAGGCACTTGTCTATTTTAAATTACATTGTAAGAATGTATTGTCGAAGACTTTCATGGCCGGAATCACTGGGTTGTTGTAGGTTTTTTCGGGCTATATGGCCATGGTCTAGAGGCATTCTCTCTTGACGTTTCGCCTGCATCTATGGCAAGCATCCTCAGAGGTTGTGAGGTCACCTCACAACCTCTGAGGATGCTTGCCATAGATGCAGGCGAAACGTCAGGAGAGAATGCCTCTAGACCATGGCCATATAGCCCGAAAAAATGTACAACAATACATTGTAAGACTCTGGAACTCCTTTCCTTCTTCCCAAGGAAGCCAGCATGGCCTCCTCTCTGCTGTTCTTCAGACAGCAGGTTAAAACCTTTTTATTCAGGCAGGCTTTTAAAGATCATCAGGATCTGCTGTGATTTTATATGTTTTTAATGATAATCAATACTGTTTTAATACTTGTATATTGCATATTTTAAGTTATATTATAATGCTTTTAGTTGCGAGCTGCTTTGAGTCTCCATATGGAGAGAAATAGCGGGATATAAATAAATGAATAAATAATAAGTTGTTTTGAGTCATATATTTGGAGAAAAATGTGATATAACAAATAAATAATTACCTTCTGAACTTTTGACTGGAAAAAAGTGTGTGTTCAATCACTGCAGTATTATCAGCAGACCTATTTGGTAATCGTATCATATTTGTTTATTTGTAGATTTGTGGCAACCAAATGGCTGTGAACTGGGTTGGGGAAAGTTCAACCAATAGGCTGCATACTTCTGCAGCTCTGAAACATTCCTGACACCTCTTATTTATTCACTCATGTAGGTCCACCCAATAATAATAATTAATAACAACAACAACAACAACAACAACTCTATTTATACCCCCCCACCACCATCTCCCCGAAGGGGACTCAGGGCGGCTAACATGAGGCCAAGCCTGAAGATACAATATAGCAAAATAAAATACAAAACAACAAAAATTTCATCACAATAAAATACATAAAATAACAAGATAAAATAGTAAAAAGGGGGGAAACAGTGCAAAATAACATAATAGAAAGCCGAACACAATGGGTGGGCCAAATGCACAAGATAAAATGATAAAACCCTGGGTGAGATAGAAGTGGAAAATTGTGAGGGAAGAGCCCAAAAATAGTGGGGTTAGGCTGAGGTCTTTAACTTTGCTCTAGAGATGTTTGTGTCAAATAGTGAGATGTAAGAATTCTTCAGTAAGATGGTTAGCAGAACAATTCTGAAGAATGGTAGAAACCACTCTGGAGTCAGTCCACTCCCTCCCATTCATTCTGTCAGCTTTGGCTGCCATTTCTTCAAAGTTAATTAACAATGTAGACGGCCATTTCTAGTATGGCACCCCTCTTTGGTATCCTTGGGACTAGTATCCGTGGTTTCATATCCAGCAAAATATCTCTTCTACAGACATTTTCTAGGTCCTCCAACATATCACTGTAATATTCTTGTGGCAAAGTCCCTCATTTCAACAGGGTTTGCTATTATCTGTGGTGTCTCATATCTACACAAAGTCCAGGAATGTATCCCCTGCAGATATGGGAGTTGCACTATCCAAATTTTCTGTAGCCAAGTGTATGTTGCTAATTTTTCCTTGGAGTACAATTTAGAAAAAAAAGAAAATTGTTCCATGTTCTTTTGGAATATACTTTGTTTTGACATCTGAAGATACCATTCCAAATGTCCTACAATCGGTAATAAATCCATATAGCATATGATCTCAGATTATACAACTTAAAAACAGAAATAGGAGATATGCTTGTCCACTCATTTCAAATAAGAAAATAGTTCCAGATGTTTTATCCCATGAGCAGTTTGCCTTCTTCTTTAGTTTGGAAAGGATAAAAGAAAGGAAATGTCTTTGTACCAAGTGCAAAGTTCCTATTAAATTCAATTACAGTTGAGGGGGACTAAGTGCAATGTAACTTCATATTAATTAAGTATAACTTTTTAGTGCATGTCATGAAACTGCATTCAGAACAACTCAAGTATGACTAAAATGATTGATCCATCCTACCAACAGAGGCGAATAAAACAACAATAACACACACGATGTGATTTACCTCTTCCTCCTTTGCATATAAATGGTAACAAAGACGCTGAACAGTCCCCAAACTTGTAATTGCTTCTGGAATACCTGCTCGTGTATGAGCCAAACTAGCCAATAATTTTCCTATGAAGAAATAGACATTACGTTATCATGCAAGCAAATGGTATGGATATTATATAGAAAGGTTTTCTGATTACAGTATTTCAAACGTATCTATTAAGTAGGCATTATTTCTGAAACATGTTATAGAGGCAGTGTGGGTTTTTATAGTTACTGTTCTATGCCAGTTTCTATGCTCTGACACACGTAACTACAGGCACAGGTCTATTGTGTGCCCCAATACACAATCAGGCTTCACTGTTCTATTTGTTAGAGTGGGGAGCTGAGTATATTTACTCCTTAGTGAAAGGGGTAAATATTTTGGAGAAGCGGTGGGGCATCTGGGTTCCGAAAGGGATAGCTTTGTGAGCTGCCTTGGGTCCCACGTCAGGGGAAATGTGGCATATAAATGGCATAAATAAATAATGCATGTATTCTTTGCATTATTACAGTTAAACCAAATCCTTGCTGCCTACACATTTCTTTATGTAAAAAAATTATTCTAACACTGTAGCATGCCAGAATTCTTGCCAGGAAGCTTGACACTCATAATAAATGTATTCATATTTACACTGCCTTCTGGAAAAATGTTTTCTGTACAAGTAGTATTTACATATTGGTATTAACAGATTTAACTGGGGCAGTGAAAGTGGCACACTATCAGACCTTCTTGTGGGCATCAATGAAGCAACTGCACAGCTATGGTATAGGCTTAGCTTTCAATGCTGACCCCAGCCTGAATACGGCCCAGGAATTGTCCCTTATCCAGGAACAAATAGTTTCCCTCTTCTTGCTATCATTTTTGAGATTCAAAGGACTGTAGATTGTGATCTCCTAGATATAGCACGATGTCACACTGTATTACGGCTATCCAAGGTTTTAGTATTTTATGACCACACTGCACTGAACAAACACATCGTCTCCTCCACAACAGTTATTATTACTGCAGTTTGTTGAGTGTGTGCAGGTCCAGAAAATTAGTCCCTTTGTTTATTCAAAGACGAGCAACTCAACATAGAAGAATGCAAAACTCAAAATTACTCTTGTATGAGCTGAGTTTAAGAAAACAGCAACTTCAACACAAACCAATAATACAGTCACAGTTCTTCTGAGTATTATACTCACAGTCCATGCATTTGATTCACACAATTCTACCATTAGAAATATGTCTTTTCCCATTTTCCTTCCTTGGGCATGGAGACAAGCACAGAAGACAAACTTGCCAGCATCAAATGGGCTTCAAGTCAGGAGGACCTTATGCTGAGTAGCAGTCATCAGAGAAGGCCCTACTCTCAGTCCCATCCCCATCTCAAGCACGGATGGCGGGAATGAGAGAGAGGGCCTTCTCCGTGATCGACTCCTCCTCTGGAACTCCCTCCGTAAAGAAATTAAGCTGGTCTTCTCCCTTCTCTCCTTCAAAAACAGGTGAAAACCTAACTTTGCTCACAAGCTTATGGAGAGGAGGAGGACTAGATGAAGAGAAACTACTACCAGGCTGCTGTTTGGTTAATATGAATGCACTCGGGCCTTGTTAGATCACATTAACCCATTTGACAACTTTGGCCATACAATCTATGCACACATCTGTGAACCTTTGTGTTGTTTTGATATATTAATTTGGATGTTTTAGGTTCAAGTTCTATGTTAGTTATAATTTTAAACTGATTATGTTTTATTTAAATTATAGTGGTTATGCCTAAATTGCTCTTTATGTTGGGTTATTTTGTGTTTCTATATTTGTATTTGTATTTTGGGTTTCTATATTTGTATTTATTGAGGCAATAATTGAGGCCTTTTTGTTTGTTGGAATCCACCCTGAGTCCCCCAGGGGAGATAGGACAGAATATAAATAAAGCTTATTATTTTTATCTGAAACACAAAAAGATGTCCACAGAAAACAAGGTCACTCTGCTGGCTGTTGTATTGGATCACATGTCGGACACTTCCCAAGTGTCTAGGACTGTGTGATGTATCAGCGAATAATGCATGCAAATCCCAGTAAGGTGGTTTTTTGCAACTAACATGTCAATTTTGTCAGCGCCGATTGTGTTTAAGTGCAGGCCAAAGTCTTTAGGCACTGCACCCAGTGTGCCAATCACCACTGGGACCACCTTGACTGGCTTGTACCAGAGTCATTATTATTATTATTATTATCATCATCATCATCATTCAGCAAGGCTTCAGCAAGCCCAGGAGGAAACATTCAGTAAGCTCAAATTATAGAAGAAACACTCCCCAGTTATACCCCTTTGGGAGTGGCGCAAACTGATTGACCTTAATTACTCCGCCTGTGGCTTGCAATTAATCAGGGTGAGTCTTTTTCTCTTAACATACACACCCGGTAGTGATCCCACAGGATCTTAACCATGTACCTTAATAATTATTACCTGTTAGCACAAGAGTGGCTGCCTTTTCTGAACACAGCAAGTCGACCAAAATTGAAACTCCTCTTGCAGACAGACTCACTTGGTCCTTATCAACTATAATTCTGGCTAGAACAACAATCTGGAATCAGATTTTTGATGCAAACTATTAACTGCATGTCTTCATTTTCTGCTTACCACAATATGATGATCTAAATGGTCTCAAGGACTATGTTGCAAAATTATACAAAACTATTTCTAAGGAAGCCCCACTGAACTCAGCAGGACTTACTTCTGCAGACTTGTTCAATATTGTACAATAAGGATTGTCTGCAAAGTGGGATCTGCCAACAAAACGGAAACTGTGGTCCAAAGTATGAAGTGAACATTTTTGGATACTTCAGAGTATTTTACAGTCCTAGTGAATGTATTCAGTTTTATTTGATTGAGTCAATTATACTGTAGTTCTACATAAAGTAAAATCATACTTGGCCTCTATTTTTGGGGAGAACAGGCAATGAAAAATAAATAGCTTCTTTAACCTAAGCAAATGGGACTGTGGTGGCACAGCGGGTTAAACTGCTAAGCTGCAAACCTTGCTGATCGGAAGGTCAGTGGTTCAAATCCATGGATGGGGTGAGCTCCTATTGTTAGCCCCAGCTTCTGCTAACCTAGCAGTTCTAAAACATGCAAATCTGAGTAGATCAATAGGTACCGCTTCTGCAGGAATGTAATGGTGCTCCATGCAGTCATGCCAGCCACATGATCTTGGAGGTGCCTACTGACAACACCAGCTCTTTGGCTTAGAAAAGGAGATGAGCACCACCCCCCAGAGTCAGGCACAACTATACTTAATGTCAAGGGGAAACCTTTACCTTTACTAACATAAGCAATCTGACTGACTAGAGGAAAAGTCTCGTTATTTTATTGCACACACAAAGAAACTTAAAAGACATCTATGTGCACAAACAAAGCATATCCCCATGCGATAACAGTGTAAGTGAACTAAGGTCCGCTTTGGATGGCATCCACTTTGAATGATGCTTTGTAGTTTCCTTCATCTTTTCCGAAAATCCCCTATGCATAAGTCTCTTGAATAGATAAATTATCCTGGGTAAGTTACAAGGGTAATCCCTAATTTTGTACCTGAAAGGCAGCCATTGCTCTCTCCATCTCTATGTCTGACACCAAAAAATCTTCAAACATTGACAGTGATATTGGTCCAGTGTCTAAGATCAATAACTGCTGTGTGGGATTATTATAAGCAAAGAAGGCTATAGCATGTCCTGCCCGCAAACAGATATCCTGAAAACAAAGAAATATGTAAATTTATTTAACATTTCAACTAAGACGTGTCTTTTTAAGCACTTTGTTACTTTGGGATAACCGTGTTAATTGTTGTGATAGTCATATTAGAGCCATTTAGTACCTTAAAATAGGGATAGGCATCTTTGAGATGCAAGGGGATTATATATATATTTTAAAGCAGTTGTCTCCTTCAAATGACACCAGTGCTTCAGCATCAAAAGCATTGAATTTATAGAACTAAATTTTAGATCATTTCTGCTGGTTTTTCCTACACCGTGTTGTAAGAAACTGCTTGGACGTATGCACTCACTTTCTTTCCTTGCAACTGAAAGATCTTATCAATAGGTAGAAGGGAACATACAAACAGATCCTGTTGGAAATAGCAACCTTCTTCAAGCCTCCATTAGTTATTTGTTAGGTATATAATTCAAATTGCTTACTATATTGTATATGTGTGTATTGGTGTGCAGTTTTCCTTAACTCTATGTTGTGGGAGGGGCTGCAGACCATGTGATCAGAACTGGGACTGTTCAGGACTCAGACTCCATTTTAGAAACAGTATGCTTTCAGACACTAATAGTAGCAGAAGCCATTAGACTTTCAATGTAGAAACAGTACAGTTTAGAAGTCAGTAGAAACAATATGCTTTCAGACACAGTAGAGGGAGACTCCATTAGACTTTCAAACTAGACAGGGACTCTATTAGACTCTCAAAATAGAGAGATGCTTTAGACTATGGGCGGTTAAGATTATAAGAAAAATGCCCTGTGTTGCCTGCACAGAGAAACTACTTCAAATCCTACCTATAACTGGACTGATAAACAATGTACCTGTATGCTGAATACATGAAGTTTGTGAGTAAACCAACTATGTTACTTTTAAAGAAGTCTAACTTATTTTTGTCTCTTGAGAGTAGCATTTAAACCAAGATGTTTTAAGGGAGAGTACATGTTTTTGGGCAACTGAAAGAATACTTCTGAAACTCTTCTCTCTATATGTGTGTGTGTGTGTGTATTGGCATATCTTTGTCCCTAACAGTTTAAAAAGATATCTAGGTATATCAGTTTAACAGTTGAGAAACCTAACTGCATTGCATGGATACTAGTAGATATTGATCACTAAGGAGAAAGTTGATTCAAGCAAGTTTTCAACTCTTGGGGAGATTCCTCATTTTCCTAAAATGGTGGTAAATGCCATTTTCCAAAAGGTTATGGAGATTTTCATCACCCAAAAGTTTATGCCATCATTTTTTCCAAAAGGTTATGATTTCTAAGAAGGTCATGCCTTTCCAAAGACCACAATTCTCCAAAAGGTTATGGAGATTTCAATTACCCAAAAGGTTATGCTATCATTTTTCCCCCAAAAGGTTACGATTTCTAACAAGATCATGCCTTTCCAAAGATCATAATTCTCCAAAAGATCCCCCCTCTTAAAAAATGAGGAAATTCTGGGAATAGGATTTGCTTCCATTACAGAGCTCTTGCATTCATCCTTGAATTTACAGTAGAAACAGAGTATCAACTTTTGTATTATCTTATTTTGGCATTATTCCGACAATATCTGTACCTTATCTTGTGCATACAGAAGCTTAAGGACATCCGTATAGTTAAAGCCTTCCTTCTCTCGCAAAACGTTCTGCAGGGTGCTGTTCTTTAACACAATGCAAGCTAAAGAAAATGCAACTTCAACCTAGAAATTAGAGTGGATGCAAGACAATTTTTAATAAAGAGAGAATATAAATATAGCACGCCTGTATGTATCTGCATACGAAAAACCATTGAACAGCTCTGTTTTCAGAGAAACCTGGGTTTTGGGATACTATAAAACTGAAAGGTATTTAATCAAATTAATGGAAACATATGTGAGACGTTTCAGTGGCAGCTTTCCTCAATTCCGTTTTTTCAAATAGAATTTATAAACAGTATTCACCTAGAGCTCTGCAAAGCATACTGAGGGGCTCCACACTTCCCTCCTCCTCCTCCCTCTCCCTCATAGAATAGAATCATAGAATCACAGAGTTGGAAGAGACCTCATGGGCCATCCAGTCCAACCCACTGCCGAGAAGCAGGAAAATTTCATTCAAGGCACCTCCGACAGATGGGCATCCAGCCTCTGTTTAAAAGCTTCCAAAGAAGGAGCCTCCACCACACTCCAGGGCAAAGAGTTCCACTGCTGAACACTTCTCCAAGCTTTTCTTCCTCTTTCTTGCTCCTCCTTTCTTCCTTGCCACCAAAAGCCTTTTTTCCCCTCACCTTCCTTGCTGTCCAGATCTTTTGCCCCTCACCTTGTTTGCTTCCAGAACTCTATTTCCCTCCCACCACTCAGGGGGTACTTTGATTATGCTTTTACTGTATGACACGAGGGGTTGGACTAGATGACTCCTAGTGTATCTTCTATTCTTATGATAACAGATGGGTGGCCATCTATTGGGGGTGCTTTGGTTGTGCTTTTCCTGCATAGCAGAAGAGGTTTGGACGGTGTCATCCACTGAAATACTGTTAAGTTTATGTTGGTTAAAATTCTTCTTCAAATCAATATTGTATTCTTTTTCCCTTTTTAATTTTTTGCACTTTTTATGTCAGAAGCAATTGAGAACATACTGCAGGTCGCTTCTGGTGTGAGAGAATCAGCCATTTTCAGAGATGTTGCCTAGGGGACACCCGAATATGTTACCTTCCTGTGGGAAGCTTCTTTCATGTCACTGCAAGGGAAGCTGGGGCTGACAGATGGGAGCTCAACCAGCTCTCTCAATCAGTCCTGCCAGCAGCAGCAATAGAGATATCCAAGATAAGGTGATCATCTAGTGGGGTCAAACTGGTTTGGGTCCCCCTGGATAGTCTAAACTCAATTCCTTCACTGTTGCAGGACAATTCTGTCCTTATACCAAGGCCCCTGACCATCCTAGTTGGGGGAGACCATCCAAGAGGTTATTTGAGGCTAACACTTAAAACTCACCTTTATCTGAAGAGAAGGATGAGTTTTAAGTAAATGAACCAGTATCGGCAAGGCGCCCTCTTCCACCACACTCTCTTGACTGGCTGGATTACTTATATTGGCTTCACCTGTTGAGCACAAAAATCCCACGGACAAATCCACAGAAGGAATTCAAACCAATAAAATGGGGAAGCAGAGGAGTAAGAATTTAACATTAACACAAGAAAATGTGTAACTGTAAAACCTTTATTCTAGTTCAGTGGTTCTCAACCTGTGGGTCTCCAGGTGTTTTGGCCTACAACTCCCACAAATCCCAGCCCGTTTACCAGCTGTTAGGATTTCTGGGAGTTGAAGGCCAAAACCCTCATTGAGAACTACTGTTCTAGTTGCTTTCAGACAAGCATATACTTCAACTATTAATACTAATGACCGAGGCTGTATCTACACTGCCCCATATCCCAGGGTCTGATCCCAGTTTATCTGATTATCCCAGACAATCTGGCAGTGTAAATTCATATAATTCATATAATTCATCTGGGATCGGATCCTAGAATACAAGGACAGTGTAGAAGGGGCCTGAAAGTAATTGCATTGTCTTATATAGTTTGAGTCCACATTTTCATATAATAACCATCAACTTGGCCTTCAATAAATGAGGATTTAGAAGCAAATAGAGAAGGTAAATTTGTAGGATTTGGATCATCTTTTTGTACTATGCGTGGAGAGAATTTTTTTAGAGATTTGTTCCACCTGACAATTTAAGTACTTTATGCTTTTTATTATTTGCTTCTGTTTTTAATATGTGCTGCACTGTATTGATTCCTTAATGCTGGTTTCATCCTGGTAGTATTAAAGTTGTAACTACTGTGTTATACTAATTTATTGACTTCAATTTCTTTCATTCTTAAAGCATTGCATTTGAACCAACTTTAGTTGGCGGATTTGGGGGTTCTAATTAAAAAACAGTACAAACCACAAACCTAATACACTACAACTTCCTACTTCAGGATTAGAACGACTTTTGCTAAGTAAGGGTGTGCAAATCCATTCTGTTTTCATCCTGTTTATGTTTCAAGTTTTGAGTGCCCCTTGTTCTGTTTTGGGAAGATTCCACAAGATTAGGAGGAGGGCAGTTTGGATTTGTAATTCAGAGCCCCGAGTTTCATTTCAGGAAGAATCTTTCTAAAATCAGAAGCTGGGGGGAGGGGACGGGACTTAAAACAGAATGAAAACAGAACGGATTCTGTGCCGTTTCACTCACCCCTACAAACTGGTCTCTTCTAGATATCTGGGCCAAAGATTCTGTCATATGTAGCCACTGTGCATAATAGCCTGGGAGGTGTCATGGTTTGAGCATTGGACTATGACTCTGAACACCAAAGGTCCGAAGCCCTGAAATCTTGGCCAAATTGCACACTCTTCACTTCAGAGGAAGGGAATGACAAAACTCTTCTGGAGAAATCTTTCCAAGGAACGCCTGTGATAGAGTTGCTATGCGTCAGGAATACAACATCAAAAGAGAACTATAGTCCAAAGTATTTATCCATTTGTGTGTTCAATCAACTGGATATTCTTTGTGCAGGTACAGCTATGCCAGGAGCTCCAATTTTGTTTGCTTTGCATTGAATGTTTGTTGTAGTCCTAAGTTTCAGGGACTCTGCAGATAGGTGGCTTCTTTTGGCTGCACTCATAGGGCAAGCCACCTGTCAATTATCGTTAGGTTCTCTGGTCCTGCCCCCTTTTTGGGTTTTGGAGGGAATAGGAGCCAATTTGGGTTCAGTCCACACAGAGAAGCCTTTCATGCAGGACATAATACCAAGAGCTCCTGTAGAAAGCTTCATCTTCTACGGCTTGGCCGGGGAGATATACAGCCCACAGCTTGGCCGGGGAGAAAAGGCTCTACAGCTTGGCCGGGGATATACAGCCCCACGGCTTGGCCGGGAGATATACAGCCTTACAGCTCCTTTGCTGAGGGAATCCGGTCCCACAGCACTTCAGCCAGCCATCACAGAAACCTGAACTCTTTTTCCCCTGGAAGTCTACAAACTCTGCTTGGTAAGGATCACTCGCGGAAGCCAGAAGCAGTTGGTACCGGGTGCAGGGGCTCCACGCCAACAGAGGCAAGTACAGACTGCCCAGATTAGAAGTTAAGGATTTCCCCATTAGTTACAGTTATGAAGATAGTGCCTGTTCTCTGTGGACAAGATTGAGAGAGAGCCAATAGACTGTTAAGAAAGCTTTAAAGTACCTGTTTGTTTTCATTAATAAAGAACTTTGTTGAACCTTTAAGCAATCTAAAGACTCTGTTTTAAGGAAATCCAAAGGCCTTTAATCTGAGGCAGCCCCGGCGTCCCGTTGGGCACACAGAATTTATGTCCAGTCTACAGTCTTATGCACAGGCCCAGCGTGCAACAGCACATTCTTAATCCCATTACCTGCATACTTTGTATGCCGACAGTGCAATAAGGGTCTTTGGACCATAATGAAAATGTTATTGTGGTCCAAAGTATCTGGAGGGATTACAATGAGGAAGACTGAATAAGAGGGAACATTTTTTGAACCTTCATAAAAAGCTCATGCAGTAAGACAGCCAGAACAGTACTTAGTCATCGAAATGGGAGCTTTGCTAAAGAAAAGAACTACTTCTACATCGTCCGAACATATGCCTTCAAAGTTTTTTTTGTCATGCCTAGCTGAAACTCCTATAATTATTTAAATTAAAGAAAACTGAGAGTTTGGGGTAGAGATTACAAACCGACACATATGGTCCCCAAGGCTCTGATGATACTGATCAGTGTGCTGTCTGCTATCCTTCCGCTCCTCAGCAGCCGGACCAAAGGGCCAATTCCATTTCCTTCACAGATCTGATTCTGGTGAATCTTGCTGTCCTTGCTAAGAGCAATGACAGCTTCACCTCCTTCCAAAATAATATAAACAAGTGTTTCAAAACCTTTGGTGCCTCAATGTGTTTGTACACGCACACAGTCTCATGTATACACATTCTTCTATTCTTTTTTTGAAAAAAGATGGCTTACCAATGCACTGCATTCTGTCGGATGGAGAAAGAAGCATATCTATAATAAGGTTGTATCCAATTTGTTCTGCCATGTATTTTTGCTGCTTCAGGGTTTGGCCCGCTAGTGCCCAGAGGGTTGCAGCACCTTGTTCTTTTACTTTCAGGTGAAAGGCCTGGAAATTAGACCAAAAACAAAACAAAACCTTGACAATATTTTAGGGCTGATGTTAACAAAAAATTAAAAAATAAAAGTGAGGTTCCAATTCTAAGTTAGTCTGATTAAACTTGATAGGCTTTGCCATTTTGGTAAACATGCTTAGGATTGGTGAGGTCCCCCAATGATTCCAAATAACTCACAAAGAAACCATAAGAATGTGCAATACTTTCCAAAGAAGAAAAGCCAAATACTTGCCTTCAGGAGCTTTAAAAGGAATCTTGTCACTGATTTGGCTAGGAATCTCATCTGGATGTAACTATTATTGGCACAGAGTGCCTCAATGGCCATGGCTCCTTTCACCTGGACACTGATTTTCCTTCCTCTGAGCAGCTCGACCAGAGAGCCAATGACATGGGCCTCGACGATGGCATTCTGCATCTCAGCATTCCCACGTGCAATTTCTGCAATGGTTGCTGAAGCCACCGCCAGTAGCACATCTACATGCAGAAAAAGTAGTAAGGTGGAAGCTAGACACACCAAGGAAATAATAAACAATGGAACAATAATAATAGCGGCCATGGATTTGTTACTCTTTGTTTAGTGTGCTGGTCACAGATTTGTTTAGTTAATAACTCTCTGATGACTTGATTAATGATGTCCTTCAATCTAATCTACTATATCTCTATCATTTTGCAGGCAGCAATAGAAATCTTTAATATGTCTAAAAAAGAAAGGGAAAGGGAAGGAGGAAAGGAAAATTTGAAATGTGGCAATGGTGCCACCAAAGCAAATGTAATTACAAAACAGTAATGTAGATTCACAATTTTGTTACAAAGGAACATTCAGGTGCTGCTATGCTGTCCATACAGCAAAATATAACAAATTCCAAAATCTACAAAACACAAATACCTTTATTGGGCTAACTAAAAAGTACAAAACACATCACGTAAGCTTAGAAGCTCCACTAGGTTCTCAATCAGTCAAAGGCATTAAATCATATAAGAGAAGAAAAAAGGACAATGTTTGAATTACAGGCATGCATTTTGTCTTAAAATATTTCTTTTGTTATCAGCTAAGACAATGTGTGTGTGTGTGGGGGGGGGGGGGTACATGGTACACTTGAGTGGGTTTTCTGACTTTAACCTGACTTTGCCCTGCTTTTGGCAAAGTTGGGGGAATACTCTGGAGTTTGCAGGAAACTGGAAAGTATCCCAGAGCTTTGTGGCAGGTTGAATAGCTGGATCAAGTCTACTGTAGCTCAATTCCCTATGTAGATGTATACCACCACCTCATTCTTTCCCCTGTGCCACTCCTCCCTGCTGGTCATGTTGGAATGGGGCACCTACACAACCAGCAAAAAGGAAGGGTCTAGCTTGCTGCTCATGCTGGTACACTGTTATTACCCCGGTGGCACAATGGGTTAAATCCTTGTGTTGGCAGGACTGATGACTGACAGGTCAGCGGTTCGAATCTGGGGAGAGAGGGTTGAGCTCCCTCTGTTAGCTCCAGCTCCCCATGCGGGAACATGAGAGAAGCTTCCCACAAGGATGGTAAAACATCAAACATCTGAGTGTCCCCTGGGCAATGTCATTGCAGACGACCACACCAGAAGTGACTTGCAGTTTCTCAAGTAGCTCCTGACATAAAAAAAAAACCTTGTGACAGCTGTAGGTATGATAGGTGACAGAGCCCCATGTCTGCTGGAAAGTGGCAGCATCAGCACAGAGGATGAGGTGGGCCAACTGGAGCCTGGCTGAACCATCTGGATATTAGTCCCAGATATAGCACATATGTACATGCTGAATCTGGAGCAGATATATACTGGAATAGCCTGTCTAGCGTAGATGCTGCCTAAGTATTCCCGCCCGCTCTCTCTCTGGAAATTGTGCTGGCACAGTAGTGCCAGGAGATTTGAATTTCTTTTTCTTGCACTGTTAGTTTGTATGAATTTATTTAAGCCATGCATTTTGCAATCTGGTAGCTTCCCCAGGTTGCAGTCATACGTTCAGCAACCTGGCAATCATTGTTAGAGCCTTTAGGCCCGCCCCTTTCCCCAGTGTTTTGGAGGGAAAGGAGGAGTTTTGTTCAGTCTCATTTTTGGAGCCTAACAGCAGGATGTGTGGCTTTCTCTATCCCATCCACACAAAGACTTCGTTACTCACAGCCTTGCTAGGGAGTAAAGGAATAGTTCCACAGCCTTGCTGGGGAGTAAAGGAATAGTTCCACAACTTTACTGGGGAGTAAAGGGATAATTCCACAGCTTTTGCTGGGAAAATACAGCCAGCCTTTGCTGGGGCAACAGGACAGTTCCTACAGCCTCCGTGGAGAAAACTAAAGGACACCATTTCAGCTTGGCAGATCTACAGGAACCTTGTCTGGTAAGGGACCACTCGGGCTATCCATAAAGTAGCTTGGAGCCGGGAGTAGGGGCCTCACGCCAGCAAGGTAGAGAAAGATTGCCCAAGGAGGGTCAGAAGATTTCCCTAAGGAAGAAAGGAACACTTTACCACCAGTTGCCTGCCCTTGTTGGCAGATTGAGGAAGCTACCAGGTTTCCAAGGTTATAAAGCGTTTAATTCATTGTTTGAAGATTTAAGCCCAAATAAAGAACTTTTGAACTTATTTTGAGCTTCAATAGAACTTTGTGTTGGGAAATCTAAGGGGCCCTTCAGCTGAGGCACCCCGGCGTCCCGTTGGGCATACAGAAGGCATGTCTTGTAAACAGAAATTGTTTTAGGCCCAGCGTGTGACAGCAGAGAAATCAACAGTAATGCAAAATTGAGAAGCCATATAACCTTTTGTGAAGTAAGCTAGCCTTTCAAACATTTTAATGATTAGAGGAGTGAATCAGTTTTAAAAAGGAATTTGCTGAACTTTGGGTGATCTTTCAGTGCTGTAAGATATTTAGAGTCAATAGAATAATTTCAAACATGCATTATAAAATACGTGGTTAGGTAACTTATTTTAAACAACATTGATCCCACACGTTAAACAAAACATTTATTCCGTCCACTGGGTAAAATAATGAAGTTATTGAAAGCCAACAGTTTTCAGTATAACCCCCCCCCCCCCCCCCAAATTTGACTTTTCTTTCTGGGCTTTACCTGACTCTGAATCTAAGAACTGGACCAGTGGTTCAATGCCTTTAGCTTCTTTCACTTTCAATTGGTTCTCACGGTTGTTAAGGCACAATACACGGATGCAGTTTATTACATTTACTAACAGATCATGTAGATCATACTGCAACAGGTTAACAAGTGCAGGAATTGCACCCTATAGAAAGAAAATGTATATGAACTGCACTATTAAAGTATCAGAAAGTTACTCAGCCTGACCATGATAACTTGCTTCTGACACGATAAATAAATAAGCCTGATCATGAATATATTCTGCAGGAGGTGGGACAGAACAGGCCCTTCTCTGTCCGTGAATACTTATGGAAAACTCCCTCTTGGGGAATGGGTGAGGAGAGGGCGTTATGCCAACAGCTTCCCAATCCTGTATCTCTGCCCAAACTGTACACTAGATCGGGGGTCATCAAACTTTTTTAAACACAGGATCCGTTCACGGTCTCTCAAACTATAGTTTGAAAAAAAGAAAAGAACAAAATCCTATGCACACTGCAAATATCTTATTTGTAGTGCAAAAAAACATGAAATGACAATATAATATTTAAAGTGATGAATAATTTTAACTAACATAAATAGACCAGTATTGCAATGGGAAGTGTGGGCCTACTTTTGACTAATGAGACACTCAAGTTAATTTGGATTGTTGTTGTTGTGTGCCTTCAAGTCATTTCAGATTCAGGGTGACCCTAAGTTTAAAGTTTAAAGCAGATAGTGGGTGAATTACCATGGAGGGCCACATCTGGCCCACGGCCTTAGTTTGGGAACCTCAGATAAGCTGAAAACTTCTATTAATGATTAATGCCAAGGTGGTAATGGGGTGTGTACAGAAAGAGAGAAGGAACAACCTTCACTTCCTCAGCTTCAGGAGATGCCACTCAATGATGCTGGGTACCAGACCCATCATTCTGAACCTCAGTTGAGAAATAAGGAGCTACCCTCAAAAACACATACTCCTATCATGAAACACCTCCCCGCTTTTTTCTTTATATGGCAGGTAATGTACACTTTAACTACACTGTGAAGTTTACTTGAGTCTTTCTTTGCCTGAGATATGAGACTGTCGCTTAAATTGATTTTCAGATCCTACTTGAGACTTCTGACTACTACTATTATTATTGATCTTAACTATTAAGACTAGTTAGAAAGTATCACTGGACTGTGCTTAAAGACAAAGGAGAAATTCAGAGAAAGAATGCAGAGAAAGAGGGTTCCGCGACTGGCACCCGATTTGTTTATCATGATCAACACAGAACCAGGTAAACATCCACAGTGTGCTCTTGTAGCATGGAACGCCAAATCAATCAAAATCCTTATAATTCTTGTAAAAAGCAAACAAGTTGTCAAAAATATCCTCAGTAATGTGGAAAAGTATGCTTAGAGACTAGACAGAGACTCTATTAGACTCTCAAAGCAGTGAGATGCTTTGGACTATGGACTATTGTTCTACGAAAGATGCCTGTGTTACCTACAAAGAGAAACCACTTAAAATCCTATTGTAACTGGATTCATAAGCAAAGTGCCTTATTCTGTATACATGAAGTTTTGTGAGTAAGCCAACTTTGTTACTTTTAAAGAAGACTGTTTATTTTGTCTCTTGAGGGCATGATTTAAGGCAGAGTAGATGTTTTTGGGCAACATTTCTGAAACTCTGCTGAATGTTTTTGTGCATTGGCATGTCTTTGTCCCTAGCAGTTCAAAGACCTACCTAGGTACATCAGTTTAACAGCTGAGAGACCTAGTTGCCTTGTATGAATGCTGGTGAATGCCATTTTTCAAAAAAGGTTGTGACTTCTAACAAGATCATGCCTTTCCTGTGACTAGTTTTCCCAAAAGGTTATGAATCCCATTTCCCAAAAGGTTATGGAGATTCACATTTTTCAAAAAAAGTCTAAAAAAAACATCAGTGATGAAACATGACCAAAAGCTAAAACTTCTTATTTTTAAGTTGGAGAAGGCGATAGCAGGAAAGGAGACAGCACGTATTTTGAGCAGACCCACCTGTTCTGCAATGATGGTCTGATTGTCATCCAACTGAGCAATATCGTACAAAAGGACAGCACAACGAGAAAGGAGGTCGGGCTGATTCGAAGACAACAGTTTAATCAAAACTGAAATGCCGCCTGCATCTACCAAGGCTCTAGCAATCAAGTTATGGGTTGAGATGTTGCTCAGCACCCCCACAGTGATGCACTCCAATACGATATCTCCACTTTTTAACAAGCTGATTAGGGAGGGTATAGTACCTGCATGTAGAACAATGAAAGAAACGACATAGTTGTCAGTTGACCATTTATTTATTTATTAACCTTATTTATACCCCATCTTTCTCTACCCCGGAGGGGGACTCGGGGCGGCTTACAAATGGCACCTAGACAGTGCCTTGAAACATACAAAATTCAAGCATAAATCCAGGACTTCAAATATCCTATTCCGCAAAACAAGTTCACAATATTACCCAGGAATTATAATTTTATTATTCATTAAAAATTTTAATTGTTTATAAACAAGAGGTGATTTAAGCTTAAAACCAGTGCATGTGATTGAAACCTAAAAGCAACATAACAACAAAATATAGAATGAAACATTGGTTTGTTTGACATCAATCAAAGGACAATATATGAAGCAGCTCAAATGAAAATAATATATAACACCTGGAATCATTAGCCTATAGACCATAAGAATGGTCCAAGGCTGTTTCATAAATACCTCTAGGGCAAGTTTTCCATAAATATGTGTCACAGCTGAATAAAGCCTTTCCATGCATACATTAACATAATCTTCACAGCATACAAAGAAACCACGCCTGACACAGAGAAATGAAATTATACCCAGGAGAAAGCACTTCTAAAGATGAGAACAAACTGATACATTAAGTTGTAACAGGACCAAGTTTGTGTGTGTGTGTTGAAGAAAAACCTTATGATGGTAATTATTATGTGCAGCTGGTAATGTAGGTCAACCAGCAATCTTGGGCCACACCTGATAGGGTACAACTGTATGGGTTTTTAGAATACAGCTCTGAAGAGCTTTTTCTCTGAGGAGATCTATGCTCAAAGGCTCTGCTCTGGGGAGCAGGTTGGAGAGAAGCTGTTATGCTGTTCTAAAGGAGGCTGTGGAGGAATAGCTGTTTACTCAAGGTTTATGCTTTTGCTCTCTCATTTGACTTAAAATGAAGGTGCCTAATTTTATTTATTTATTTACAGCATTTATATACGGCTTTTCTCACCCCTAGGGGGACTCAAAGTGGTTATTTTGTGTTACTTACAAAGACTATGTAAGTTTCTTGAACTCTTTGCTTTTTGTATGCAACATTGCAAGTTTATGTTTATCTCTGCTATTAAGAGTAAAGATTTTTCTGTTCATCTTTACTCTTGTCTGTGTGTCTTGTGCATGGGATATGGGTAAGATCCGCTTGCTGCACAACACAAACTACATGTAACCTGAATATAACTACTAGCGGTATTGATGGTTTTGCCACAGTTCATACATTTGCCTGGTTACGTTTTTGTAACTTATTCTCTCCATCACTCACTGATGCTAAATCGAGTCCTTTCTTGTAGCCTTTTGTGAGCATTGGCCATCAATCTACTAGTGCCTTACTCTTGTGTACATTCCCCTATAAAAGCAGTTGTATACTTCGTTCAACGAGGAACTGTCATATTCAGCTCAAGGTAATAGCGCCATTGCATGCAGTGTTGTTGTGCATGGATGTGCCTTCAGCATCATACATTGATGTGCATTGCTACACACTGTATACGTTGAAATGCACGTTCTTTTGGCATTGCAGTCTACTAATGAGGTGACATGCATAACTCCACAACATAAAGCTATACTCCACTTTCAATGTGTAGAACCTCAGAAACTCAATTTGTTTAATTTCTCCCCATTAAAACCTGCAAGGAAAACGACTGATCAATTTGGATCTCTCTTTGTGTGATTAAATGTCCTGCTCATGCCTTCCACAAGTTTAAATTCCCCTATGGAAGTAGTTGGGCATTTTTGTTTCATGTGGAACATATGCATTCAGCATTCAAGTTTGGAGAAGCAGGGCTTCACCTATGGTACCATTGTATATATAGATTGACACATTCATACAGATGCATATAAGCTTCCTTCTTTGGAAGCTTTTAAGCAGAGGCTGGATGGCCATTTGTCAGGGGTGATTTGAATACAATATTCCTGCTTCTTGTCAGGGAGTTGGACTGGATGGCCCATGAGGTCTCTTCCAACTCTTTGATTCTATGATTCTATATGTGACTGTCCAATTGCATATTTGGAGTTGTATTCAACTGTACAATGTTGCCTAGCAAAATCAATGCACAACTCTGGATTTGTAGGTATCCATTATAAAATCCCAATGTAGGATCTCAGGCACTGTTTGAATTTGCCAGACACAGAACTACATCATTGTTGTTTCCATGCAAAGTTATCCTGATTTGCTCCCAATCTAGGAGAGAGTCCTCATTTTTAAGCAGATTTACTACTTGTAGTTGCAAATAATATTCCTCAGTTCTTTGTGGAATTCTAAACCATTCTTGTTTAATTTACATGTGCACAAAAGTGTTTAATTGCTTAACATTAACATCGCTTAAATAATCTTTTTTTAAAAAGCCATCTATTTGATTGATTTCTGGAGTGGAAATGGATGCCATTGCAATGCAGAAGAAAATGGTAGTCAAATTACACATTGTGAGTGCGATGCAGTTTTTTTTAAAGGGATAGCTCTAAATCCACAAGAAAACCATACCACAACCCATGCAAGCATATTATTAATGAATTAATGTAATTAATTTATGCTTTTCTTATTCATAAAATGGCTTTGTATGCAAATACCTACATATTTGCATAGGCATCGTAAATCAACTTAGAAATGATATGCTGGAGGCATTTTTCTATGAATACCTGTCGCCTGAAGACAAAGGAAACATTTGTATTATGTATAATCTCTGTATCTCTCACCTGCATCTAAAATACACTTCCAGTAGTTATCTTTGGCCAGACAAAGGACTTCTAGACACCTTACTGCCATTTCCCGTTTCTTCCGAAAACCTTTACAGTCCAACATATCTGTTGAGAAATTAAAAATTGAAGATGACTGCCAATGATGTAGCATGATTTATCTCAATTCTACATTACTCTTGATAATAAAGATCATAATCTGGTCTGCCAATTTTTCCTTCACCAGGTATTTATTTATTTATTTACGACTTTTATATGCCGCCCTTCTCACCCCGAAGGGGACTCAGAGCGGCTTACTAGATATATATACATACAATATATTATATTATTAGCATAGTCCAATATCAGTATTAAATATTACTATATTGTATTATGCCATTATATTGTAACATTATTAGTAAAATTACATGTAATATAAATATATAATAATATCATATTATTATTAGTATTATATTGCATTACATCTATATAAATAAAAATGTAATGTTGGTTTGTGGGATTAACAGAACTCAAAAAACACTGGGGGAACTGACACCAAATTTGGACAGTGTACACCTAACAACCCAATGTATGTCCTTCACTCAAAAAAATTGAGTTTGTCCTTTGGGAGTTGTAGTTGCTGGGATTTATAGCTCACCTACAATCAAAGAGCATTTTGAACTCCACCAATGATGGAATTGAACCAATCTTGGCAGATAGGACTCCCATGACCAACAGAAAACACTAGAAGGGTTTGGTGGGCATTGACCTTGAGTTTGGGAGTTGTAGTTCACCTAAATCCAGAGAGCACTGTGAACTCAAACAATGATGGATCTGGACCAAACTTGGCATGGATATTCCATATGCCCAAATATGAACACAGATGGTGCTTGGGGGAAATAGACCTTGGCATTTGGGAGTTGTAGTTACTGGGATTTATAGTTCACAAAGAGCATTCTGAACCCCACCAATGACAGAATTGGGGCAAACTTTCCACACAGAACCCCCATGACCAACAGAAAATACTTAAGGCCATTCAACCCCCTTCATGATGACAAGAAAACGTAATCAAAGCCCTCCTGACAAAGAGCCATCCAGCCATAGATATAGATAGAAATATATGATTCTCTCACACACAGATATAGTATCATAGATTTGAAAGGGACCCCTAAAGAAGGTCAATGATATGTTGCATGTTCCAGAGTGGGCAAACCAGACAATCTCCACATCAACACTGACAAAGAAACAACAAGAAATACTGTTTACCCACAATCATAAAGAAATTACATATATTAGAAACCAACACTTTCTCATTACTTTATTTTCCAGATCATCAGACTGGGCCACAGCAACGCATGGCAGGGGACAGCTAGTAATATTATAAATATTAATTACTCCTCCAGGTACAATGTTATGCTGCCACCAAGTGGATTTCTGGATGACTACATTTGTAGCGGAGCTTTCCAAACTTTTGATGTTAGTGACATGCTTTTAGATATTCATCCTTTTGTGACACGGAAATTCACAATAAACCGGGGACTAAACCAACCCCTTATAAAGGTTTCATACTATTTTGGAAAGTTTTCCTTTACACTTCTTATGTACTACAATTGATTCTTGTGTAGTTTCTCTATAGCTGCTCCATTTGGTTCATTACAAACATCATTGTCAACAGATTTTCTTTTCCTAATTAGAAACTTACCCATTTTAGTCCTAATTACCTCCACTCAATTAACAAATTGTGCCTTTGTGTGTGGATGTGGGTACGGGTGTGGATGGGAAAAAACATTTTAATGTGCAACACACCTATGGGGCAAAGGGGAATTTAGGCCCCTTCTACACTACCATAAAAATCCAGATGATCTGCTTTGAAATGGATTATATGGCAGTGTAGATTCATATAATCCAGTTCAAAGCGTATAATGTGGATTACTTGCTTTGATAGTATGGATTATATGGCAGTGTAGAAGGGGCCTGATAGCTGCTCTATACTATCTCCCTCCTCAGGAAAGACAATGTCTGACGATGCTTGCCACAGTTGCAGGCGAAACTTCAGGAGAGAATGCTTCTAGAACATGGCCATATAGCCCAAAAAGCCTACAACAACCCAGTGATTTCAGCCATGGAAGCCTTTGACAATACAATGTTAGAAAGGATGCTAAGGAGAGGGGAAATCTCTCTGGCATCCTTTTTGTTTTTTTAAATTAATCTTTATTAAGTTTTCAAACACACACACATATATAAAAGAAAAACAAAACCAACAAGACATAAGGGAACGGGGTAGGGGTGTGTGTGTGTGTGTGGGGGGGGGGGGGGGGGGGTAGAGTGCAACTGGCATCCTTTTTGTTACAAAGCCCTGGACTGAGACAACTCTGTAAGCCATTCAAAAAGAGAATGTACATGTTTACCAACAAGAATTTTCCAAACTGGGAGATCCGGATTATGGAGCTCATTTAGATGCTTCAGAACTTCAGTGTGGAAATTCATCACTGCCAAATGAATGATAGTATTTCCCTCGCTGTCTTTCTTCAGCCAGTTGGCTTCAAGAGAAAACAAATACTGGATAGTATCCAATGCTCCAGATGTAGCCGCAAGCAAAAGTGGGGTGGAGTGAAGCCTGTAGGCAGGAGAATATAGATAGATAGATAGATAGATAGATAGATAGAGAGAGAGAGCCACAACAAACAAACAACAGAGTATGAATGAAATTGATTTACACAATTGCTTTCAGTGTTTAGTAGAAGCTTAAATAAAAAAAATTGAAGTTACAGTCCAGTCCTATATATATCCGTTTAGTGGGATTTATTCCACAGAATACAATTTCAGTTCAGAACATCGGAAATTATCTAATAATGGTTATTCAGGTTCAAGCAAGGGTCTTTCCAAGTCCTATATGGAGATGCTGGAATTTACAGTACTTATTTATTTACATCCAAACTTTCTCTTGGCATAGTATTCAAGATGGGAAAGAGAATACGAGACATTTGATTGAACATGTGCTCCACCACAAACCCACATCCACCCCCTTTCATTTGTTAGTCTGGCTTTCCATCTTGACCTAATGAGTCCTGTATTTTTAGGTGCCTTGAAGCAAGTCTACACTGCATGTTACATTACATTAGTAGTGCTTAAATTAAATTATATAAAAGAATGAAAGAACATCAAATCTACGCCTACTTTTTTCACCATCATTAATTTTACTTTCTCCCACCCTGGACATTCCACAGATATATAAACCCCACTTGCCTAGTTTCCAACAGATTTCACCACCTCTGAGGATGCCTGCCATAGATGTGGGCAAAATGTCAGGAGAGAATGCTTCTGGAACATGGCCATACAGCCCGGAAAGCTCACAACAACCCATTAATTTTACGGTTTTTCCCCATTTCTGCAAGGGGCCGGATATAGAGGGGAAAGGTAGCGAGGTTTAAATTTCCTCTATCTATACAGAGTGGTACTAATCCAGATGGTCGCATGCATACTCTGAAATAATCTAGTCAATGGGAGGCTCAGCAGGCTGTAAATTATGTATTTAATGTAGTAGCTAGGGAAGTTTTCCCCACATCCTTCAGGTTTAGACATGGATATTAGCAGTCCTGGAATATGCCTGAACCCTCTACTCATGTCCTCTTCCTTGCATTAATTCAATACATGGATTCCTTTCCATATTACATGAGTGAAAAGAATCCAAAGGCCAGTCAGACTATGACATTAGCTTAATGTTATATAGCTTCCTGTTTTATGCATACTCACTCTCCTCGTGTTTCAGATTCAATCAAGTCTGGATGTTTTCGGTAGAGAACTGTGATACAGGAGACATTGTCATAGAAAGCAGCATAATGTATAGGCAGCCATCCCCGATGGTCAGGTATGCGGTAGTCTGCTTTTAAAGCCAGGAGGAAATGAAGTGCTTCAAGGGAACTACACTGAGCTGCCAGGTGCAAAGCAGTAGGACCTGTTGTTAGTAAGTCAGAAGATGCAACAGAATTAGCTGCATGGTCCTGGTGTATTGAAGGCCCCTTATACACTGCCATATAAAATCCAGATTATCTGCTTTGAACTGGATTATATGGCAGTATAGATTCATATAATCCAGATAATGTGTATTATCTGATTTGATAATCTCAGATATATGGCAGTGTAGAAGAGGTCTGAATCTATACTTCAATATAATCCAGTTAAAGCAGATAATCTGGATTTTATTTGGCAGTGGAGAAGGGCCCTAAAAGAAATATAGGTTGAAATAGTACAATATCTTTAAAAGGACAAACATATATAAAATATGACATGTTTAATTTGTGCACGCAGCCATGAAACTGGCAAAAGACACCTCATGCTTTAATCATTCAAACAAAGCAAAATGTTTGTTTTACACGAGTGCAAAGGACATGTACAAAGAACTCTTTACAACATTATAAACATGGATATATAAGCCTTAATAACTATGTTATTTAGAAACAAAACAATCTTTGGGAATCTGTACCATACTTCGATCTATCTATCTATCTATCTATCTATCTATCTATCTATCCATCCATCCATCCATCCATCCATCCATCTATCTATCTATCTCCATCCACCGAATACATATAAGGATTGGGGCGTGCTCAATGTTTTCTATAATTTGTATGAAAAAAGAAAATGAGGAAGAAAACTTTTCTTGGATAAGAGTGGATCTTTGCATAGATATGTAAACCTACCTATGACATAAACAAGTGTAAACTCCTCTTAGAACAACAGGTTTTCCATAGGTTAGAATCTAACTGAGGTATATAACCACCTCCTCTTTCTCCTATTCCTCTCCTTAGGCATGTTGTATTGATTTTGTTGCATTTTTCCTACTGTGACCTCCTCTCCTCCTCAAAGATCTAAGACCTTGCTTCTGCATATTTCAAAACTTGAATAGTAGGCTCCATTTATGAGGATGAAGGCAGAGATACAGTCAGAGCAATGTGTTTTCCCCACATTTCATTATAACTGATTTCACATACAGTAGAGTCTCGCTTATACAACATAAATGAGCTGGCAGAATTTCGGATAAACGAAAATATCAGATAATACCAAGTCTCCTGCTGTTACCCGTCTGACATGGCACTAGACACCTAGAGTACTAACAACAGGAACTCAAAGGGTTAAGGCAAGGCAATGCCTCAGGGCTAGAGCGGCCCAGCAGGGAGTGCCCGCATGCAAAAGAGGAACATGGAAATCAGAGCGAAGAAGGGAGGAGGACCCTAATCCTAACCCTAACTCGGCCCTGCCTCTTTCCCCCCTTTCCTTCCTCCTCCTCCTCCTTGTCTTGTTTTTTTCACTTATTGGGCATGGAAAGAGAGTTGGGGAACGCACCTTTAATTGAAGGGGAAATCCTGGAGGAAAAAGGAGCATCGGATAAGAGCGTTGGATAAGACAGAATGTCAGATAAGCGAAGGCCGGATAAGCGAGACTCTACTATGATTTTTCATTGGCTCAGCTACACATTTCTATCTGAGTAAGTATAGATAGCAATCAAACGTGACACCAAAGGATATTAATGGTCACCAATTACAGACCTTCTGATGCATTTTTAAAACAGGTAGAAAAGTCGGAACAAATTACTTTGAACTGGGATTAATAGTCATGAGTAGCTTTATCTGGAATGGACTGATTTGCCTTCAAAGTCATGTTCCAAATATATTATTACATTTTTCAGTCTCAATACACACCTCCACACATTTGCAATGCCTTGACCTTCCACAGATACTGATGAAGCATATATTTATGGTTCTGCAGATATCTTCACTAAACACACACACGCTGCAATTCCAATAATTGAATTGTTCCTGTTTAACTAAGGCAATGTTGGTTTCATTTAAAACTTACCGGTTTCCTCGTGGGTGGGATCTTTTCCAATGATTCCTAAAACTAAATAGATTCATTTATAGACCAAATATATAATATGAGATTTCAATCAGTGTGACACATATTATAAGAAAGACGCATCATTTTACTAGCATTGTAATCCTATTGTGCGGCTCACATACATTCTTGCTATTTAGCCTAAACTGTACAACTTTCTTGTTACCTAGGGACCATTTTTCAATGTGCCTATTTTTGTGGTTGCAAACAGGCTTTGGAAAGGGAAGTAGCTGTTTAACTCAACTGCATGTCTTAGCTGTCAAATAAACTTTGCTATTGTACTCCTCTGTCATCCCTGTGGAAACTGCAGTATATAGGCAAAATAACCTTTAGTAATAAGTGAGCGTAATGCCCCTTGAGTCTATATACTTCGTTTCTAAAGTGTTTCTAAAGTATACTTAGTGAAATTTTTTTACTATAACAAGAGTATTGAAATTTTTGCTACTATTTCGTTACAGTAATTGCACATGCACATAATTCAATTACTATAATTGAGAAAACACCAGGGGCTCCTTTCTCCCTCATTTTAAAGCTATTGGAATGAAACTTGCTACATTAGTAGAACACATCTACCACTGTTAGCTGACCAAATTTCAGAACATTTTAGTTATCCATGGAGTTTTGGGGAATTTTCAAAGTTTTTATAAACAACTTTTTTAAAAAAAACTACAAGAGTGATGTATTTGAATTTTATATACAATGCACAAGATAACCAGGACATAAATCCCCAGATGTTTCAGAAATATTCACACATCTACAGATTTTTGGTGATTTTTAAAAGTTTAGACAAAAACATTTATCCCCCCAAAAGCCACAACAGCAATCCCATTGAATGTCTGTCTAACAGTGTGTCTATATGACACACAATTAACCATAGAACTTCAAGTTAGCACAGATTTATACTATTACTTACTTACTTCAGTCCTCTTTGCAGATTCAATCATTTTATTTATTTATTATTAGACTGACTCTAAATGGCTGGCTACTTCAGTGTATTTGCTTATGGTGATTGAGCCAAAGGAAAAAAGGATTGGTTTTTAAACACTTGATTTATTTATTTAAAACATTTATATTCCACCCTTCTCACCCCGAAGGGGACTCAGGGTGGAGCACAGCATATATACGGCAAACATTCAATACCGGTACACAAATTCATATACACATACATAAACATTAAAAACATTTATCTCAATATTAAAATACACCATTTAAAACCATCCTAGTCATCAGCGTTAAATCTAATTGGCCTGGTAATCTTTCCTATTGCTGCTTTATTGCCCTGTCCCGAAAGCTTGGTCCCACAGCCAAGCTTTTACCATACTTCTAAAGGACAGGAGAGAGGGGGCCGACCTGATCTCACCAGGAAGGGAGCTCCATAGCCGGGGAGCAATCACCGAGGAGGCCCTGTCTCTCGTCCCCACCAATCGCACCTGTGACAATGGCAGGACGGAAAGCAGGGCCTCCCTGGACGATCTTAATCTCCACGATGATTCATAGGGAGAGATGCATTCGGATAGGTAATTTGATGTTCTTTTGGCTTTACCAAAGTTGCTTAATGCTATTGTTTATACTTATATCTACTTTAGTCCTCTTTGCAGATTCAATCATTTTATTTATTATAATTAGACAGACTCTACATGGCTGGTGCTGATGCTGAGCACTGCATTCTGGGAAATGTAGTTTAGGGCAGGCCTTTTGCCTTCTCTGCCACAGGGGGCCTGGCCTTCCCAAACTACATTTCTCAGAATGCTGTGTTCTCAGTCTCCTTTGCTAGTCCCATCCCCAGTGCCTTCCTTATGCTGATTGGGCCAAAGACAAAAGATTGGTTTTTAAAACACTTTATGTTCTCTTAGTTTTACCAAAGTTGCTTAATGCTTATACTGAAAATTAAACCTTGGGAGGCATCCAAATGTTACAAAATCTTAACAAAAATATTTGGTGTTTCAATTTCTAAATCCCCCCCATTGTTTCTGCATGTTTCTAATATTGATTTGTATAGGCAATCTAACAAATTTGATCCAAAACCACCACCCCCCCAAACAAATTAAAAATGAGCATTTGTACACTTTTACCAGATAGTATTCTTAACTAAGAGAATTTTCAGCTTTTTCCACACAAAAACTATCAATATATCTCTATATGTATATTGCTCACTAACTGCTCTTTGGGAAAAATATGCTTAATTAATGTGATTTATTTATTTTTGGTCACATAATGGGCTTGCTTTTTAAACCATGGAAAGCAAGGCCAAAGTTCCCATCTGATCAATGTATTCTGAATGAGTAACTTTATTTACATTTGTAGGAAATTTGTAGGCAATGCCTTTAAAATTTCAACTCTTGCTATTCTTAAAACTAGTTCAATTTTATTGCACACAGTGTATTAAAAAAAAACTTAATGAGGATGACAAATGATTTATGACTTACGTTTTGCATCGGGTTTCTGGACATGTTTCCCTAAAACAAAATATAGTAATAGTTATGTTTTTGGTTACTACATCTTTTTCTTTCTCTCTCACTCTTTTGTAGTACACATTAGCCTATTTGCCCAAATAATAACCACAACAAGAAAATACTTAATAATTTAGGCAATGTATTTATAAATCATACACATTTATTGAAAACAAAAGAACAATAAGAATTACAGTCTTATAATTTTTCATCTTTCACCACAGTTTTGGTCTCTTCTGAATGTACATAGCTATATCTAACAGGTCATGGTATGTCCAAGTGGAAACTATAACGTATTGTAGCTTTGCCTTTCTTTATAAAGCGAATGACAATATTAATATGAAACATGTCCCTTAATCCAAATGTTAACATATTTTCTGTTAAACATGTTTTTTTATTCAATAAAGTTTGAAAACTCAAAAAATTCAAAAGAATTACAGTCTTGCTTGAGAATTCTTTGTGTTATTGCATGTAGACATTCTGGCCAATGGAAAACTTACTTCAGTCAAATTCCACCCAAGCATTTGAAGCCTCATATGTGCTTAATTTAGGGATGTTAATATTTGACTATTTGCAAGTGAGAATGAATCATTTCCACAGTTATCTTTTCACAGCAGAGAAGATAATAGTTCTGCACAATTCTCCTGCAGTACTCAAATTCACCTTGGGATATTATTCTGTGCAAAAGTACACATTTTTCTGACTTTTTTTGTGAAAAAATATTGTTTAAATCACCTAGGAATGGCTTTTAATGGAAGGTTGCTGTTTCCTAGAATGTGGGGCATGTGTGTGTTTTAATGACATACATTGTGATCCGGTTTTAATGTTTGGATTTTTAAATTTTATTTTAAGTTTTGTATCTTGTTTATTTATGTATTTTAAATTTTTGTTGTATGTCATGGTAATGTTAAACTAGATCTGAATAACATCAAGTACGGCATTAATAATATAGGAAATCATTGGAAGAGGTTGTGGGGACATTTAGTATGGAGAGCTCATGGCATGCAGATGGTGTTCAGCCCTATTTCTTCTTTTCAGGAAACCCAGAAGAAGCAATGAAAAAGATCTCTCTTCCAAAAGGCTTTGAAGATTCTGATTTTCCAAAAGGTTATGATCTCAAAGGTCACCCTTTCCCCAAAATCTACTGAAGAGGTGCCTACTAATTGAGAAAGCTTTAGAAAGAGCAATGCAGTATCTCAAGTATGTTCAAAGAAAAGGATGGAAATGGCCTACTTCAGGCATGCATGAGGTTATTTGGGAATCAAGAAAATGAAGAAATGCCACAGCAGAGGCGTTTTCGTCTGCTATTGCTTCTTTGAACAGAGTTTTAGAGTCCCTCTGTTCTCAAAAGTGAGAAAAATTGCAAAAACATGCAAGCCACATAAATACTCTGCTGCAGGTCTGAGCTGCCAATGCAAAATATTTTTCTGGCTGGGGCAAAGGACGGGGTAGAGTCTTGGGAGCCCCTGGTGGTGCAGTGGATTAAACCACTGAGTTGTTGAGCTTGTTGACCGAAAGGTAACAGGTTCAAATCCAGGAAGCGGTGTGAGCTTCCTCTGTTAGCCCCAGCTTCTGCCAACCTAGTAGTTTGCAAACACGCAAATGTGAGTAGATCAATAGGTACTGCTCCGGCGGGAAGGTAATGGCGCTCCATGCAGTCATGCTGGCCACATGACCTTGGAGGTGTCTACGGACAACGCTGGCTCTTTGGCTTAGAAATGGAGATGAGCACCAAACCCCAGAGTCGGACACGACTGGACTTAATGTCAGGGGGAACCCTTTACCTTTACTATTCCTGGAAACTAGAAGAGGGAAGGGGTTCAGTGCCTTGGATAGCTCACTTGAGATTCCATCTATTAGATTGGTGATTCATCACTGGCAGTATTACACATGGGTTATAAATGTCATTTCCTAATTGGTTATTTCAGAAAAACACAGGAAAAGTTTATTAAACTTCAAAAACGTTGCTTTTGTGGGACATCCTGTAGTTTGTGGCAGCCACAAGAATGAAGTTTCTGGAGTATAACAACTACTTTCAAAGTATGTAACACACAATTAAACAGGAAATAACACTTTTAAATCAGGAACAGAAAATATTTCGTATTTTGTTACACAGTGTTATAGTTTTTTTCCCTACACATGGCAGAAAGGGTCTAGTGTAAGGCAAGAGCTTTTGTCCTCTCCTCACATCTCAGGATATATTGCCTGAACCAACTGCCGCACTCTGCATTGTGGTAGGGTTGGCCCTGCTTAGAAGATAATATATCTTACCTTGGGTGACTGTTATGGTTCGCCTCTGATTCATAGCTAGGGGTGATTTAACCACCTGACATATAATTGACACCCAGTTGTAGATAGCAGCATGATGGATCAGTGAATAACCATGTTCATCTGTTGTAGTGAGACTAGAGATGGAGGTCTTGCGACAAAAGGAAAGGAAGATGGCAGCCAGCCCTCTTTCTGCAGCAGCTTTCATGCCATATGCCAGACTCTAAAACCACATAATGTACAAGACACATTGGGAGGAAAATTAAAACTACAATAATAAAATGTACAACATTCCAGTTACATTATCGATACTTATCAGAAAAAAATGTGTGTAATTTTATTTTGTCATTGACAAAATAAAGTTCAAATTAAAAGTCAAGATACAAAAGAGGAGAAGACAGAGCATATTAAAAAATCAGTTGGTGAGTGTATTAACTGAAAAATGGAAAGCACGAAGCTGATTGGTAGGGCTATGGCCAAGAAGCTAGCTGAGCCTGGGAGTTTTGGCAACACTTACATATTTAGGCTTTAGCTGTGTAGGAGCTTCAAGAGAGAGACAGTTCTTGCTTCATGAGCTGCTGGAAGAAGATCTTCCATATGGATACCTAAAGACCATTTGAATCTCTCTCAAAGGACATTGTGTGAGTCAATGCAACTGTTCACATGACTGTATATATGTTGCTCTGCATTACGAAGAGTAAACTCCTTGTTCTTTACTGATAATCTGTATGGCACATTTTCTTTCCCTGGCAAGACAATGTGTGGACTGATAAAACGTGATTTTCATTCTGCCACAAAGACTAATAATTCCAGCAGGCAAACTAGGACTGTTCCAACTCCCCCTGCTATGTAACTGTTACGGTCACATAAGCTCCATCCTTTTGCACATCTAATCACCAAACATTTTTCCCAATGCAAGGCTCCTCCAACTGTTACTTCTTTCATATAACCAGCTACAAGTTTGATGCAGATATTACAGAAAGAATAATAAAGTGGTAAACATGTACTGTTGAACCAGCTCACAAAAGGCAAGGCAACAGAAATGTGATCCATGAATAATCAGAAAGTAAGGGTAGCTTTTTTTTCCAGAAGAGGCACCTTCTTTGAGTTCCAGATGAACAAATTTGCTCTGAATTAGCTGTCACAGCAATAAGAATGTAAATGTACTTCACAGTCGTGCTAAACTTTCCACCCCAAACTGAACACATACCTTACATTTAATTGCTTTTTTGTAACCAAATCTTCGCTTAAATAATTCCATTGCTTGTGTATCAATTAATGGTAGCCTTTTGGGTTTAAGCATGCTTACTACTTCATTGATGGCGCCCCACCACTGGCTCTTAAAAAGCAGATAAAAAGGTTCAAGTTCAATGCCGATTACGTAATAGCTGGAACATGCAGAAGGGGAAGGAGAAAACACACACAACTCAAATCAGAATATTTTGAAATACTGTGTTATAAGGCCCATCTTCACTGGGTTTTTAATGCAGTTTGAAGCTAACCTCAGCTGTGGTGGTCAGACATCAAACTCCCACAAAAGTGCACCAAAGAAAGCCCTTAATGTACATGAGCACTCTGTTGTTTGTATAATAACTATCCAGGCCTCTAACTGATTCCTATGTAATCACCTGCACAACAAAACACTTTTCTCAATACAGGTTTGAAATTGTATTAAATGGACAGTGTAAATGGAGCCACAGTCTGTAGTTCATAATGCAAATACATCAAGCCTGTGGAACTTCTTAACAACAGAACCAAGAACGAACAAGTATAAGAGAGGTAGGATACAATTTCTACTCTCTTTAAATCTGCAAGATATATCCATCTATCCTATTCCGAATGTCTTTGTATTTTGCCATATTTCGGTCAAATTGGTAAGTAGGAAATGATCTAATGCAGTGGTTCTCAACCTGTGGTTCCTCGGGCATTTTGGCCTACAATTCCCAGAAATCCCAGTCAGCTTATCAGCTGTTAGGATTTCTGGGAGTTGAAGGCCAAAATATCTGGGGATCCACAGGTTGAGAACCACTGGTTTAACACCACTTCTGGTATAGAGTTACTTGGGGAGGAAGATTCTTTGATGTATAGAAGGACATTTTTCATTACTTTTAGGCTGTTTGAGTGTAGTTTTGGGGTGAAAATTGCATCCCTTTTGCCCCCTTCGCAGGTGGCACGATTGGTGGGGACGAGGGAGAGAGCCTTCTCTGTGGTGGCCCCCCGACTTTGGAACTCACTCCTCAAGGATATCAGACAAGCCTCCACATTGGTAGTCTTTAGGAGGAGCCTGAAAACGTGGCTGTTCCAGTGTGCCTTCCCTGAATAAGGAAACAATGCCCTGCTCTGATTAATTCTCTGCAATTGTCCTCAGAAGCACTTTACTACCCGTTGGGTTGGTCTCCCTACATTATCTTTTAAAATCCTCCTGCTTAGATACATCCTACCTCTGTTCACGCCCATTGTTTATTTTAAAATTTTTAATTTATTACATCTGGCACGGCCATAAGGTTTTAAATTCTCTGTGTTATTGTTTATATGTGAGTTATATTAATTGTACTGTTTTATTTGCTTGCTGTTTTGCTTTTACTGATGTGTTGTTGGGCTTGGCCTCATGTAAGCCACCCCGAGTCCCCTTGGGGAGATGGTGGCGAGGTATAAATAAAGTATTATTATTATTATTATTATCCCAAACTCATGAGGTAGGATGAAAGAAGGGACTAGAGAAGAGTTTTGAGAGAACCCAACAGTGGGGGCATAGGTTATGGTTTTCCAGAGACTTGACAAATCTACTTTTGCATTCTGCCAAGGACAGAAAAATGGCAGCTATCGGCCAGTATATGGCTGATAGACCTCAGTCAATATAGGATTACAGTACCTCTTCTAATTTATTTAATTTAACTCGTGGAATACTATTATGCTTCATGAATTTCTCCAGATGGTAGAGAGGATTCTTGGCTCTCTGTTTTGTCCTCACTGCAATTTCACCTTTTGCAGTCCTTAAGTCATCCAGTGAGTTCCATGGCTAAATGAGAATTAGTACCCATTGCCTCCATCCCAGTATTCTTACCTGGGGTGGGCAAAATGCAACCTGTGCACCATACATGTCTTTCAAGTCGGTTGTTGTAGGTTGTAGGCTTTTCAGAGGATGGCTGCCACAGATGCAGGTGAAACGTCAGGAGAGAATGCTTCTAGAACATGGCCATATAGCTTGAAAAACCTACAACAACCCATTGATTCCGGCCATGAAAGCCTTCGACAATACATTGTCTTTCAAGTGTTTCTGTAACCCCCACTATCCCCTCTTGCCCTAGCCACTGATAAAAGGATGCCATAAATTCTCATGGTTGTGCTCTGAGGTACATACAACAATATCCTCTGTTTCTTCTCAAAAGAAGATGGCTCTGTCCTGCTAATCTGCAGGGCTCAGTGCTGTGGGAGTGTGCTTTGGGGCCCTCCTGCATCACATATAGTACAGCTACAACAGTTGCTACAGAAGTTTTTTTTCATGTTAGAAGCAACTTGAGAAATTGCAATTTGCTTCTGGTGTGAGAGAATTCGCCATCTGCAAGGACATTGCCCAGGGACGCTTGGATGTTTTACCATCCTGTGAGAGGCTTCTCTCATATCCCCACATGGGAAGCTGGAGCTGACAGACAGGGGCTCACACCTTCTCGCAGATTTGAACCACCGACCTTCAAGTCAGCAGTTCAGCCAGAACAAGGGTTTAACCCATTGCACCACTGTAGCAGAATGAGAGGGGTCTAATGCAGACCAACCCAAAACGCTCACTGAGAAGTTGTCCAGCAACAAATGCTGCATTTAATTATTCCTGGTTCACTGTGTCTTTCCCCTTAATTATCTGAACAATTTACAGTATTCAAGATTATTGTATACTAGCTGCCCCCTGCCACGCGTTGCTGTGGCCCAGTCTGGGTATATGTGTTTTGTGTGTGCATATATGTATGTGTATATATTTGGGTGTATATGCGGTTTTGCGTTGTAATGTATTATTTATTTATTGGCTTTTTAAGTGCCTTCCGCTGTGTTTTTCAGTGTTTTTATGAGTGATTGTTACTTGTTGGCCTGATAGGTGTATTGTGTCCAAATTTGGTGTCAATTCGTCCAGTGGTTTTTGAGTTATGTTAATCCCACAAACGAACATTACATTTTTATTTATATAGATAATCTAGCTATCTATCTACCTGTCTTGGTTCTAGTGAACCATTACTAGAATGGAATAAAAAGCAACTTCATAGTCTTTACCTCTTGCCACCAAAATCCATTATGGGTATTGAGTAATGCTCTCGATAGGGTGCATCGGGGTCAAGCAACTGAGACAGATGGTTTTTAGCACATTCATGAATTTCATCATAGGCAGCCTGTAACAAAAATGCTAAAGTAATGAGGCAGATCTGGGCTTATGAAACATTTGTGTTAGCAGCACCAAAACCGGGCACTAGTTTACGGGAAATCATTTTAGTCTATATTTTTTCAATATATGTTTATATCAAATTATTTTATTGTAATAATATTTTAAATTATTCTTGAGCATTTAATTCATTTTACTTGGATGCCAATCTGTGATCCTAGAAGATAGGGTGGTTATAATGATTTCAATAAAATTAATTAAATATGTGTATAATCTATGTCTGCATCGGGGTCCTCAAACTTTTTAAATGGAGGACCAGGTCACAATCCTGCAAACTGGTGGAGGGCCAGATTATAATTTGAAAAAAGAATGAATGAATTCCTATGCACACTACACATATCTTATTTATAGTGCAAAAAACACTTAAAAACAATGAAATGAAGAACAATTTTAACAAATATAAACTTATTAGTATTTCAGTGGAAAGTGTGGGCCTGCTTTTGGCTGATTAGATAGGATTGTTGTTGCTGTTGTTGTTGTTGTTGTTGTTGTTGTTGTTGTTGTGTGCTTTTAAGTCATTTCAGACTCAGGTTGACCCTGATTGAGGGCCGGCTAAAGGACTTTGGAGGGCCGTATCCAGCCCTCGGGCCTTAGTTTGAGGACCCCTGGTCTACATCTTTTCAGGATAACTTGGAAGAGGGCTGGGTAAAAGTTGGAAGATGGAAAGAGAAACAACAAAATTAGTCTTCCTATCCAGGTTGCTTTTTAAAAAAGAGTCTTTAAGGAGGGAATATCAGTAGAAGAAAACCACTATGTTTAAATAGCACAACATGCTTAGAACTACATAAAATATCTTTTCAAAAAGTTTCTGTGGTTCCCGATACATAAAAGAAAGTAATATTGTCACCAGATGAGGTTCCTTGGGGAAGACATTCCATAACACTATGTAACGTGATATTTATTCCTGGGTTATAAATATAATTTCCTAATTGCTTCTATCATTAAAACATGAAAAAAGTTGATTAAACTGCTAAAACTTTAATAAAAAACAATCCAAACTCATCATCCAAACTCATAATCCAAACTAAGTCAGAAATGTTGACATTTCTGTGTAAGAGAGGCATGATATGATATGATAGATGAAATGCTGGAAGCCACTGTTGCTATTTCAGCCCCTGAGGCACAGCTGGATCTAAGAAAACTCACAAGCCACGGACTAAACTATTTCAAAGTACCTTAATCTCCTCTGAGACGCTTCCAACTGAAGGAGTACCAATATCAAATTCTATGCCACCATGGAGATGGAAATAACGATTTTGGGGATACATAAAATGCTGGCACTTAAAATCTGGTCCAAGCAAAAGTGGAGGCAACTCACGTTCAGTTTTAACTTTGTCATCTGCACAAAGGACAAACAGGATTTTGAGCAGAAGGTTAGTGTTGCTGTCCAAGTGAACTGGTTACTCATCTCCTGGCATGAAGCTCCTTGATTTCACTTTAAGCTAAAGCTGCTGTTGGACACACACATAAAAAGGATGATGTTTCCACCCTCCTCTCTCCAACAAGTAAAACTGTGACAAGGACTTGTGATGGGGTCCTGCTTCTGGTGGCTACAGGCTTATTTGCTGGAGGTACAGGGAAAGGAAAGGTCATTCTTTCTACACCACAATTGGAAGATGAATGGATCTCCTTTCCCCTCCCAGCAACTGGCTTTTAAGGTGGACTGAATAGTGCTGATTGTTAAGATGGTTTTCAACTACATAGAATTAGTGTACCCAGAGCAATTACAAGTCCTTATGAATCTCTAATTGTAATTCTGAACACCAGCCATTATTATTTACTCAGAATCAAGATATGCATCTTTTTCAACAAACATGAAAAATAGTGTTGCAAATCACTATTATAACAAAAAAGAACTACTGAATGTCTTTTTGTATATACTTATATTAAACTGAATAGGCTATTATTTAGGATCCCTCAAAACCATAGGTAGTCCTCCCTCCGATTGGGAGGGGGGATCTCATGTTCTAGTCAGTTTTCCTGAGAATTTGCATGATTTTAGGCCTATGAAGTATCTTCCTTCAGCTTGTGAAAGGCCTCGGTGTGTGTGTGTTGGGGGGGGGGGGATTTCCACTAAACTCCACTCCTTATCAGATTAGGCTATGTGTCTCTTGACTTCTTGTGTTGAGAGAGGCAAAAGGTCTGTGGAGCCAATTTTTTTGGGCTTTGTTTCTTAAACAGTGCTCTAGATGTCTTCAAGCAAAAGCTCTCAAAGGTTTTAGCCAACCCTCCATTTTCGTAAAAGGGAAAGCAAAGAGCGGACAGAGCCAGCTACCAGGCTGTCCCTTTTGCATGCCCTTTGAGGAACAATGGGACACGTGTGGCTGAGCAACATCACAGTTAGATCAAAAGAGTGTGAAGTCAGTTTACAGCAACAGAATGAAGTGGGGGAGAAAACTAGAGCATTTTAGGGAGCATTTTAGGGATGAAGAGGATAAACTAGGACTGTCCTTGCCAAACCAGAAGAGGAAGAAAGGGAAATCATGACATTTGAAAAGCAACAAGAAAGTAGAATGGCGGAAGGTTAGCCAAGGCTGTCCTTGCCAGACTAAGGACCTCATCACATGGGAAATTTTAGCATTTTAGGATGCTCCTGCCTCAGTTGAGGGACGGATTGGCACGCGGCCCATCACATGACATCCCTCGACTTCCGGAAGAGGCCTAACCAGCATGGAAGCATCCTAGGATACTTCTCTCTAAACCCGGAGACTTCTCTTCTGCCCAGGTTGTGATGGGAAAAGCATTGCTGCATCTTTCATTTCTCCATGCTTGCTGACAAGACATCGCACCCTGCCCCCCTGTGATAAGATTGTAAGACAGTTGGAAGGTCACTAAGACCACCTTGAAGGGAAAGCTAGTTCCTTAGGAATAAATATAAATTTCTGGGTTCTTGTGAGTTTTTTTCTCCTGACGTCAGGAGAAAATGCCTCTAGAACATGGCCCTATAGCCCGAAAAAACCCACAAGAACCTAGTGATTCCAGCCATGAAAGCCTTCGACAATACAATATAAATTTCCTTCAGCTCAGTTAAAGAAGAAGTTGCTCTGACTGCATACGTATCTGGGAACTTCATCAGATGGGGTAAATTCAGCATCCTATTATGCTTTCACCCCATCTAGAGGAGGGACATCACATGTCACCTGGATGAAAGCATTGCCCGACACTCCTCTGTTTCTGCATCACTCCTTCTTCTTCTCCTACTACTACTAGTAGGTATGGTGTCAGAATGCTGACTCACAACACTCTCCCTAATGCGGGAGCCAGCACAGGAGGTCAACACTTTCCCGTGGTGGGGAAAACGTTGAGGAGAGGGAGCTACTCTTGGAGTGACAGATTCGCCCCACTGCTCCCTCTTTTCTCCCAGATGATGAGGCTGTAGGAAAGTAAGATGGCTGGCTAGCAGGCTCTATGCCGTCACAGATGCCACAAGACATTTCCTGTCTTATGGTATGGACCCCATCCACTTGCATTTTACAATTGTATAAGTTCACCAGCTGAATGAGATGACTGTTGTTACACATAAAAACAAATATTTTAATACTAAACTCATACATATTGGACCTTGTTGACAGATTAAGAGAGATCTGACAATATAAAGAGAAAATATAATCCTACCTGAATAAGGCTGAAGAAGCCGACTTAAATTTGGAACTTTGTTTTTTCTTTTTAAACTGATAATGAATGGAATAAGAAAGCTTAGGAGCTTTAGGTATGCGATGTTCTTCCGGATTTCTGGTTTATTCTCCAAGTGTTTCCTCACAAGTTTTTGTTGAAGAATTAGCCGCTGTTGCAACCTCTGGTATGAAACGGTATCAAGACGGTCCTCGGTCATTCTTATGGCATTAGTGATGTTGTATGTACCATCAAACAAGAACAAATTTTCATGTTGCTGGATCTCAGTACTACCAAATGTCATTTTAAGGAGCATGTACTCCACAAACTGCATAAAGATTTTTTTCTCCTCTGTGCTGTTAGGATCATAAGTTGGATCTTCATTCATATTTTCATCATAGATTCCTCGAAAATCTGGCTCCTTTGAAATATCAACTAGGCCTGTATGACACACATGTACATAAAGGCTCTTTAAAATGTAAAAGAACACATGCAGTACGACCCCTGTATCCACAGGAATACATTCCAAGGCCCTACGTGGATACTTGAAACTATGGATAATAGCAGACCTTACATTTTGATTAAACTTGGGCTGGAAGTATACCATAGAATCACATTGGAGGACCTAGAGAGGCCAGGAACAGTCTGGAGGAAGGGGATATTTTGGGGTGTGAGGTAGTGAAACTGTGGATGTTGAATCTGTGGATAAGTGGGTCGTACTGTCAAAATATAAATACATCCTGCCATAAATGGACATACCTTTAGAACTGAAACAAATGTAAATGGTGTGCAATAATGTAATACCAATTAAGTTCAGAGAACTGCATTTGAAAGTGCTAAGGCTCACAATGCACAGGTTTAGTAATTTTATTGGCCAGGTTTCAAACATTCAGTGCTCTCCAGATCTGTAGGACTACAAATCTTACTATCTCCAGCCACTGTGACCCTGTGGGCTGGGAACAATGAGAATAATAGTCATTGCATTAGGACCAGAATGTGGATGGGAAAAGCCTTCCTGGGTTCTGAGACTGTGGTCGTTCACATCATCTGCTTAGATCTTTTAATTTTACATGTCTTTAAAAAAAAAGAATAAATAGAATGAAATAATAAATAATAAATAATATGTATTTCAGCATCTGGAGCTGCCGAGTGTTAACATGTATTGTCTGCAAATAGTTAGGTTGGATTGACACTTGAATATTAAATCATCTTCCATTTAAACCCTAAGCCTAACCCCAGTTAAACCCTAACCCTAACCCTTACAAATACTCCTTTGGATTCAAACCAGAGTGGGATATGATACTGGTCTATCTATTTCTGTTTTGTGTTTGTATATGTCAAGAGCCACCAGAATGTAGCCATTTGAGCTATGACTCTGGAGACTGGGGTTTGAATCTCACTCAGCCGTGAAACTACCAGATGACCTTCGGCAAGTCATACCCTCTTAGGCCCCTTCTGCACTGTCATAAATTCCAGAGTATCCAATCAGATAATCCACATTATCTGCTTTGAAGGGGATTATATGAGTCTACACTGCCATATAATCCAGTTCAAAGCAGATAATCTGGATTTTGTATGGCAGTGTAGAAGAGGCCTTAGTCTTCTACATACATACATGCAGTGGTCATATATGTTACTCTATAGGAAGTTTTCCTTCCCCTTGCATGTAAGCATATTGTATATATAACAAGTTACAAATGTGGTGTGCTAGTCACAAACCAGTGAACATTACACATTCTTCTTACCAGCTTGACAGAACTCCGCACATGCTGTTTTTTCTGTTTGAGGGGTGCCATCTGCATCAATGTCCATGCTAGAACGCCAGAGTTCAGAGAATCGGACCCGTTTTTCTTTGGGCATGTATGCCCCATGCCACAAGGCTTTCAGCATGTAGTCAACAGAGATTAACATTTGCCCTATCCTTGTGTCAAAGTATGCTGGAGCGATTGAGCACGATGTGCTCTGGTCGTAATTGGCATCCAGACTGATCGAAGGGATTTGATTCAGACAGTAAATCCCAACGGCTAACTCCCTGATCATCTGGTGGATTTCCTTACAGTCCAGAGCGAGCCCAGGCTCTACTGGGGCCAGCAAAATAACAGTGTGGACAGCGAAGGATTTCATCTCCTCGATAATTCCACCGGGAAGTTCTAAGGGACGGCGCAAGTCATCTTTGGATGCCAACCAGCTGCAGAACGACATGGTGAGCAGTTCCTGAAGCTCACTTCGCTCATACTTCTCAAAGAAGGCGGTGGCATTTCTTTGTGCTGCTAACTGGGCTAAATAGGCAGCCTCGTCCGCCTGCTCATTCCTAGGTGCTAGCTTTTTCACCGGTCTTAGCATTCTTCAGTTGTTTCCAAGCTGCTCTTCTAAATATAGTTAGAGAAATAGATAGATAGTTAAGCATATTATTTGTTGGAAGATATACTGATACAGACAATCCCCAAGTTACAGAGGATTGGTATCTAACAGAATTTCTGGGAACAGAGAGAGTATGATTATCTGAGGAACTGAGGTGATAAAGAATGGGCAGTTTCTTAGGTTTATGAATTATTTGTGAACTGCTTGTTCTCAGTATCCTATTAAAAAGGTCATGTCTATACACAAGAATCATGCCAATGTTCTCCAGACCCTTGATCATTTCAGTCTCCCTCCTCTAGGCACATTCCAGCTTATCAACATCTCCCATCAATTGTGGTGCCCAGAATTGGACACAGTATTTCAGATGTGGTCTAACCAAGGCAGAATAGAGGGGTAGCATGACTTCCCTGGATTTAACTTTTTGTCCACAAGGACTCCAAGATCTTTTTCACACGTACTGCTCTCGAGCCAGGCATTGTCCCCCATTCTGTATCTTTGCATTTCATTTTTTTCTGCGTAAGTGGAGTATCTTGCATTTGTCACTGTTGAACTTCATTTTGTTAGGTTCTGTAGGTAAGTTGAATTTGTATGTAAATCATAACAGGTACATTTTTAAGAGTAACTCCAGGCATATATATATATATATATATATATATATATATATATATATATATATATATAAAAAGTTTTGGGTAGCTTTGGGTAGCATAGGGAATGGTTAACACCCTTGTGATGTTTAATTATGCTGTCTGTGCCCCTGTTCAGAAGATTTTACCTCACAAATTGGATTTTGGTTAAATGTGGCTTGTTGTGGAAACAAGGATCGGTGCCAAAGCTTCAGTTGAGACACCCTATTCCCCATGATAACGCTTTCAGGAGTGATTTTTCCTTCTGAGGCATAGATTTCTCTCACTTCCTGTTGTCTCACCCTGTTCTTAACTATGAGTCATTTGTAGTCATTTGAGCAGGGGTCCTCAAACTAAGGCCCGAAAGCTGGATGTGGCCCTCCAAGGCCATTTACCTGGCCCTCGCTCTGGGTCAACCTAAGTCTGAAACGACTTGAAAGCACACAACAACAACAACAACAACAACAACAACAACAACAATCCTATCTCATCAGCCAAAAGCAGGCCCACACTTCCCATTGAAATACTAATAAGTTTATATTTGTTAATATTGTTAAAATTGTTCTTCATTTTAATTATTGTATTGTTTCAAAGTGTTTTTTGACCTACAAATAAGATATGTGCACTGTGCATAGGAATTCATTCAGGTTTTTTTCAAATTATAATCCAGCCCTCCAACAGTTTGAGGGACTGTGACATGGCCCTCTGTTTAAAAAAATATGAGGACCCCTGTTATAGAGTCTCAACAATTCAACCTAATTTGTGGCAGTACAACAACTACTTTCAAAGTAAGGACAGCACAATGAAACAGGAAACAACACTTTCAAACCAGGAACAGATTTTTTTTTCAAATTTTGTTACATAGTGTAATGCAGTGGTTCTCAACCTGGGGTCCCCAGATGAGTTTGGCCTACAACTCCCAGAAATCTCAGCCAGTTTACCAGCTGTTAGGATTTCTGGGAGTTGAAGGCCAAAAATATCTGGGGACCCCAGGTTGAGAACCACTGGTGTAATGCTTTTAAATAGTACATTCTCTGTGGCTTGACTATCCATCCTAAATGAGGATGTGTTTTGGATAATGAACAAACTACTAGGCAGATCGAGAGAGAAGATGAGAGTGAGACTCCCACAGTACCACTTGAGAGGCTCTTCTACATCCAGACGCTGTATTGTGCCATGGATGGCAGCTGTGTGGCTCCTCTTCTTCCTCCCCAAGCCTTGGCCTGGCACCCTTTGTGTCCCTCGGCTGCCATGTGGCCAAGAACCTACGGTGGGAGAAGGGGCCTACTGGGATGGGGCTGCCATGGGAACCGCGGAACAATATGGAAGGCCAACTGTGAGGGAGAAAGAGATACACGGGAAACAGGCCCCATCCCAGGAAACTGCATGACACTTTGTTGTTGTTCATTCGTTCAGTCGTCTCCGACGCTTCGTGACCTCATGGACCAGCCCATGCCAGAGCTCCCTGTCAGCCGTCACCACCCCCAGCTCCTTCAAGGTCAGTCCAGTCACTTCAAGGATGCCATCCATCCATCTTGCCCTTGGTCGGCCCCTCTCCCTTTTGCCTTCCACTTTCCCCAGCATAATTGTCTTCTCTAGGCTTTCCTGTCTCCTCATGATGTGGCCAAAGTACTTCAACTTTGTCTCTAGTATCCTTCCCTCCAATGAGCAGCCGGGCTCTATTTCCTGGAGGATGGACTGGTTGGATCTTCTCGCGGTCCAAGGCACTCTCAGAACTTTCCTCCAGCACCACAGCTCAAAAGCATCTATCTTCCTTCGCTCAGCCTTCCCTAAGGTCCAGCTCTCACAATAAACCCTAATTCAAAACACCCACTGAGAATGACTTTACTATGGTAAGCAGAAGGCACAAAGATCACTACACTCATTTTCAATGTACAGTCAGTCCTCAAATTACAAACATCTGATTTACAAATGACTCAAAGTTAAGAACATTGGCAAGACAACAGAAGACGAGAGAAATCTACCCCTTGGAAGGGATATTCACTCCTGGAAGAGTTATCATGAGGAAAAGGTGTCTCCACTGAAGCTTAATCACCAATTCTTAAAGGTGCAGCTGTTAATATTCTTCAACAACACACAATTTCTTCTGTGGGCTCTAAAAAAAGGGACAGTGTCTGTTTTGATGACATCATCATCATCATCATTATTTTACTGACACAAAAGCACAGTATGTCACAGCAAACGAGATCTATATACTGGATTTCATATCACAAAATCAGAAGTCGAACACTTCCCAAGCGTCTAGGACTGTGTGATGTATTATTATTGTTGTTGTTGTTATTATTATTATTATTATTATTATTATTATTATTATTATTATTATATGAAACACCACAAGATGAGTCCACAGTAGACACTCTGCTGGCTGTTGTATTGGATCACAAGTTGGACACTTCCCAAGTGTCTAGGACTGTGTGATGTATTAGTGAATAATGCGTGCAGATCCCAGTAAGGTGGCCTTTTGTAGCTTACTTGTCAGCACTGATTGTATTTAAGTGCAGGCCAAGGTCTTTAGGCACTGCACCCAGTGTGCCAATCACCACTGGGGCCACCGTGACTGGCTTGTGCCAGAGTCTTTGCAGTTCGATCTTTAAATCTTCATATCATGTCATCTTTTCCAGTTGTTTCTCTTCAATCCTGCTGTCACCTGGGATTGCAACATCGACAATCCATACTTTAACACGATATTATTATTATTATTAATAATATTAATATTCCACCCTTCTCATCCCACAGGGGACTCAGGGTGGAGCACAACATATATACGGCAAACATTCAATGCTGGGACATAAAATCATAAATATATACAAACATTTCCTGTAAAGCCTGGAGCTAAAATATTCCACTAAAGAATAGACAAACTGAAATATTCTTTAAAATCTACATATTTATTTTGGTTTATGCAGATGCTACAGAAATATATTTCTGAACATAGCTGCAATAGCAAAGTCTGTACAGTAATGACGGAGTTTTACAAAAATCAATGGAACTTAGCAATTACCTTTCCTTGGGCTGTTTTCCATGGTAAACTGGTTTATCCCAAAATAGCTGCATAGAACCAGTACCGTAGACCCTTCCACACAGACATATAACCTAGAATATCAAGACAGGAAATCCCACAATACCTGTTTTGAATTGGTTTATCCAAGTCCACACTACCATATCTTCCAGTTCAAATCGGATATTGTGGGATTTCCTGCCTTCATATTCTGGGTTATATGGCTGTGTGGAACAGCCCTTAATGGAAATGTCAAATATGTAATCATTTTTTAAAAGGTATCCTTCAGCCCTGGGTGCAGCTACTCTATTGAATGCATCTGGAGTCTTGTGCATTTGTCAGATGCCTTTTCATTTCTGTTCTCCATCTTTGCAATCCTGGAGCCAAACTGCATGGCTCTCTTTGGTAGAACGGAAGAGGCGGTCAGGCCAAGCTCCGCAGCGGCCAGGCGCAAAAGCAGTTTCTCCCCAACTCCTCGATGAACAGCCAAGTTTGCTTTCTCCCAAACAGGGAGGGAGTTAAGAAAGGACACGACGTCTTCATCAAGAAAGGGAAATCTGAAGTTTGAAAAGAGAGAGTTAAAGACAGATTTTTAAAAATGCATGTGAAAAATGCTTCAGAAAGGTATAATTTCTTTGCCTATTTGAAAGCACTTTTTTAGACTCCTCATAGAATTACAATTTCAATTTCTATGGATTCCATTCTCCAGATCATATCTGATCTGTTTACCTCCAGCCACCCATATCTCTATTCTTCCTGGATGGGACTACCATGTTCTTGGGTTGTGAATGACAGCATAGCCAATGGCAAATGGTTATGTGACATGATTTTTATTCCTGGGTTATCAGTGTCATTTCCTCATTAGTTCTATCATAAACACATGGAAAATATTTACTAAACTGCAAAAACTTTGCACATTAAAAGGTTAAAATGGCATATTTTCATTAAGGAAAATTACAAAGCAAGTGCATAGAAGGAAATAATAGTACTACACACAGCCACAAAAACAAAATTTCTTGAGTAGAACTACTTTCAAAGTATGGTAAGTAAGTAGTACTGCATAAATAAATAGGAAATTACACTTTCAAACCAGTAACAGAAAATCTTTTGAATGTTGTTGTCCAGGCTTTCATGGCCAAAACCACTGGGTTCCTGTGAGTTTTTTTGGATTGTACAGCTACGTTTCAGCAGAATTCTCTAACATTTCACCTGAATCTGTGGCTACAGATGCAGGCAAATGTTAGGAGAGAATGCTGCTGAAACATAGCCCTACAGCCCCAAAACTCACAGCAACTCTTTCAAATTTTGTTACATAGTGTTATGGGCGGTAGTCCAGCAACATCTGGTGGGTTGCATATTCCCATCCATAGTCTAGGATCACTTTCTCCATGACATGATGCCTGTCAACAAGGTTTTCCTTGGCTTTGCTCCGTCTAACTGGCTGGCAGGAGGTGCAGAAAAGGAGGCTATCACAAAACACCGCAATTGAACTTGGCAAGTAGAAGAACCCAACCAGAAATAACATGCCAATCTCACTCTAAAAATGCAAGAGTGTGTTTGCATGTAATGAGCACTAGCAGTTCCACAATGCTGTGCTATAAATTGTGCATATTCTGTTGGGCATATCGTGTTGGTCTGCTAATTTTGCATTTGTGGCGTCCACACTAGAGGATAATTTTTTGTTGTCGTGTCAGGAGTGACTTGAGAAACCGCCAAATCGCTTCTGGTGTGAGAGAATTGGCCGTCTGCAAGGATGTTGCCCAGGGGACACCCAGATGATTTTGATGTTTTTATCATCCTTGTGGGAGGCTTCTCATGTCCCCGCATGAGGAGCTGGAGCTGATAGAGGGAGCTCATCCGCCTCTCCCCAGATTCGAACCTGCGACTTGTCGGTCTTCAGTCCTGCCGGCACAGGGGTTTAAGCCACTGCACCACTGGTGGCTCCAGGATAATGGTGAGAAGGTGTTTTATATTTATTTAAGTGGAAACTAAGCTCCTTTCTACACTGCTATATAAAATCCAGATTATCTGCTCTGAACTGGATTATATGGCAGTGAAGATGCACACAAGCCAGTTCAAAGCAGATAATGTGGATTATCTGCTTTGATAATCTGGATTATATGACAGTCTAAAAGGGGCCAAAGTGATCTGTGTACTTCCTAAGCTCCTTCTCATTCAAAAAAATTAGGAAAATCACATTTACAGATATTTTGGGGCATGTCTAAAACAAGGCACTTTAACACACACATCCACATCACAAAAACCTATATACTCCAAACTCCAAACTTTTTGATCGCTTCTGATTTTGTTGGAAGGTGCTGGAGATGTTCATAGAGGCCTTAGATACCTGAACAACTAGTCTTGAGACTCCTTGAGGGAGGCCATCTCTGGTTTAAATATAAACTCATGTTACAAGTATGTCCAATGTACATAGAAACAATCTCAATTGTGACCTCCTCCACAAAGTCAACACACTATTGTGATTATTCAACCTGCTTTTCTTCAAGGAATAGCCTAGAAAGCTGCCACACATCTCAATGAAATTAGTGTATATCTTATGCCCACATGTTCAAATGTCATAAATTAAAAACAAAAAAAAAAACTTGAATCATTTCCAAGAAAGAGAAACCCTTCCTCTAACCTGCACATCCCCTTACCTAGCTTCTTTGCCATGATCTCCAATAACTCTATCATCTCGTCCAAGATTTCTTGAAGCGATACGTCCCAGCTCCATTCCTAGTTCTTCATTCAATCCTTCCAGGCCATGTTTTTCAAAGCAAACGCGGTGCCTGGAGTAGCCAGCAAGCTGCTCATCGGCCCCAATCCCAGTAAGTACAATCTGTAATCGAGCACAGGTTAGTTTCAGGTATACAATTTATGTATCACTTCCTCAACCCAAAGGAGTCTTGAAAGGATTTACCAAAACAGAAAATCAGAAAAAATAAGAAATGCATTTCTTAAAACTGCAGTTACTGAAAGTGTCCATCCAGAATATCATTTTAAAATCATGCCTCCTCCATGCAGCAGAATGAATGACAGGAGCAAGGCACCAAGAATGAACAAATAAACCTATACAAATGCCCGGGGAAAAGAGAATACCACAGAAAAGGCTACACTAGCATCTGAACAGAGCTTAGATAAATTATTTTTTTGTAATTAAATTCCCAATGCTCTTGTAGGTTGTGGCCTTCTGGAAACTGAAGTCCCAAAAGAAAAAAAAGAAAGAAAAGAAAAATTTCCAAATTCTGCACCTATCTATTTAACAATTCATCTGCTGTTTTCAAAGTATTATATTGAATTGTTTATATAGGGACTAAAACCAAAACATTTATTTAACATTAGAATCATAGAATCATAGAGTTGGAAGAGACCTCATGGGCCATTAAGTCCAACCCCCTGCCAAGAAGCAGGAAAAGCACATTCAAAGCACCTCCGACAGATGGCCATCCAACTTCTGCTTAAAAGTCTCCAAAGGAGCCTCCACCACACTCCGGGGCAGAGAGTTCCACTGCTGAATGGCTCTCACAGTCAGGAAATTCTTCCTAAAGTTCAGATGGAATCTCCTTTCTTGTAGTTTGAAGCCAATGTTCCGCGTCCTAGTCTTTAGGACAGCAGAAAACAAGCTTGCCCCCTCCTTCCTGTGACTTCCCCTCAGATATTTATACATGGCCCTCATCATGTCTCCTCTTAGCCTTCTCTTCTGCAGGCTTACTTTATTTTTTACTTTAACATTTAATTTTTACAGTATTAGTTTTATATGGCTCAATGGCTTCCCAATTAACTATTATCTTATATTTCAATAAGAATATTTTAAAATTAAAAACAGATACCACAAGCCTAATAGAATTATAGCAAAGGTTTGTATCTCAATTAAGTAACTATGGTTATGAAATGAATGCCAAATGAAGGATGCTTGCTCAAGGCACTGACTTTTATAATGTCAAAGAGGAAATTGCGCATTAACACCAGTACTCTGAAATATCCCTAGGTAAAAGGCAATTAAAAACAATTACAAGTGCAATCTGAAAAAGCAGATCAGGCCTGAATAGAGAAAGTATGCTTTCTCTTGTAGTAGCTTTCATTGCCAAAAGAAGCTCAAAATTAGATAGATAATTCCCTTTGGCCTATAATTTGAAATTCCATCAGTCATACACATGCACACACGCATACACATATACAAACACACTGTTTTGAAATTCAAGCTGAAGACTGAAACCTAAATGCTTTAAAACAGTAAAACTAAAATGACAGGGTTAACATGTATGTGTGTATAATAGAGAGATCAATTACAAGTTGTAAACTTTCCAGGATCCCACACGTGGTGGGATATAAACAAAAACAAGTCAACAGAAAAATCTGCACCTTTGCAGGACTTTGATATGGCCTTATATCTCCCTGGCTAGTAAGTAGACCTTCTCCTCTGGAAGCAAACCACACAGCGCAACCAATGCTATCATCCAAAACTGTGTCCAATGGATAAACCAAGTGACGTATATGTTGTTGTCTCATTGCTTTTAAATCCTCAAGTGTAACATTGATTTCCACAAAATTCCATATTCTTGAAGGATTAATATTTTTCAGTTCTTCTAGTCCTGCCCTGCCTGTAATTCTGTCAGGCACATTAAAAGATGGCACAGAATTGCCAGCCATGGTGTTACTGGCATTTAAGCCTTCTGGACTGGGTGGCAACTGGTTTTTCCTTTTGCTGTGTTTCTTCATAGAACTGTTTTGACTTCCCTGCTCTGGAACCATAAAGGCCACATTGAGGAGATCAATGGGTTCTTCCATAGGAACGTGCCTATCTGCAAGGGCTGCTATAAGCATGGAGTCAACACCACCAGAAAAAAGTATTGCAATTTCAGTCTTCCTCACATCTCCTGACACGTCTCCTCGTAATTGATCAGTATCTCTAACCAGACACAAGACTCGTCTCATTACTGCTCTACTCATTACATCAATGAATTGGTGGACTAGTTTCTTCCTGTGGTGTTCAGTAAGAAACATCTGAAGAACTTGCATATCATCTACATTTCTGATGAGATGTAGGAAGAGGGATTCTTGGGGTACTTTACATATCTCCTTATTCAAAGGAACTACAGGAGCTGTCAATGTGTTGGATTCATTTATTACCAGAGACACACGGGTTGGTAAATGTTTGGAAACCATTTGAGAGTCACCAATGATTTCTTCTTCACTTGAATTCTCTCTAGAAGGATATCTCCACTGATACAATGACAGCGTCACAGTGTTCGTTGCCGCACAGTCCTGGAGATCCACTTTGAAGATGCCTGATGCTGGAACCTCCTTCCATTGATGGTCGGAAACAGCACTTACGGAGGTGAGAGCAAAGATGTTGTCCAGCTCTTCATTAAACTGCCACAGGAGACTGCGGCGGCCAAAAAAATCTCTGCCAAACCACAAACAATGTCTGGATGCCTGGTAAAAAATGAAAGACCATGGGCCGCGGATAGAAGACAGCAATGAGAGAATGTCTGATTCATTACTGCAGGAACAAAGCCGACGAAAAACAATGTCAGTGTCATTTTCTTCAGCCTCGACGGGGATCCCACTGAAAACCTCTCCATTCCAAAGCAGCACATTATCACTTGTGGGCTCTTCCACAGGCTGTGGGGTCATCTTCCCCCTTAAGTGAAGTACATGGCCAGAAAATAAGCAATGATATGGAGGATGGGGCACAGTCTTGACCAACTCTTGGCTACCGCTGGGTCCTCTCCTTCTAAGATTACATAAAATGTCCTCTTTCAACAAAGAATTATCAGGAGGATGTTGAGACAAGCTGACGAGGCAGAAGATCCCACACATTTTGAACTGGGGTTTGGTTTTGCTACTTCTTGATTCGGGCTTTTTCAGAATTTTCCATTTCCTGGTGGGCTTTCTTCAACTCATCTAATGTATCTGTAAAACAGTGAAATCCATCTTTAGCCACAGTGTTGTAAAGGGAAGTGATGAACTTTAAACAGACAGTATCTATATTTTCTAGCAATCCAATCACTAAAAATGTGACAACATGTACTCTGAGTATAATCTAGAAATTTGTAATAGCAGCTAGAGAACAGGTTGCCCTATTAAAATGGATGGGGACCACAGCTACAGAAAGGGACAGTCAAAGCTGTTCATAAATATTTGGAGCACAGTCAGAGCAGGGGGGTGCTGATCTTTGTCTCCATATTTTTTTTCCTGCATAGATGCTTAATGTTTTTAAAGAAAAAAAATGAGCACTAGGATTTGTACTAAAAACAAGATGCCTACAGTACCATGACAGGAAAAAAAAAACATGGGACATGAAATGAAATAAAATCAACTTTCACCAGAGATATATCCACTTAATTTAAGTAACAGTACGACCCCTGTATACACACACAGTTTTAAAATATTTCTGATTTTGAAATTTCAGATAAGCAACATATATTTGAAACTACAGAACTTATTTTGAGAACCTGGCAATTTTAATGTGTTCTGCCAGCTTTAAGGTAGAGGCAAAAGACACATTGGCCACATACATAAACAAACAAGCAAACAAACACAGATCACGTTTAAGAACATACTTTTGCATTCAGATAGCGTTTGGGTTCTGTCTGCTAGAAAGAATATGTTGCTGTTTTGCTGTTGCCTGTAAACTTTCTAGAAAAAAGAAAAAGAAGCAAATAAGCTTAAACAGACTACATCCAGAGAAAGAGAGAGAGAGAGAAGAGGCAACAATGTTCTTATTTCTGCTATTTTTTCCTGAATTATTTTAAAGGTAAAGGTTTACCTTTGGCATTGTCCATAGACACCTCCCATGTTACTGGCATGATTGCATGGAGCACCATTACCGTCCCACCAAAGCAGTTCCTATTGATCTACTCACATTTGCATGTTTTCAAACTGCTAGGTTGGCAGAAGCTGGGACTAACAACGGGAACTTACCCCATCCTGCAGATTCAAACCACTGACCTTCCGGTCAGCAAGTTCTGCAGATTAGTGGTTTAACCCACTGTGACACCACAGCCCAAAAAGGTAGCCACACTTTCAATTGGATATTCTCTTTATTAACATACACAAAGGAAAACATGAATAGGAAAATGCAGGCATCGATCCCGTTACCTCTCACATTCTAAGCGAGCACTATACCATTTTATATTCTAATCTTAAAAATACAAATCTAGAAATAACACCAAGTAACATTTTTTTTAATGTTCTTGACCTGAAAGTGTTATTTCCTGTTTAATTTTGTGATACTTACTTTTAAAGTCATCATTATATTCTGGAAACTTTGTATTTGTGGCTGCCACAAACTATGTTGAATTAGTTGAGACTTGATTCGATATTCACAAAAATACTATAGCATAGTGTGCAGCAGGATGTCCCACCAAAACAATGTTTTTGCAGTTTAATAAACTTTCCCCATTTTTTTAAAATGATAGAACCAATTAGGAAATGATGTTTATAATTCAGGAACAAAAATTGTGTTACACAGTGTAATCAACACATCATTAGTTCTTCTCTTGGACACAATTCTCCACAGGAAAGCTGAGGAGGAGGGAATGTTAACGCCCTGTGCATCCTTTTACCATGCCTTTGCTTTAAATGGGAAACCACCCCAAAACTAGTGAACCAATGGAATACTGACTGTTGGAAAAAATGAGAAGAGTCCTTTCACAGCTTTGTAGCTCAATTCTATGAGAAGCTCAGCTGACAAGAACATGTCAAGAGGAAATGTAGTTATTGCTGAATCAGTGCAATCTCACACGCTGGAACAAGTTCAGAAGGCCACAATGGTGCACCAAGATTGGTAAATGCATACTCATCAGCAGCAGCCATCACATTCAAAGTAAAACAAACTGGTAAACCTAACAGATAGGAGGAACTCTTTTGGAACAGAAACTGATTCATAAGACAGCAAAAACAACTCAATTTACTTTGCAAACTGATGCAGTTGTACATTAATCAGGGTACCAATTCCATACATATCTGCTTCCTTTCACCAATCATTAGTAATAATCAAACGCAAGTTACTTACCCGGTTCTTTTTCAAGTTGGAAAGTTCATCAACTATAACTTTTTGCTCTTTAATCTGAAAGACCGAAAAAGAAGCAATTTTCTTACAATGCAAGTCAATCCTTAGCCCAAAAGAAACATCTGATTCAAATAATTAATTAAAAATAAGGGTTTTTTTCCCCTTCTTATAGTTTGGCAACCAAAGAAGTCAGCGTCTATTGGCAAAATGCAGTTCACACTTTTTATCTTCTCCAGGCAAACTGCAAACTTTTTCAAACTGAGGTTGGTCCACGGATTCAAACCCCAAAAGCAATTCTTATGCCAATTCTAATAAGAGACACCATTTTTCTATTCTGTTGTATATAATGGGTTTTAGCATTCATGGGGGGGACCAAACCCTCACTAATACATACCACTGTATTTAGTATTACTTTTTTATCGTGTCAGAAGCAACTTGAGAAACTGCAAGTTGTTTCTGGTGTGAGAGAATTGGTCGTCTGCAAGGATATTGCCTAGGGTACCCAAATGTGTTACCATCCTGTGGGAGGCTTCTCTCATATCCCCGCATAGGAAGCTGGAGCTGACAGAGGGAGCTCATCCCTGTCTCACGGATTCGAACTGCTGACCTTCAGATCGGCAGTTCAGCCAGCAAAAAGATTTAACACATGTACAACCATGGCTCCTTCAGTATTACTGAAAATACTGATCATATCAGATATTAGTTTTAAAGCAGTTAAGTAGACTTTTGAAAATATTGAAAAAATTGAAATAGATCCCATTAGTTATATATAAGTTGTAGGATGGAAGCAGGATGGAATTGATATAAGATATCCCTTTCAAACATGACTCAAATGCCTAGAAGGTGAATTGAATGAAGGCTGACTTTGAAGACATGCTTTGAGTTCCCTTTTTAGCACTAGTGAGAAGGAGCAATGAGGTTGCATTGCTGCTGGCAATTTGGATAAATATGATATAATAATATACTTTTTAAATAGTTATAGTATATTTTTATCTACTTGCATAGCCTCTTGTGTTGGAGATAACACCCCTATTAAGTGGACACCCACTTTCTACTTTGAAGCACAACCCTATACATGTTTACTTAAAAATATGTCCAACTGTGTTCAATAGAGCTTGTCCTCCAATATGATCAGGATTGAAGTCTAAAGGCAGTAATCCCTTCACTGAAGACTTAGATTCCTAGATAGAACATTTTAAATCAAATTCATGAATAACAATGTGTAACAAAATTTGAAAAACATCTGTTCTGGTTTGAAAGTGTTATTTTTGTTTAATTGTGTGGTACTGACTATGAAAGTCGTTGTTTACTTCAGAAACTTCATTTTTGTGCCTGCTACAAACTATATTGGATTGGTTGAGACTCTAGGAGATATTCATTGAAAAACTATGTGCTGCAGGATGTCCTGCAAAATCAAAGTTTTTGCAGTTTAATAAACTTTTCCCCATGTTTTTATGACATACCTGCTTAGAAAACAACATGCATAACTCAGGAACAAAAAAAATGTGTTACATAGTGTAATCAAATCCACAAAAGTCAAAACTTCAAATGTGTCAGACCCTTATTTCTAATCTCTGATTCATTTAGGGTTGGGGGTTTTCTAGTCTCAGTTTTCAAGAGGTGCACATATCCTTTCAAGTTTTCATCATATAGCTTCACTTACACTATGTTATTCAGTTTTTGTTCCTGGATTTTTAATGCCATTTACTAATTAGCTCTATCATAAACACATGGAAAAAGGACATCCTCCAACACACATTTTGCTATTGTTTTTCAATGAATATCTCATTGAGTCTCAACCAATTCAGCATAGTTTGTGGCAGCCACAAAAATGAAGTCTCTGGAGTATAACAACTACTTTACAAGTAAGCACTACACACTTAAACAGGAAATAACACTTTCAAACTAGGAACCTTTTTTTCAAATTTTGTTACATAGTGTTATTATTCTCACATTTGAAATCAACATAGAATAGCATTGACTATACCATGTAAACTAAGCACAATTCTATTAGCATTGCCTTTTAAACTGTTTCTTGTTGATAGCAAATCAAATCTGGGAGGAAAAAAAATGACATGAGAGTGGCTAAACTGGTTGGTCCCCACCAAAGCCCCTAAGAGCAATCCCTATGGTTGCTCAAAGGACCAGCTCATATATTGGGTGGCCAATTAAAGGTGTAAGCACAAAAATCTTACACCTGATAGCAGAGATCAATACTTGCTCGTGGTTTTTGCACCAGAAATGATTCTAATGCAGAACACATGCAGTAGGCCCTTTCACACAGCACAAGTATAGTGCTATGGTTCCACTTTGTGGGATCCTTTTATCTCCCCTAGCGGATGCAGGGTGGATCCTGGGATTTGCAGTTTGGGGAGGGGCCTTTAGGATCCTTATCCGGAGAGTTCTCCTTTGAACAAACTACAGGATTCCCAAGGAGGCAGCCATGGCACAGTTTAAGGGGAATCTCCTTTTCCTGCCTGGCAGGGGGTTGGACTAGATGGCCCACTCCAACTCTATGATTCTATGATCTCTTTCCCACTGACCTTCCTGCTCAGCTCCTCTTTGTCACCCAGCTTCGCTCCTTCCCCCTCCTCCTCTCTTTGTGGCATCTGGCTTGACATTGGCTTCAAGGTATGCAGATCTTGATGCTCACGGACCAAAGTCACCCCGCAGCTCCTAGGCACACGAAATCAATGACTGCTCCTTCAAAAAATAAAATAAAAATGGAAGTGTATCTTAAAGGTGGGAAGGATTGGCAGATCTACAAAAAGTAGAACATCAATATATTCACTTAAATAGCCTAAAATAAATTCATGAGCCTGTGGAGAAAGGGTTGAGTATTCCATAAATGGAAATCTGAAATGCTCCGAAATTGTGCAGGCGGATTGCTGAGAGGGTGACACCTTTGTTTTCTGATGGTTCGTTGTACAAAAACACTGTTTCATGAACACAATTATTAAAAAATATTGTATATAAAATTACGTAGTTTCAGGCTACATGTATATAACGACAATAATAAAAACATGATTTAAACAGTTTATTTAAATGGATTATATGTTATTGTTTTTATGATTTTAATGCAGAATATATTTTTATTTTATATATTTTATGTTGTAATGTGGCACTGAATCATTGCCAGTTTGGAAGTGGCTCTGAGTCCCTTTCGGGGTTGAGATACAGCAAGGTAAAAATACAATAAATAAATAATGAATGTATTCATTGACTGCCTCTCCTCCTGGCTCAAGGTGGGATGCAACATGGTTGAAACAGATTAAAATATAACACTATTACAACACATATATTAAAACACACATAACAAAGAACGACACTGACACTAATAAAATGTAGATTAAAATCCAGAGTTTAAAACTGACGAGTGAGGCCTGCCCGAAGAGATAGGTCTTTAGTTGTGTCTTGAATTTCCACAGCTGATTTAATATGTTTTATATAAAAGATAAATTGTGTGTTTAGACTTGGGTCCTATTGCCAAGGTATCCCATTATGTATGTGGAAATATTCCAAAATCCGGGGGGGGGGGGGGGAGGAGGAAGGGGGGACAAACCCCAAACGCTTCTGGTCCCAAGCATTTCAGAGAAATTATACTCATCTTATATAAAGGTATACTGTCACCACTATTTTGACAAGTAATCGCTGGTGGGTGATATTTTGGATTTCAGCTCCCAGGATCCCTGACTGTTGGCCAAGCTGGCTGGGACTTCTGGGAGCTGAAGTTCAAACTAGATCTGGGGATCACTGCTCTAGATCCTTTGCTGAACTACATCTTCCAATTGTCTGCTCAATCAACTCTATCAGCATGACCTGATGGGAGTTGTAGTCCCACATCACCTAGTGCAGTGGTTCTCAACCTGTGGGTCCCCAAGTGTTTTGGCCTACAGCTCCCAGAAATCCCAGCCAGTTTACCAGCCAGAAGCAACATGCAGTTTCTCAAGTCGCTCCTGACACGCAAAAACAAATAAACAAACAAACAAAAACCATCCCGGGCCTGAGGTTTAGCACAGTTGGTAAATCAACAGCAACTATAATATCTATCAACTGAAAGGTTGCTGGTTTGAAGCCCCGGGTCACTGTGAGCGGCTGACTGTCAGCCCTGCTCACTGTTTACCTAAGCAGTTAGAAAACAGCTTTAGCTGTAATTAGAGAAATTAGGTACTGCTAAACGCAGGGGAGGTGTTTTACAACGCCATAAAGAAAAGAAGATCAGAAAATGCTGGAATGAGGAAGTCCTGATGCCTCTTCGTCATAGAGGATGGAGTGACAGCAACAAAACAACACACCTTTCTGTTCTGTCTGTGTACTGTCTATACAAAGCGGCATTGAATGTTTGCACTGTATGTGTACTGTGATCCGCCCTGAGTCCCCTTCAGAGTGAATTATTATTATTATTATTATTATTATTATTATTATTATTATTATGGAGCCCCCGGTGGTGCAGTGGGTTAAACCCTTGTGCCGGCAGGACTGAAGACCGACAGGTTGCAGGTTCAAATCCAGGGAGAGCGTGGATGAGCTCCCTCTGTCAACTCCAGCTCCTCATGCGGGGATATGAGAGAAGCCTCCCACAAGGATGATAAAACATCAAGACATCCGGGCATCCCCTAGGCAACGTCCTTGCAGACAGCCAATTCTCTCACACCAGAAGCGACTTGCAGTTTCTCAAGTCACTCCTGATACGACAATAATAATAATAATAATTATTATTATTATTATTATTATTATTTCTGGGAGGTGAAGGCCAAAACATCTGGGGACAAACAGGTTGAAAATCACTGACCTATGATCTCATCTACTCATCTACTCCCCACAATGTAAAGAATCTTGTACTATAGAATGGATGCAGTTTGACTACCATGGCTTAGTGTTATGCAATCCTGGAAGTTATAGTTTAACAAGGTATTTAGCCTTCTCTGCCAAAGAAATCTCATGATCCTATAGCACGAAGCCATGGCAATTCAGTTAAAAATGGGATCAAACTGTATTAACGCTATGGTGTGGATGTACCCCAAGTGCTTTGATATCTATTCTAGAGCCTTATAACTCCATATATTAAGACATCTGGAAATCCTCCAGTGCCTATCGCTTTATTATTTGTTATTTTAAAAAACCTATTACTTAACTGATGACCTGTCCCCTTCCCTCTCCAGGGCTGGGATGCATGGGACTTACTTGCTCCTCTGCAGGAAAGCACACTTCCCATTCATCCATGCCTTCTGGGTTCTGCACTCCGCTTCCGGGAATGGTCACGTGATTGGCCATCGCGTTCGAAAGCGGGCGGGTCCGAACCGACCCCGTGATTCTGATTGGACGAGTCACGTGACGAGCACGTAGCTTAACCAATGAAACGAAAAGCTCGGCTCACTCGCTGGCCAATCGGGAGGACGATCAAGCATCTCGCCAAACCAATAGAGACTCCAACTCTCAGAAGCCTCAGCTCATGGGAGTTGTAGTTTGGCAAGGTCTCTAACCTTTTCTGTCCAAATAACTCTGGCTCCTGACCAAAGTACAACAACTCCTAGGATCTCATAGCTTTGAGACATGGCACTTTTGTGGATGATGTCTACAGAGTACAGATCTTTGTGTTCAGACTACAACTCCCATCATCTTCACTAGCCTGAGATCCTGAAACTGATGTGAGGGCATCCACACTACATCATCCTCATCCTCACTACCATTACTAGGTTTCAGGCCATATAAATATCCAAATTTATGGAAGATAAATTAGCATTGACTTACAAAAAGGTATTGATTGGGACCCCTTCCACACAGCTGAGTAAAACCCCACATTTTCTGCTTTGAACTGGATTATAGGACAATGTGGACTCGGATAATGCAGTTCAAAGCAGATATTGTGGGATGTTTTACCTTGATCTTCTGGATTATAGGGCTGTGTGAAAGGGCCCTTAGCCCCAGGCAAAGGCAGTTTGTAGTTGTGCTTTGCCAGCCTTGTGTGATAAAGTCCACTCCACCATGCCGTGAATCTCAGTGGGTGGCGTTGGGTCCTGATAAGTAAATGGAAAGGTTTCCTCTTGATGTTAAGTCTAGTTGTGTCCAGCTTTGGGGAATGGTGCTCATCTCCATTTCTAAGCTGAAGAGCCAGCTTTGTCAATCGACACCTCCAAGGTCATGTGGCCAGCATGACTGCATGGAGCGCCGTTACCTTCCCGCCGAAGCGTTACCTATTGATCTACTCACATTTGCATGTTTTCGAACTGCAAGTTAGCAGAAGTTGGGGCTGACAGCAGGAGCTCACCCCAACCATGGTTTCGAACTGCCAACCTTCCAATCAGCAAGTTCTGCAGCTTAGCAGTTTAACCCACTGCGCCACCACACTCTTCTCTAATGAGTTTACGGCAGTTTTCTAAAGATGACCAAAAAAAATGATCGTAACCTAATCGTACTAATGTTAGAGAGTGGTCCCTGGTAAAAAAAAAAAAAAAAGGTTGGGAACCACTGTGCTAAATGCTAACCATGAAATTGTGTTGGAGGGCCTTGGGAGTCCTACAAAAGTTTTCTCTCCAGAAATCTATAGGTCCTCCACAACACGACTGGAGGAAGTGGTCCATAGAGTCACACTGGTTCTTAGAAAACCATTTTAAAATTAATTCCTCAAATAATCAAATCCACAAAACTCAAACCTGCATATTTATATTTTACTTGTATTTTATGTGTTTTATAGCACTGATATGTGCTGTTTGTAAGTCGCCCCGAGTCCCTTTGGGAGATGGTGGCAGAATATAAATAAAGTTGTTGTTGTTGTTGTTCTAGTTGTTATTGTATTATTATTATTATTATTATTATTATTATTATTATTATTATTTGAAGCACAACAAAATGAGTCCACAGCAGACACTCTGCTGGCTGTTGTATTGGATCACACATCGGACTCTTCGCAAGTGTCTAGGACTGTGTGATATATTGGCAAATAATGTGTGCAGATCCCAGTAGGGTGGCCTCTTGCAGCTGGCAGGTGATAATTTTGTCAGCACCGATTGTTTTTAAGTGCATGCCAAGGTCTTTAGGCACTGCACTCAGTGTGCCAATCACCACTGGGACCACCTTGACTGGCTTGTGCCAGAGTCTTTGCAGTTCGATCTTTAAATCCTCCTATTGTGCCAGCTTTTCCAGTTGTTTCTCTTCAATCCTGCTGTCACCGGGGATTACAACATCCACAATCCATACTTGGTTTTTTAACATGATCTTGTGCTCCAAAACTCTGTTTGTCTGAATTCGGAAGTCCCAGAGGAGTTTGGCATGTTCATTCTCTGTAACTCTTTCCGGCTTGTGATCCCACCAGTTCTTTGTTGCAGGCAGATGGTATTTGTGGCACAAGTTCCAATGAATCACCTGAGCAGTGGTGTTATGCCTCTGCTTGTAGTCTGTCTGCGCGATCTTCTTGCAGCAGCTCAGGATGTGTTCTATTGTTTCATCTGTTTCCTTCCAGAGTCTACACTTGGGATCTGTCATCGACTTTTCAATTCTGGCTTTGATGGCATTGGTTCTAATGGCTTGTTCTTGGGCTGCCAGAATCAGGCCCTCCGTCTCCTTTTTCAGAGTTCAATTTGTGAGCCACATCCATGTTTTTTCTTTGTCAATTTGGCTCTCAATTTTTCCCATGAAGAATAATGATGATGATGATGATGATGTGAGGATATGATTGTTCTCATCCAATGTCTATTTCCACACTCATCAGTTCAGCAGTGGTCACAAGTGTCTGAATACAAGGGAGTGCTGCCGTCTAGTGGGAACATTGGGATTAGGAATGGGGAAGGTTTTTCTGAAACAGGCTGACCTCACTCTCTATCATAAAAAAGCACATATATACAACTAATATCATTGCCCCCCCCCCCCTCTTTGTCAGTTCTCTCTGTGTTTTAGCTGAGCTGTCCAATCTGTTTTGTTTTTCTCCTGCAGTGTTTCGCAATCTCCTCCAACCTCAGCTCCTGGCCCCGAGCCACACATTCTTTCACTGAATTATTTGTCAGGGAGCAAGATGGGAAGGAAAAGGATCAGAGAAACTCTTCCTCACCGTTACAAAGTTTCTTGTCTTTTGAGCCAAGAAAATTATTGCTTCTTTATATCTTGATCATTATACATGGCCACAAATACACTTAGGGTACATCTACCGTGTAGAATGAATCCAGTTTGAAACCACTTTGATTGCCATGGTTCAAAGTTATGGAATCCTAGGAGTTGTAGTGAGGCACAAGCACAATTTGGCAGAGAGGAGGCTATATAGACCTTTTAAAACTACAGCTTCAATAACACTATGTAACACATTTTTGTCCTGTGTTATAAATGACGTTTCCTAATTCCTTCTATCATAAAAAAAAAGTGAAATGTTGACTACACTTTAAAAACTTTGTTTTTGTGGGACATCCTGGAGCACATTTTGCTATAGTTTTTCAATGAATATCTCTTCAAGTCTCAACCAATTCAAGATGGTTTGTGGCGGCTACAAAAATAAAGTTTCTGGAGTATAACAACTACTTTCCAAATAAGTACCACACAATTAAACAGGAAATAATGCTTTCAAACCAGGAATATATATATATATATATATATATATATATATATATATATCTCCAAATTTTGTTACATACTTCACTCTAGAGAATGAATCCACTTAAAAGCCGGTTTCTGCCTCCTGACGAATTCTGGGCTTTATAGTTTAGTGAGGTTTTCAAGGCTCACCCCTAAACTACAAACCCCAGAATTCTGCAGGAGGCTAAAACTGTATTTAAAGTGGATTCATTCTCTAGTGTGATGAGGCTGATATTATAATAGTGTTATTAGCAGATGGATTAACAGCCACAGTCACCTTTATAATGTTGAACTGTTATTCTGTTTTTCAGGTTGATAGATTCCATAACATTGAGCCATGGCAATTAAAAGTGGTGTCAGACTGAATTCGTTCTACAGTATAGATGTACCTTTATGCTGGAGAACATCAATATTTTCAGTCAAAGGGCACTCACGGTTTGTGCTGATATGAAAAGGTGTGTCAGAATGTGTAAGTTCTGGAAACAAAAACCTGTGTTTTAATGTTACTTTAAAACTTCATGCATATTAATGGTGCTTTATCATGACAGTAGCCTGCAATTTACTAATGGACAGAGCTACTGGTAAATCTAATTCCTTTTCTCAGTAAGAATAGTAAAGGTAAAGCTTTCCCCTTGACATTAAGTCTAGTTGTGTCCAGCTCTGAGAGGTGGTGGACATCTCAATATCTAAACTAAGGAGCCGGCGTTGTCGATAGATGCCTTCTAGGTCATGTGGCCGGCATGACTGCATGGAGCACATTTGCCTTCCTATTGATCTATTCACATTTGCATGTTTTTGAACTGCTAGATTGGCAGAAGCTGGGGCTAACAATGGGAGCTCACTCCATCCTGCAGATTCGAACCATCAACCTTCCAGTCAGCAAATTCTGCAGCTTAGCAGTTTAATCTGCTGCACCACAGTGGTCCCTTGCAGTAAGAGTAGATGCACTAAATTCATTTGCGTTGTTACAATACTTAGGTCACATCCCGTTGATTCAAGTCTCTTCCAGTTAGGATAAAGAATTGGAGTTTCCCAGCAGGAAACAACCTTGAAAGACATCATTTACATCTAAAAACACCTACAGAAAGAACCACACTATTACCACACAAAGTTTATTACACACAGTTAATACCCTAAGTGTAGGCCCTTTGTTTCCCTCCCAACAATATAAACATATATTACTAAAAAATGTTAGCTAGCCTGTTATTTTTCTCATGTTCTGGTTGCAAATAAAATATGCAGTATCGTGAATTGAATTAAAGGTTCAGCATCCCTTATCTGGAATTCTGAAATAGAGTACTCCCATAATCCAACATTTTCACATATGTGACATCTTTGCTTTCTGATGGTTCGATGTGCACAAACGTTGATTCATTCACTAAAGTATTTAAAATATTGTGTATACAACGACTTTCAGGTTATGTCTATAAGATATATATGAAACATAACTGAATTTCATGTTTTGATTTGCCTTTCATTTCCAAACTATGTACATATATGCAAATATAGGTATTACAAAATATGAATAAGTAAAAATATCCATGGTATTTTGGATAAGGGATATGTAATCTACATTTTGACATTATGAACAGTTCATAATGTCAAAATATAGATTAACTATCCAAAATATAGATTAACTATCAAAATACTACGGATTGTTTTTTTTACTTTTTCGTATTTTGTAATAGCTGTATTTGCATATATGTCATGTTTTTCTTCATTATAATATATTATTGTTTTAGTATTAAAGTATGGATTAAATCAGTCAAGAAGAAAAAACATTACATTTTTATACAATCTAGCCATCTTCTCATCATATTATACATGTTTTTAACAATAGGGTTTTAACAAAACTTTTATACTCAGCCAATATTAAAGCAAAATGCCATTCAAAGCAGTCAAATGTAAATATGAATGTTTTCACAGCACATAGTTGTGTGTAGCTCAGCATGGAGCCAAAGTACTAAGATTATGTGATTGAAATGAGAAAAACAGCATGATTAAATTATTTATAGTATTGTGGTTTTCTGACAATGTGATTCACAAATGCAGGAGATGTAGATGACTTGTTTAGGTCCTAGTTTTTTTCTCATGCTGCATCATATTTGCACATAGAGCCAATATGTTTGGGCCATTTATTTGCAAATTGGAAATGCATGAGTCAAGTGGGCTGTAGATCTGCTATGAGCAACCTTCAGTTGAAATAGAAGAAAACATCTCAGAGCAGAAACATGTTATGTCAGATTATAAGAGTTTATTTACAGTTCTAGAAGGAAGAACTTTAATACATTTTAAGTACTATAATGAAGATTTCATCCTGCCCTTTAAACATATGGTTTAGGATTTGTTTTTAATCTTCATACAAAACAAAGAAAAGAAGTGGGAGTGTATGATGAATCAGATTAGGAAGAATGCAAACCGATTTTTGTAGCACCTTTGAGACTAACAAAGAGAAAGATGTAGCATAAAATTCCATAGATTGGGTTGGTCCACGAAAGCTGATGCTATACATTTCTGTTATTTCTTAAAGTGTTACATGGACCTTTGGTGTACTGATACAAAGACAGCCAAGTCTTTGCATAATAGGCAGGAATAAAGCCTAGCATGAAGAAGGTCCCAAGTTCAATTCCGTCATCTTCTGGTTGACATAGCTGGAGAAACCCAAAGCCATAGAGAAATCACAGAGACAATCAGTATAGACAGCAGTTGGAAGTGTGTGTGAACCTTTACGTCATTGCTTCTTAAACTGTTGATACCAACCCCAAATGATTTCCCTTTAGCACAATGTCGGGGTCGCGAAATTTGATTGTATAAACTCACATAATCCAGTTCAATACAATTCTGAAACTGCATAATAATAATAATAATAATAATAATAATAATACACTTTATTTATATTCTGCTTTATCTCCCCAAGGGGACTCAGGGCGGATTACAGTATTTATTTATTTATTTACGACATTTATATGCTGCCCTTCTCACCCTGAAGGGGACTCAGAGCGGCTTACAAGTCATATGTACATACATCATACAACATTATTAGCATAGTATTAATACATCATTCATAATATTAGTATTATATAATATTATATTGTTGCTGGGGAAGGGGCTCTGATGTCACAGGAGACAAGATGGAACTGTCTTCCCAGCTCCTCTCTATATATACACATATAGGCAAACATGCAATGCCTTTTATACAGTGACAACAATTGCATATAATATAAACAAAGTCAAAGGTTTCCCTTTCCATCTCCAGCATCTGGAGGTAATGCTCAACTCTGGCCATGGAGAGGTGCTCTTGTTCAATTTTTCCATGCTGAGGAGCCTGTTGTCTGTAGACCTTCCTGGTCATGTTTGCCAGTATGGCTGCATGGGCACCTTTTATCTTCCTGCTAAGGTGGTACCTATTGGTCTACTCACATTGCATGTTTTTGAACTGCTAGGTTGGCAGAAGCTAGGGCTAACAGTGGGTGCTCAGACCAACCCATGGCTTCGAACTGCCAACCTTCCAATCTTCATGTTTTCTGCAGCTAGCAGTTTAACCCACTGTGCTACCACAATCCCTTTATATGGCAGTGTAGATCCAGCCTATGCTGTGCAACACAGTTACTGCTTAGTAGGATTGCTTTTGCTATTGAAAAACGGCAAAGGTTGCCCAGGTAGTGAGCTAAGCCGATTGTAATTTAGTCTGAGTGTCAAGTCATTATCCCTTGCCCAGGCAACAATAAACATCATTTGTTAATATAAATGGACAAATAATTGCAGATAAGATGACGAAACCACACACTCTGGACCTGCAAAGTAGTTCCAGTGTTCCCACATTTATTGACGTTTCCTGCATGTCTGAGTGTTGGGTGAAGGTTTGAAAGCCTTTCAAAAATAAACTCATTTCTAATGAATTACGAAAAGTAATAAATCACCACACCTTAAGCATCTGTGATAAGATAATGGTCAGAAAACATGCTCAGTTCCTTTTCTTTAAACAAAGGATAACCACAGGGCACCCTCTAAGCTACAGGGCCATGTCAGGACAAAGTGGACTCTTCTTTCTAGGCCTCAAGTCGTAAGGTCATCTCCTGCTCCCTGTATATAAATAAGTTATGAATCCTAACGGTTAGAGCTGTTCAACAGTGGACAATACTGTCTTGGAATCTCTCTGTTTTTTTCAAAACAGAGGCTGGATAGCCATCTGTCAGGAGTGATTTGATTGTCTATTTCTCCATTGCAGAGTGGGATTGGACTGGATGTCCCTTGGGGTCTCTTCCAGCTTTATGATTTAATGATACATCATGCCTGGCATCCTTTTAGTAACTTACGCCAGTGTAACAGTGGCATTACTCTGGTTTTGGTTACGGTGGAGGAGGGAATTCACAATTTTCCTTACACAATGATCACCAACCCCCTCCCCAATGCACTTGTCACATCCGTAGGGATACCAAGGTGCTTGTCTATAAAGCTATTGTCCTCCCAACCCTGCTGTATGCTTGCGAAATGTGGACTGTCTACAGTTGTCACATGCAACTCCTGGAATGATTCCATCAGCGCTGCCTCCAGAAAATCCTGCAAATCTCTTGGGAAGACAGGTGGACAAATATCAGCGTGCTGGAAGAAGCAAAGACCACCAGCATTGAAGCGATGGTCCTCCGCCATCAACTCCGCTGGACCGGCCACATTGTCTGGATGCCCGACCACCGTCTCCCAAAACAGTTGCTCTATTCTGAATTCAAGAATGGAAAACGGAATGTTGTAGGACAGGAAAAGAGATTTAAAGATGGGCTCAAAGCCAACCTTAAAAATTCTGGCATAGACACTGAGAACTGGGAAGCCCTGGCCCTTGAGCGCTCTAGCTGGAGGTCAGCTGTGACCAGCAGAGCTGCAGAATTCGAAGAGGCGCAAATGGAGAGTGAAAGAGAGAAACGTGCCAAGAGGAAGGCGTGTCAAGCCAACCCCGACCGAGACCGCCTCCCACCTGGAAACCAATGCCCTCACTGTGGGAGAAGATGCAGGTCAAGAATAGGGCTCTACAGCCACCTATGAACCCACCCCCAGGACACCGAACTTGGAGGACCATCATCCTCAGACTACGAGGGATCGCCTAAGTAAGTAACTACTCTCTCCTCAGGCACATGCGGTTCCTACAAACTGAGTTCCAAATGCAAAAGTACTTTGATACTCACAACATCATCACATATGCCAGTTCTTTTCTATTTGCCCCACGGAGCCCGCTGGCTCCCATCCCACGACATAGAACTACTTCTGATGGGGCTTCGTGGTGCAAATGGAGAGGAACCAGCACATGCTGCAGTGGCAGAAACATGGAAAGCTTCCCATGTTGCATAGGGATCATGTCCACTGCTCCACGGTGAGCGAGAAACACAGGCACATGGCAAATCCCAAGGGAGGGAAAATGAGGTGTAATTCCACTGGGTTGAAACCTTATGTTACACCTCTCCATCCAGGATTTCTGCCCACATGTGTAATTGCTGTACACCTCCCTATCCTTTAAGGTGCACTTTACTCTTAATACTTTTTTCACACTGCATGCTGTTTTAGCATTCATTGTGTAATGCAATCATTCAGGTTGTACGTGGGGCTTGGTAACCCAACAGGTTTATGACCTGGCTTAATTAGAGGTCTTCAGTATGCAGAGTGTCTCCAAGGCTAAAGGCGGGATGGCAAGGAGAAACCCTGAAGGTCAGGTTGTGCTTAAGAAGACAGAGCACCGTTAATATACAAGACATAGACTATTCAAGTGTATAAAGGGTATCACGTCAGCACTTCCCCAAAACTGTATATGTATAACATGCACATATGTCAAATGTCAAAGCAAAACAACAAAACAATATGTTAAAGAGGTTGATGTATAAAATGCAACAGTATGTAATAATTGTGATAAATCAATAAAAAAAATGAAAAAAAAATGGTGGTGGGCGCTCACCTAAGATAAGGACTATGTTGGTCCCCTTCCCCCCAAAATCTTGGTGAGCCATTCTTTCCCCTTTCCTGAAAATGGAATGTTATGATTTCATGCTATGGGATCTCAGAATCTGTAACTTCATGAGATGTTTAAAATTCTCTTCCAGAGAACTCTGTTGTTGTAGCTGGGGGATTAGCACACCTTCTAACATTTCACAGATGAAACTGTGCAATGTGGATACACCCTAGGGGTGTGTCCTCACTACAGAATTCTAGCAGTTTGTTGTCGCTTTAGCTGACATGACTCCATCCTACAGAATACTGGGACTTGTGATATAATAAGTGTTTTTATATATAATTTTCTGTCCAAGCTATAGCTATTTCCTCTGTGAACTACACCAATAGACTAAATGGGGGAGGAAGAACAACTGACAGCTTTGTCCATCCCCAAATTCCCCAACCTCAAGTTCAAACATGGATTGACACACCAAAAGTGGAAGCAAAGGGCATGCAAAATATCTGAAGCTACTCTTGAGTTTCCAAATTTGTATGAAGCACAGTTCATGGAGAAAAGAAAAAATGCAATAACATTGGATGGGCTATTTATTTATTTATCGTTTCAGGAGTGAATGAAGAGTACAGTTGTAATGTATTAAAAAAACACAGAGTTTTAAAAACTTGGCATTATATTAGATATCCTTTTATCAGTAGCTGGCCACTTGGAGTGCCTCTGGTGTTGCTATAAGGAGGTCCTCCGTTGTGCATGTGGCAGGGCTCAGGTTACATTATAATATGTGGTCTGTGGTTTGCTCTTCTCACGCATGTTGTGGACTCCTCTTTGTGGCCCCATTTCTTAAGGTTGGTTCTGCATCTCGTGGTGTTCTGCATCTTCCAAGTCACCCAGTCTTCTATGTGCCCAGGAGGGAGACTCTCATTTGATATCAGTCATGGATTGAGGTTCTGGGTTTTAGCCTGCCACTTTTGGACTCTTGCTTGCTGAGGTGTTCTTGCAAATATCTCTGTAAATCTTAGAAAACTATTTATCGATTTAAGGCGTTGGCATGCTGGCCAATATCTGAACAGGGGATGGATGGGAGATGGCACTGCCTTGGTCCTTTCATTATTGGCTGCTACTTCCCAGTGGATGTCAGGTTGTGCAATACCGGCTAAACAATGTAATGTCTCCAGTGGTGTAGGGCGCAGACATGCTGTGATTGGGTGGGCTATTGGGATATGTTTCTAGAGATGGGAATTACATCTCAAGGGAGAGCTCTTTAGTGCTGCAAACTTGCTGGAGTTTTCAATTATCTATGTTCTAAAGAGGCTTCGATAACATTTACTGTCAGTAAAACAAAATAAAACAAAGTTTCTTGGAGCAAGCAGTGTCAAAACAAACTATTACTTAGTTCCTGATTCATTTTCCTTTCTTTTTCTTTTTCAAAAAAATCTTTACGTTTCCTTGGTACCAAGGAGACCTCTTGAATTTAATAACCTTGGTCAGGGCTTTGTGCCAATTGCGGTCGTTAAAAAGAAGTTGAGAGTTTTGAGATACAGCTTCCTTTTGAAAAGTGTGACAAGCACAATGCCTCATTTTGGAAATCTGTATGCCTTGATTAAGTTTAATACTTTAAATCTTTGTTGAAGTGTTTTTATTAGTCATGGGATTGCTTGTAAAGGAAACATTTTTTCCTTGCCTAACGCTTAGTGGCTCAAAAACGTTTTCATCTAGGAAATATGTCCCTGTTTTGCTGCTCTCTTCTTCCAGGTTAAGGTTGCAGATTTTCTAAACAATAGTTATGGGTTTTCAATTAACTCTATTTCTATTCATGAAGAATCCTTGGTAAAGATTTTCCCTTGACATGAAGTCTAGTTGTGGGGTGGTGCTCATTTTCATTTCTAAGCCAAAGAGTCAGTGTTGTCCATAGACACCTCCTAGGTCATGTGGCCAGCATGACTGTATGGAGCGCCATTTTTACCTTCCTGCCAAGGAGGTACCTATTGATCTACTCACACTTACATGTTTTCAAACTGTTGGGTTGGCAGAAGCTGGGGCTAACAGCAGGAGTTCACTCTGTCTCTCAGATTCGAACCATTGACCTTCCAATCAGCAAGTTCAGCGGCTCAGCAATTTAACCCGTTGTGCCACCGCGGCCCCTAGAATCCTTGGTACTGCACATAAAACAAAAGACATATTCTCAGAGTGTTTTGAACCCAAGGAAACTAACTTTGGGGGTGTAGATTTATTGCTTTCAGTCATCAACCCTAACTGATCAGTTAAACATCTGAAATATCTTGGACACCTTGTGCAACCTTTGAAAATTTGGTACTGTTCCATTATCCAGGCAGAGGCCACTAAGGGGCACTAGAGAGAGAAGGATAGTCCATTTTAAAGGGTAGAGTCAAAGGAGTAAAACTATTTCACTCATTTTTGCTGGTTATTCCCTCTCCCCATATCATAAACAAGGGTTGTTTCTACCACAGGTACATGGGTGGGGGGAATAACAGAAAACAGGGGAAAATGGTTTTCCTCCTTCAACCGAACCTCCACCACTGTAAAATTGACTATCCTTCTCTCTCTAGTGCCCCCTTGTGGCCTCTGTGCTGAAAACAGAACAGTACTAAAAATTTAATGCAAGGAGCATCTTTCTGTATTTGATTAGAGTCTATCCCACTTCCACAATGGTATAATTCTACTTTCTAACCTAGGTCTTTAATTTTACTTTGTACTAAATCTGTAGATATCCAAGAGAGCTCATTCCAGAACAAAAATGAGATTGCCATATTCTCTTTCTCCCTCACTTCCTCCTTTTTATGCTGTATCTCCTTCTTTCAAAATTCCTCATCTCAGGCCCCTTCCTCACAGCTGAATAAAATCCCACATTTTCTGCTTTGAACTGGAATATATGGCAGTGTGGACTCCGATAACCCAATTCAAAGCAGTCATTGTAGGATTTTCTGCCTTGATATTTTGGGTTATATGGCTGTGTGGAAGTGCCCTCAGCTTCACTGTCTACTAGGCTTGGGCGGTTTCATTCGTTAATTTCGTAATTCGTTATTAATTCGTATTTAAATTAGCTTACAATCCAATATTGAGCCATGCAGGAATAGTGTGAGGAATAAATTAGATTCGAAACAATTTTTTCAATTTATTTCGTAATTATTTTGTTATTATTTCGTAATTATTTTCGCATGTCTGGTGCAAGTTTTATAGTTGTTGTTTGTTTTATCACATCAACAGTCAACAACAGAGGGAGAGGGAAGCTTCAGAAGTTCCCCCTGTCCCATTTGGAGGTTTTTTTTTAGCATATTGCGCAATAGCGTTTGCCATTAACGAATTGATTCGTAATTTTACGAAATTTCGTATATTTCAAAACTTTTAAAAGGAAAATTTCGGAATTATTAAAAAAAACGAAACGCAAGGGCCCCCTAAAAACAAAACGAGTTTAGAACCAAATTTTTCCGTGGTTACCCAAGCCTACTGTATACTAGATGTTACTGGTTGGAGTTCTGGCCCATCAGTAATTTGGATTCTATCCAGGAATCTAGGAATCAATGAGATATTGCAGGATGAAGTATCAAGTTCTAAGTAATGCTACTTCTGAAAACTTTTAATGTGATCCTATCTATATGGCAATTAATTTAAATGTTTTCCCAGTCCTGGAGGAGAAGGAAGAGGATTGCCTTTTGACTGCCAAGGAGCTGGTTAGAAAATAATCAGCTGCCAAAATAATTTGATTGGCCTTGCCCTTGGGTATAGGATAGCATCAATTTCATGGGAGAGGCATCAGTTGCTGCTCCTTCCCAGGTTGGCACCATTTAGAAAATATGGCTGTGTACCTATAAGTTAACTGATGTAAGTGGAGTAACTATAGAAAAACACCCAAGGGCTTGCTGTTTAGCTCTGTTTTTCTGGCTTTCACAACTATCCACTTATCTTACAGTTTGCACCACTATTCTTCACATAGGATTCAATAAAGAAATGTATTAAAATCAGTGTGTAGATCTTCATTCTTCCAATGAACATAGAATACTACAACTGGCACTCCATATTTATGGATTTAACTTTTGGAGATTTTACTATTCATAGATTTGATTAAATGTCCTCGCTAGGAATCTCTAGGTCCCCCAGTTTGATTCAATGGTCAACTTTCTCTTGTTTGAGGTATTCTCTCAGATTAAAAAATTAGCAACTTGAGTGTCTGTAATTTTTCATTTTTACAGGTGTCTTGTGCCCCTAATTCCCATCAATATGGAAGGCTGTAGATTGAATTGGGCCAGGCGAGCATGGAAGGTTGAACCGCCTGCTATAGAAGATCCTGCCAACTGAAAGTTGGGCAGTTCAAGCCTGGGTTGGGGTGAGCTCCTGCCGTCAGTCCAGCTTCTGCTCACCTAGCAGTTCAAAAACTGCTAAAGATAAATATAGGTACCACTTTGGCAGGAAGATAAAAGGCACCCTGAAAAACATGCCAGCAAAAATCTGATGAGGAAAGGCATCCATGGACGACAGACTCCTCAGTGTGGAAAGAGAAAAAACAGCACCCCCTCTGTTGGAGCTTGTGTTTCAGAATCAGGGTGCTTTGGATGTGGGAAGTGATGTCAATGAGTTTCAAGATTGCAATGGTTTGGTCAGTGATATTGATGTAGAGAATGACCAAAGTGTAGTTTCCCATGAGAATGTCCCTTTAGGATGTGGGGATGATAGTGTGCTCCCTGAATTACTACCAGAGAGTTCCCATGATTTAGAACTTGAAAACAGCTTGGCACCTGCAAAAATAATGACCAAATAGACAGGAGGGGATTAGACAAAACAGAAAAGCTGAACAGCATTCAGCGTTTTGCCAAGCTCCGAGAAAAAAAGATAAGAGACTCTCAGCTAAAGCGAAACCAATTTCTGAGTGCTAGAGTCATAGCTAGGTAAAGGTAGTCCCCTGGCACAGGCATGTAGCCGGGGGGGGGGGGGCTCGGGGGGCTTCAGCCCCCCTCCCGAAATTTTCATGGTGGTTCGCGAAAAGGCCTTACTGGTGCATTATTTAAACTGTTATGTTTATTCATATCATGATCTGATCACCATACTCAATATATCCCATATGCATGGGGGTATTGGGGTAATGATATAAAAGGTTTGCTAGGCTAGACCCTCTTTCACTCAGACTCAGCCCCCCCCCGAAACCCACCCTGAAAAAAAATTCAGCCCCCCCCCCCCCCCCCGAAACGAAATCCTGGCTACGGGCCTGCCCTGACATTAAGTCCAGTCATGTCTGACTCTGGGGTGTGGTGCTCATCTCAATTTCTAAGCCGAAGAGCCAGCGTTGTCCGTAGACACCTCTAAGGTCATGTGGCTGGCATGACTGCATGGAGCACCGTTTACCTTCCCGCCGGAGCGGTACCTATTGATCTACTCACATTTGCATGTTTTTGAACTGCTAGGTTGGCAGAAGCTAGGGCTGACAGCGGAAGCTCACGCCGCTCCCCGGAATCGAACCTGTGACCTTTCGATCAACAAGCTCAGCAGCTCAGTGCTTTAACCCACTGTGCCACCGGAGTCATAGCTAACGAGGAGATAAAAGTTCCAAGTACAGGATATGTAGTCAGATGAAGTATTGTTTGGAATCAAGTCAAGATCTCATCCTTGTTTCATGGAAGCTCTGCTTGGAAAATTCATGTTTTGTTTCATGGTTTTGATTTTTGGATTCTATGATTTTATATTCACGCCTTGGATTCATGTTTCCTGATTTCTTGCATTTTGTTGTGGAAGTTTTGACTTGGTTTTATGGACTTTGCTGGACTATTACCCTGAACTACTTTGTTCCTGCTTTTCTTCTTACCTAATTGGATTTTTTAAAAGTGCTTTTTTACTTTACTGCTTTTTAATTATCTTCAATAAAAGGATTGTTTCCCTACTCAACTGTGTGGTATTTAAAGTCAGAGGGTTTTTTCCTGTTTTAGAGTGCAACACCAAGACAAACACAGCCGGATGCCGGAGGTGAAACGAGGGAAGCTTTGCCTCTGTTTATGTACTGTCTGTCTTTGTCAATTGTATAACAACATTTTATGTTGCCATTATGCATCTGTAATCCGCTCTGAGTCCCCTCGGGGCTATACAGAGGAATATAAATAAAGTATATTATATATTAGAGCCAGATTCAAAATGCAGCACATTTATGTGGCATGATTCTCTGATTCACCGTTGCCTTATAATCAATCAGTTTTAATCAGAGTGTGGACAATCAGGTTTTTTTTATAAACAGATTTTGAAATCCAGGTCTCCACACTGGAAAATTATTGTTTTAAAGCTAATAGATGGGATCATCCATTATTCTTTTCCATGCTGTGCACATAACTAGGGTTAAGTCAGACCTAAACCAACTTTGAAATGTGTATGTTTCTGTGCAGTTCTTCCTCCTTCAAACAGCAAGCTATCTATTTTCTAATGATGAGGAACCAGGTCCTGACATGTTGAGACACAGCGGTCATTTGTTTATATCAGAGTTAGATTTATATGTGTTCATTGTGTTGAAATCACTTGCAGTGCCTGGAATTGGCAAAGTAAATATAGAGGAATTGACAATACTCTCTCCTGCCCAGGACAACTGTCACCATATGGGCTGAACTGCCATCATGAAACAGTAAACAATGTTTGTTGCTTCACAGTTTGCCGTTCAGTCCTGTCTTCAGTTTCAGAGGTGCTAGTCCCAGATGCCTTTTCGTCGCTACCTGTTTATCTTCATTCTTTCATAGTCTCAGCTCTGATCTGAAACAACTCCGTAGGTGGATTCTCTTTCATTCTGATTATAGATAGCTCTGCATAGCTGGGACTGAGTGGCTTGGGTCCACGTGCCACACCAACATCCTGCATTTTGTCCAGTCAGGCAAGTTTGTCCTGCTTTATTGGCTGACAGCTGCACACTTCACGTTGGCATCCTGCCTTCACCATAAACAAAGTCCTTGGCTTTCGATGTTGAGGAAATTCTGTCTTCAGAATCTTTAATCATTTTCTCTTTAATAGTTAATGCCAGAGACGGGATCATAAACTTTTTTGGACTTAGACGAAATTAAGGCAAACCGGGTGAGTGGGCAGTCGGAGGGAGACAGTTAGATAGTCTGTGCACATTCATCAACAGGAAAACCTACCTTGGAGGAAAATTGCGATCTGAAATTTAGCAGCAGGATTGGCCTAATCCTTTCCCAAACCAACTCTTTCCATCTGAAAACATCTCTTTCAAGTGGATCCCCCCTTCCTCTCCACACTTACAAAACTGTGTCATTCAGGCTAGAGATTCTTAGGCTCCTTCCACACAGCTGTATAACATCCACATTGAACTGGATTATATGGCAGTGTGGACTCAGATAATCCAGTTCAAAGCAGATATTGTGGATTATCTGTCTTGATATTCTGGGTTATATGGTTGTGTGTGTGACAGAGGGAGCTCATCTACTCTCTCCCCGGATTCGAACCTTCGAACTGTTGGTCTCCAGTCCTGCTGGCACAAGAGTTTAATCCATTGCGCCACAAGGGGCTCCTTGGGAAGAGATAGGAAGCACAGGGTTTAACTAGAAATGGGAGGTTATGCTGTGTAATGGGGGTGAGTAAAGTCTTAGTTTTCTTTCAAGACAGAATACAAGACATGTCACGGGAAGGTGATTCCTCCCACTCCCCCGCCCCCACTTAGAGGAATGAGGTCCTTTGTCTTAAGGTTAAGATTTTTTTGAATTCAGGTTCCAGAGCGCCTATGCATTGGCCAAAATGGCCGAACCTTCTGGGATTTGAAGTCAAAAACATGGAATAACGAAGTGTGAAAATCATTGATGGAAATACATGATTACTTTGTCAACAAGGCAAATGATATAATCTTCATATACAAGTTAAGCATCCTTTATCTGAATTGCTAGGGAACAAAATTGCTTTAGATTTTGGATTCTTTCAAATTTTGAAATACCTATATTCACATATTGGTATTTAATGAGATATCTTGGAGATGGGCCCCAAATCTAAACATGCAATTCATCTATGTGTCATATATTCCTTATTCATATAACCTGAAGTTCATTTTATGCACAATATTTTAAAATAATTTTGTGCATGAGACAATGTTTGTGTACAGTGAACCATAAGAAAGTGAAGGTATCACTCTCTCGACCACCCATGTGATCAATTTTGGGTTATGGGAGTACCGGCAGTCCTCTAGTTATGAACAAGATAGGTTCTGTAGGTTTCTTCTTAAGTTGAATTTTTATGTAGGTCACAACAGGCACATTTTAAAGTGTAACTCAAAGCATATGTGTGTGTGTGTGTGTGAATGATTTGGATAGCAGAGGGAAGGATTAACACATCCATGGTGTTTGTTTTGCTGTCTGTGCCCCTACTTAGAAGATTTCACTTCACTTTCTCACATTGGATTTTGAAAAAAATGACTTGTTTGGAAACAAGGACTGGTGATAAAGTTTCAGTTGAGACACCTTTTCCCCCATGATAATGTCTCTTCCAGGAGTGATTTTTCCTTCTGAGAGGTAGATTTCTCTTAGTTCCCATTGTCTCACCCCATTCTTAACTAGGAGTCGTGTGTCTGTAACTCAGGGACTGCCTCTACTATTTTTCAGAATTTCACATAAGGGACGCTCAACCTTTACTCTGATCTACACATATACCTTTTTCTTCTCCCGAAACCCTCTGTGTACTTTATATATATATTTATATGTTTATTTATACATTTGTCAAACAAAATGTGTGAGCATACATTCTTCCCTCTTTTTACAATATCTTAGACAAAAAAGTATATCATATTATATACAATCTAACAGTTAAAGAAAAGCCTCTGTGTACTAATGTTAGTAATCATGGGATAATAAATCAGGTTTTCTGAAATGGAGGACAGCACTGAGTGCCAAGAGGTGAAATGAACTGTTTGATCTTGGCACTTAGACCTTCCTGTAACTGGAATGTAAAAGAACTGGGAGAAGAAAGGAATAAACAGACAGTTCTCTCAAATGGAGGTAATAATAATAATAATAATAATAATAATAATAATAATCTTTATTTATACCCCGCCACCATCTCCCCAATGGGGACTCAGGGCGGCTTACATGAGGCCAAGCCCAGACAACATATTACAACATATTATGCAAGCGATGGGGATGTTTATACTGGGACCAGTACTTTCCAAATTATTAATGAATGGCCTGGAGTGAGTAGTCAAGTTTATTGTCAACACTGAAATCAAAAGGAGAGAATAAAGAATTACAGCTTGGAAAATCTTTTATTTTACAGATCCCACAATTCCTCAGCCAGCATAATTCATTCTTGTTGTCTGGGGAATTCTTGGAGCTATAATCCTAAATGCTATGTTTTCCAAGCTTTATTTATAATTGGCATGACCTTTCTTCTAGTTCAGACGACACAATAATACATGATGCCTATAGGCCTTGGCATTTTAGTTGTCATGTAATTTGGTAAGAAAAAAAAACCCACCAGAATAACCCAGAAAACGTCATACCATGCCATGCATTATACTATCACGATTAACACAGGAATGTTAATAAATCTGCTGATATTCTTTTGTGTGCTTATAATGATCATTGTGTAAGGCCATGTATGTCCACACAAAAGCCCTACTGTTTTCTTTTCCTATCTGTTTCCCTCTTGAACTACTAAATCGTTTGTGACCTGAATGTGATTAATAATTCTTCAGGTTTTTATAGACCCAAAGTTTCACAGCACTTGACTATGGTCTCTTTAAACCTGCTGTGGTCCCATAAAACAGCTTGTTGTATAAATAGGTGTAGAAACAATTGCCATTCTATAATTAGCATTATTAGCATCACTGTCCATATACACATAATACTTTCTCCCTACTTTACAAGTCTCATCATAAGAGAAACCAAAGAGCTGTGAGTAACTTTGGAAAGCTTTGGGAGTAATAGTTAGCCCTGTGTTTTCATTTACAGACTGAAATTATCATTTGAACATAAGAATATTCCGAAAGGATGGTCATCAATAGGGATCAATAGGGACAAAAAGTAGGAGGGGAAAAAAACTATAATACTGATGAATTAAAGAAGGAGGTGAAGCAGTCAAAATCTGGAAAAGTTACTTTTGGGGACTACGGTTCCTATAGTCTCACTAGCAATTAGTAGGGATTCTGGGCCTTTTTTCTATGTCAGGAGCAACGTGAGAAAATGAAAGTCACTTCTGGTGTGAGAGAATCGGCCATCTACAAACACATTGCCCAAGAGATGCCCGGATGTTTTACCATCCTGTGGGAGGATTCTCTCATGTCCCAGCATGAGAAGCTGGAGCTGACTGATGGGAGCTCACCCTGCTCCCTGGATTTGAACCACCGCCCTTTGGGTCAACAGTCCTGCCGGCACAAGGGTTTAACCCATTGTGCCACTGAGGGCTCGTAGGGATTCTGGTACTTGTCTAGAACAGGCTCTGTGCACAAGACCATAGGCAAAAGCCTGGCAGAAAGAGACTGGAGAAGCATGGAAGGTCCTGGGAATAAGGGCAAGAAGGAAGAGAGATGTTTGTCGTAATGACATACTAGAGGGCAAGGAACCGGGCACTCCTTAAAGTATAATTTTGCTCTGACCATGATTCATTGCGCTTGGCTTGGGAGACTCTCTTAGCCCTTCTCCTTCTATTAAAACATGTAAACAAAGTTAATGTCTGCCTTCCAGTCTTGCATCAATTAAACTTCATAATACATATCCTGCTTTTAAAGCCCTGTGAAGATGAGAGTTTAAATTTGGCATCCATTAGCCGAGTGGCATCCTGTCAGCATGTTTATGCTTGGAACAACAATACTCATGGCAGAAAATAAAAGAAACCACTAGAACTGTGGATTTCCCTCCCACTATTTCAAGAAGAGGCCATTCACCCCTTTGTTCACAAATCACCAACGCCTTGGAGTAGGACGCTTCCAGACGGCACTAAATCACAGGTTTTAAACAGGGGCAAAAAATCCTGGGACTTCAGAAGAGGTCCACATACAGACCTGTTGGTCCCAGGATTTCTGTCTCCATTGTCCAGACTTGATGCTGTGTTGCAAGATTTAGAGCCTCCCAAGATAGCTGCCATGGGACTTCTGCTGGAAACTACTGCAGTTTTTTAAAAAAACCTCAAGATGTGGATATGTGTATATGTGGAGAATCATTGCACTGAATCACTGCAAAAGTTCTGTTCTTTGTTCTGGTCAGAGAAACGGTGCCCTCCAAACATTTCATTAAGTATCTGCCATACAAACAAGGTTTATGGGGTAAGACCACTTTTGCCCAAGTCAGCACCGCACAATCAAACAGGAATACACACTTTCAAGCCAGGAACAGAACTTTGTCATTATTGACACTTTTAGAGCCTGGCTGCCAGGCCATCTGTCCAGACAGATTTGGTTGTGTACTTGTGGCATCAAACAACACCGTGCTGTTCCTGGGTTATACATGGCTGTTCCTGTTTGCTCTTTTTGTGAAAAGGTGAAGAACATTGACTACGGGGACACAACTTTATCCTGGCCAGAGAAAATGTGCCCTCCACACGTTTCATGAAGTTTCTGACACACAAATAAAGTTTGACACACAAACAAAGTTTTTGCCTTCTACTCAAGTGTCACCTTATTTTCAGGAACTGACCAATCAGAAACAAACATCTAAAATGGGAAGAAACCCAGATTAAAATCCCTTGATTTCGTATTGTAGGGACATACATACATACAACAGAAAGCTTGCTCAAAGGCCCTTCATCAGGATTGACCCTACCATTTGGCAGAATGAGCCAACTGCCTTAGGTAGCAGTTCTCAGAGGTCATCCACAGTAGTTTGCTAGCTAAAGATCCTTGGCCATCCCATCTTTTTTTGGATCCATTGTTACTGAGCTACCTGACTGTGAAAGCACTCTTCTGTGCCAAACTGAGACAATATGTTGTTGCCTTAAGTAACTTGGTTGAACGCAAGTACCTCTTAAATTGTTGTTGTGTTGTGTTCTGCTAATGCATATCTATATGTTCCAATCAACTGTTAAGAACTTCACAGAAGTGGGACAAGATTCTGCTCACCCCTCTCCTCCCTGCAGAAATAACTGAGTTGGAACTACTTTTGCATGTTGAACTCTGTTTGCAGCAATGGAAGCAAGGCCAAGAATGAAACTGGGAGGAAGAGAAAAAGAGAAACGAAGGGCCCGTCCAGGCAGTGTCTTTATTGCCATATCTACTGCAATAAAGGAGAGCGTGTCCAGACAGCGTTCTGGACAGTCCCGAATTAATTCGCTACAAACCAGGAAAACCTTGGTTTTTAGCAAATTAATTAGAAAGTGGATTTATTCTGTGCCTTCTTGGAAGGCATAGGATAAATGCACTACTTCCTCTGTATGGACTACAGTCCAGACACCATTCTCACAGTTTACCGGGCTAAATAAGCCCGGTAAACTGTGGTAATACCCACCCCTCCCCCGAAGCCCCCAGACCTCTTAGAAAAGTAACGAAAACTTACCCTGCCTCCATTTCAGACTTTGAACAGCTCTCCCGGCTAGTAAAAATGACATGCCAGGATAGTGGGGCGGGGGGGGGGGGGGGGGGGAAATTACTCCCCCCCCCCCCACTCTCCTGTCACATCATTTCTACACGCTGGGAGAGCTGTTTGAAGCCTGTAATGGAGTCCAGGCAAGTTTTCATTACTTTTCGAAGGGGTGTGGGGGCTTCGGGGGAGGGGGTGGGTATTCCCACAGTAATGGAGACCAGGTAAGTTTTCATTATTTTTCAAAGGGGTCTGTCAGCTTCGGGGGAGGGGGTAGGGCCTCCAGACGTTCTTCCGGGCTAGTCCTGGGAGAACGTCTAGAGAACGTCTGAGCACGTGCTTTCTGGGGTGGGTGTGGACAGGCCTCCAGGAAAATCTGCATTTTTAAAATGTGGATTCTCCTGGGATAAAGGCCTGTCTGGATCTGCCCTAAAACATTTTAAAAACAAGTGAAAATGTGAAATGGCAGACTATTTGTCTGTGCCAAACTGAGACAATATGTTGTTGCCTTAAGTAACAGACACAAACGTCTTCATCCCACCAGTGGGAGGAAAGCAAAAGAAAGTGGAGGGAACTGCCTTACCCCCATTTCCTTCCATCTTTCCCCGCCACCTAGGGCGGCCAGCCATCTTTCGCCCACTTTCTCCTGCTTTTCCCTTTTTTCGAGATGGGTTTAGAGATCCGTTTCCATGCACTGTTGAAAGAGAGCCCCGTAGAGTCCCACCGGAAGTGCCCTTATGTCATATGATAGCCTCCACTGGACTTTTAAAGCATGTAGAAATGAGGAAATTTTTACATGTGATGAGGTACAAAAATACATATACCTTTTTCTATCTGGAATGAGAGGTAAAAACTGTTTTTCTGCTTTTAATGTCAACCGAAAATGTATCTGTTTATGCTGGCCTTCCCCAGTTAGTAATGATTGTGTGACTGATTTGTTTCTGGGTTTTGTTGTTGTTGTCATCAATTAATTAATTAATTCAATGTATGTTATATTGCTTGGTATTTCTGGAACTGTGATATAGATGAATCTGAAATCTAAACTACTTAGAGATTTAAAGTATAAATGTATTGCTATAAATAATGCTTCTTGGAAGGGGCTGGACTAGATGGCCCTCAAGGTCTCTTCCGTAAAGGTAATAGAAAAGACAGTCTGCCTTCACCCTTCTTGATTCTGCGTTTCCATGCCCTTCTTATTCGTCCACCTAGCGTTTTGCAGATATTCCCTGCTGTTGCTTCACTGCCCTCTCGTCTCACCTCCCTTGCTGGTCAGTGTGCAAGTAATCCCATGGATTCCTGGCATGGTGCTTTGACACTTAGGACTTAAGCCTGAGGTGGAGTTTGGTCTGGACAGTCTGATACTGATAAAGCCCCTAATATCCTCTATTAAAGTAAATGATTTATTTTGCTTTAAGCCCTTGGCAGCTGGAAGTACAGCTCTCCTTCTGATTGCTTTCTTGGAACCAAAGAAGAGCTTTGAGAGTTGCTTTGAAGACAAGTGGACATAAAGAGGCCATGCTATAACCACTTAAAATGGAACACAACAAATACCGAATTTCTTGGATTATCAGGTGCCATGGATTGTAGGAAGCACACTATTTTCAGTATTACCAACAGGAAAAAGTTATATATGGAGGATTCTTTGATTCTAAAACACATCCCATTTTTAGAGATGTTTCTATGGGGTAAAAAATTGCACACAGCTGTATAAAATCCCACATTATCTGCTTTGAATTGGAATATATGGCAGTGTGGACTCAGATAACCCTGTTCAAAGCAGATATTGTGGTATTTTCTGCCTTGGGTTATATGGCTGTGTGGAAGGGCCTTAGAATGGGAGAAATACAGTCTGTGGATGTCCAGGGATCAAAAAGTATCATCCTATCCATGCTCCTTTCAGGATGGCTTCAACATGTCACTGAGTTCCTTCTACTTAAAAGTAATATTTCAGGCTCTCAAAAGTGGCCTCTCTTTAAGTAGGTGTATGTGCTATTGTTGTACAAACAGTAGTTTGATTCTTGCATCAGATAGAAGGCGTATTTCTAATTTCAGTGAGGTTTTGGTAGATACAGGGCTGTCTTGATCCTAAGGGACGTAAGGGGGAGTCTGGAAAGGTGTGAAACAATCCCAGATAACCACAAACAGGGGATGTTTATCAGTTGGTGCTCTCACCAGCCAACATCTCAGAAGAGAGCTGGGCCACTGTGATTCATTTGACCTCAAGCAAACATGAAGCTTTAAGAAATCTATAATTATAGGAGAAAATATTTTCTCTAGCGACGTCCCGACTAATTCTGACCTGCTGCAAATCCATCTTGAAGAGCCAAGTTGCATCATTCATTAATTTCCTCCCTTTCCTCTAACCACTCCAGGACAAATCCCTTCCCTTTGAGGCCCAACCCTATAATAATCCTCTGGAGTGACGGATATGGTATTTGTTTTCTGCTTGCATTACTGTGTATCAGTAATTTCCAAATGACAACAACTAACTGCTTAATCACTACTCAAATTATTGTGTGCCAGCAGCAGGTCTTAATGTGTTGGTGGAAGAACTTGTCTCACACACGTTTTTTGTCAAGAAGTGATTTATAGCCATTGCGGATATGGAGTAGCAACCAGGACCAAGCACCATTTGCACTGATTCAGAATGACTAGCAGAAACAGCCCAGTGTTTTCTTTTTCAGTCTTTACTTTGTTTAGGAAGTGATTGTACAGTTTGACCCCTACATCTGCAGGTGATACTTTCCTGATCTTACTATAGAAATATATACAGTGGTTGGGCCTGTGCCCAAGGTGTGCAACAGATTGTTGAAGGCTTTCATGGCCGGAATCACTGGGTTGTTGTAGGTTGTTTCCGGGATATATGGCCATGGTCTAGAGGCATTCTCTCCTGACGTTTCGCCTGCATCTATGACAAGCATCCTTGGAAAACGTCAGGAGAGAATGCCTCTAGACCATGGCCATATAGCCTGAAAAAACCTACAACAACCCATCTCTGAGGATGCTTGTCATAGATGCAGGCAAAATGTCAGGAGAGAATGCCTCTAGAACAAGGCCATATAGCCCGAAAAAACCTACAACAACCCTGTGCAACAGATTGGTAAATTGGGGTATGAGCCACTTTCCCCATCATGAAGGAAGGTGCTCAGAAGTTCTATATGTGCAATTGCGAGTTAGCAAATAGCATTTCAGGCAGACAATTTTAACGTTTTTCACGCTTCGTTGCCAGTATCAAGGTTTTGTATTGCCAAGTATTTCATCAGGTGGATAATAGCAAACCCTATTGAAATGAATGACATCTGCTGGAAGTTACCGTATCCTCTTTAGCAATGACTTCTGGTGGAAATTTACCATAGAATCACCCAGGGAATCTTAAATGTTCCTTGAGAGAATATATTTTGTTGGAGATGACTACTAGCCCCATACAGTATTGTAGGGGTAGTGAATGTAGGTAGGGAATGGGGTGCAAACTTTCACACTTTGAACTCAGTTTGGAGCAACTGAAGTGAGCTGAGGACAAATGAGGGAAGAAAGAGAAACTAGGAAAGCAGTTGAAAAAGTGTGATGAGAGTGGAGTAATCAGGACCTAATTGGGACAATTGGAGGATATAGGCTCAGAGGCCAGCTTCGATTCCCTGTGTTTTTGATACAGATTGCCAGAATATTCCAAAATCCCAGAAGAGCCTGGAAGTCAACTTCTGGTTTTGGAAATAACATGTTAAAAATCCTCCAATGTGCTCAAAATTGTCATGGCTAGAGTGGGTTCCAGAAATAAATAATTCTATAAATATAAATAAAAAATAATTAAATAGAAATAAATCATTCACTCCATGCACACCCAATAGGGTTTGGAGACGCTTAAGGCAGGAATGGGCAAACTTCGGCCCTTCATGGGTTTTGGACTTCAACTCCCACAATTCCTACCGGTAGGAATTGTGGGAGTTGAAGTCCAAAACCCTGGAGGGTCAAAGTTTGCCCATGCCTGCTCTAAGGGCATTAAGGGCTACAAAAACAGCCTTGGGGGCCTCGTGTAGGACCTGGATATTTAGACATTGCAAAGTAGCCCCATTCAATCAGTCATTGCCCATACAATCTCAGCTAATAATGATTCAATGGCCCAACATGAAGGTCCTCGCTAGTCAATCATGCATTGGGTGTTGAATGGCGAAAGTGGAACACCTGTTGAACACAGGTTAGCCAACCTGCTGATTTGGGGCTCAAAATCTCACAAGGAAACTTAAACACAGCAGCTTTATGTCTCCCAATTTTCACAGAACAAAAACATCAGAGTGAACAGAGTGTGGTCAAGATGGGACATTCTCTTATTCAGCAACAACAAATGATGTATGCAAAGCTTCAGCAGGTTGCTTAGTCCTGAGCCTACTGGGAAAGGCAAGATTCCTCCCTCCCTTCCTTGGCGTGGAAATTTACCTTTGCATTTAAAACTCAGTTTGCAGCAACTGAATGGAGGGTGAAGTGAACGTTGGGAGGAGGAGAGAAGAACTAAGACATAGAATCATAGAATCAAAGAGTTGGAAGAGACCTCATGGGCCATCCAGTCCAACCCCCTGCCAAGAAGCAGGAATATTGCATTCAAATCACCCCTGACAGATGGCCATTCAGCCCCTGTTTATAAGCTTCCAAAGGAGGAGCCTCCACCACACTCTGGGGCAGAGAGTTCCACTGCTGAACGGCTCTCACAGTCAGGAAGTTCTTCCTCATGTTCAGATGGAATCTCCTCTCTTGTAGTTTGAAGCCATTGTTCCGCGTCCTAGTCTCCAAGGAAGCAGAAAACAAGCTTGCTCCCTCCTCCCTGTGGCTTCCTCTCACATATTTATACATTTTAAAAAGTAGTTGAAAAAGTGGAATGAGAGAGGACTAGGTGGGTCTGCCCCGATCAAATCAGGACAGTTGTGGGGTATGCATGCACTCGGTGATTTCAAATCTTAAATAATTATTTGCATTCACCACCTTTTCTCACCTTTGCACTATTTGGAACTGTGTGGGAGCAACTACACCGAAAGTGTGATAACAGGACAGTTAATAACAGGTGAAATAACCTGGCATTTCTGAACCTACAACTTGAGAAGATGTCCTGATCAACAGGTTGTCCACCCCAATTTCTCCCTGAAGAGAGAGACAAAAACAGCCTTTGTTGTTCAGGCACTTACCTTCCCTCTCTTGTTGACAAAAGTGAGACCTTGTCACATAATAAAACATATAAAATTCCCTGAACACTTAATTAATTGACAAAATTAGAAAAACTGACCTTTCTCCCAATGACAAGAATGTAAGAAAGCCTGTTTCACAATGCAGATTACAATACAGTAATTTATTTCAATTCCACTCAAAACCTGACTTGAAGTGATTTCCATTACTGAAGAGAAACATATTAATCACCTTTTAAAAACAGTGCCCTTTTTGTTTTCAAGTTGTTTTGTATCACTCAGGGCTCTGAATCACTCATGCCTTTTAGATAACAGATTGGAGCAAGTTGTGTTCGAAGAGGTCTGAACAAAATAAAAAAGAATTGCACCTGGATTCCTTGTAGTGCCTTCCCAAGGATAGAGTGTTATTCTCATTTGTGTTGTTGTTATTAGGTTGTCAGGAACAGCAACAGTCTCATGCCCAAAGTCTCTCATTCTGACCCCATGTCATCAAGTGGGCCTTTCACGCTGCACATTTATAGCACTATGATTCCACTTGGCATGGAAGCACCCTGTGGACTCCTGGCATTGACAAGCTGGTCAGAGGCACCAAAGGAGCTCAATGGCTGAAGAGCCAAAATGCCCCTAGACGAATTAAGCCACACAATGGCCAACACTGGTTTCATTTTGACCCTCCAGATATTGCTGTACTGCAGCTCCCAACAGCCTTAGCTATGACAGTGAGGAATGGCAGGAGTTGCTGTTCAACTACATCGGGAGGGAGGCATGATGCCTACATTTCTGTTATGGTTGTGTGTGTTTCTGGCCAAATCCAGTCCAAAGATAAAGGTGAGATGGCTCATAGTGGAGAGAACTCAAATGTTTCCATTCATAGCACTCGGTCAGCATGAGAAGCAGCATTAGAAAGTAGTTTGAGGGTTGGACTATGATTCTTGAGGCCAGAGTTCAAATATCTGTTTAGCCATGAAAACCTACTGGGTGACCTTGACCAAGTTATCCTAAGCCTCATAAAACTCCATGATAGGCTTGTCTTAGAGTTGTCAGACATTAGTATTGACTTGAAGGCACACAGCATCAACATCATTGATAGTAACAACAAATCTGGACAGCAGACTAATCAGTAGGCACATTGGTCACTTGGTCTTATCATAAGATTATTGTATTTCTACAATAATAATTGGGAATTATTTCTAAAATTGCATCTATACATAAAGCCAAGACATAATTTTAATAAATATTGATCTCTTTGACCTCTTTGTGATGATGTATAAATAGGGTGCCTTGCAGGTCTATAGGGTCATCATTAGAAAAAGTTGACTTGAAGACAACAATTAACTGACACTTTAGTTTTTATTTATCTTGTCAGAAGTGAACTGAGAAAAGTTATAATATATAGAAAAATCACAAAGTTAAAAACTTGGCATTATACTAAATTTCCTTTGACCAGAAGCTGGCCACTTGGAGTGCCTCTGGTGTCACTGTAAGATGGTCCTCTGTTGTGCATGTGGTTGGGCTCAGATTGCATTGTAGTAAGTGGTCTGTGGTTTGCTATTCTCCACACTCGCATGTCTGGATTCCACTTTGTGGCCCCATTTCTTAAAGTTAGTTCTGCATCTCGTAGTGCCAGAGCATAGTCTGTTCAGCACTTTTCAAGTTGCTCAATCTTCTATGTGCCCAGTGGGGAGTTTCTCATCTGGTATCAGCCACTGATGCACTTTAGTGTATCAAGGGACTAGGATGTTCCAAAATGGTGATAGCTTCCTGGCCTTTGTTGTAAAAACCTATTGGGGTAAATTAAAACATGACAGACTAATGAGAAAATGCACAGTTTTCACGAGAACTCTTAAGAAAACTAGATCTTTAGCAAAATATTGGCAGTTCAATTTTGCTCCAATTTTATTTCTCATGATTTTAGAATATTATTATATTATTTGAAACTACATGTCCTCCATGGACCTCAGTGGGCACAATTGTTATTTGTATGTGCTTTTAATATGTAATAACTTGAATAAATAAAACAGCAGTGGGTGTTGGAGTGGGAGACAAAAAGGTTTCAACAAAAACTCACAGACCGAAGTTTGAGTAGGAGGTGTTATGGAGGCTTCATTGGAGGAAGTACCTGCCAAAGGCAAAGCAGACCTCAAATTTTATCAAGGGCTTTTAGGGTGGAGAACAATTGGAAATTCCACCTTTGGAAACCTCAATGGTAGTAATAATTCAGACTGAAATTACTTCTCCATCATTATAACACTGCAAAGCAGGTATTTGCTGGCCAGCAAGACTCCAGAACTTCGACAGCATGTAATCTGCTTTGCTCTGTTCATATGACATGGGACAACTTTGGAGTGTTTATCTATTTCTATTTCTTTACCAAAATGTATAGGCTGTTTGGTATAATTAAATATATCCAAGTGGTATGCAAGAAATAACATCACAACAAATATTAAGATGGCAAAACCAATAGAGTGCTTCTCTACTGCAGCTGTTTTGTCTTTGTAGAGAAACAAAAATGGATGGAGAAGGGTGGAAGACTGAAAATGGAAAATTATGACATTTGGTGTGAGCATTTTTGCGCACGTATGCCTTCACATCACTGCTGACTTATGGTAACCCCATAAGTCTTTCATGGTAACCCCATGAATTTCACAGAGCAAGAGGTACACAGAGTTGGCTTAGCTGGTTCCTGCCTCTGAAATCTAGCATTCAGAGACTGGTATTCATTGGCAGTCTCTCATCCAAGTACTAACTAGAGCTGATCCTATTTACCTTCCAAGGTGTGAAAAAATCTGGTGCCTTTTGGGTATTTAGGATAGCTATGGCATCTGAATCTCTTCAACGAGGATTTCATGGTACACATCTCATGACTGATTCGCATAATTTGATGGCTTCTGAACCCACACACAAATGTATACTTTGCCCATTTTATAGGAGTGCTGATGAGTTTCTTGTTATACCACCACACTGATATAGCTAACTGAGCTCAGTTATATAAAAAGTACTAGGAACCATTGTTCTAATGGGTAGAATTAAGTTGGACACATATTTGGGATGAGAAGTTTCAGTGGCAGCTAAGTTTGTGTGCCTGGTGTGGATTATGCTCTAAACTTTAAATGAGCTGTCCAAGGTGCTGAATTGCACCCAAAAATACAACTTCAACGTTTGACCAATACAACTCTAAACAAATCTATAAGATGCAGGTTTCAATAAAACTGGAATGCAACACTAGTATGCAATACATCTATGTCTTGCATGCATTTGTATTTCTCGTGTAGGTTTCTAAATAGCATCTGAAGATGAGCATGAGGAGGGAGGATGTGGCATTGCAACATGGACTATTGTTGAGATTGGCCAAACTACACTCAGCAAATTATGGGCAGTAACACAAATAAGATCTCTGGTGATATGCAACTTGTGAAGTTCAAATCTGGAAACTCAATCCTTGCACAGCCAGTTAGAAAAACAAAAGCTTATTATGAATAAGACTTGAGGTTACACTGTGTTTTGTGTTGATCCAGCAGCTCAATCCACCCAAGTAGACAAAGGTTTAGTAGCATTTTCTCTGTGTGTACTGTCATTTGTATTATTATGATGCCACTTTGTTAGGTTTAGAGAAATGAAAGAGACTGGCTTATTTGAAAACCAACCCCTGACCAAGGCAGGTGTGGAATTTAAAAAAGGGATTGAAATAATATGTTTATGGAAATCTACATTTTGATACATAATGCCACAAATGAAGGAATAACAAGAGATGTCATTTTCCATTTTTAGTTGGAAAATCTTTGACTGAGGCAAAAGAAAGGTAAACTCAAAATTATTTTTGTTAGCAAGCAGGCTTCATCTCCACAGAAAACAAAAACATAAAACAAGCCAAGTAAATGCTTGTGGATCAAGTGTTGCTGGTGAGATGGGACCTCACCGCAAACGAGTGAGACAAATGATGTTCAATTTGCAAGCTATCCATATCAACGCTTGATATTATTTGTGACAACTTTTTAAAAGCTCTCTATATTGCAACCCCCCCCCCCCCCCCAAAAGACTTAATTGAATTAAATCTAGAAGTTGTTGCACTCCAGGACAGAAAAAGCCCTCTGACTTTAAACAAATACTGTTGGATGGAAAACAATCCTTTTATTGAAGATAATTAAAAAGCAGTAAGGTAAAAAATACTTTAAAGAAATAGGTAAATCCAATTATGTAGGAAGATAAGCAGGAACAAAGTAGTCCAGGGTAATAGTCCAGAAAAGTCCATAAAAAGCAAGGCAAACTTTCCGAATAAAATGCAAAGAATCAGGAAACATGAACCCAAGGCATGAATATAGAGCATAAAGTCCAAGAATCAAAACCGTGAAACAAAGGCACTTAAAACATGAATTTCCCAAGCAAAACTTTCGTGAACAAGAACGGGATCTTGACTTGATTCCAAACGATGCTTCATCTGACTACATATCTTGTATTTGGGACTTTTATCTCTCTTATTAGCTAAGTCTCTAGCATTCAGAAATTGGTTTTCTTTGAACTGAGAATTTCTTATCTTTTTCTCTAGGAGCCTGGCAGACCGCCGAAGCTCTCCTGTTTTGACTAATCTCCTTGCGTCTATCTACAGTATTTGCTCATTATCTATTTGCTCATTCATTTCTGCAGCTGGGCCAGATGCCGAGCTGTTTTCATGGGAATTCTCTGGTAACAATTCAGAAAGCACACCATCATAGCCACACACCCCAGGGACATTCTCATGGGAAACTACACTTTGAACAGGGACCTCCTGGTCATTCTCTGCATCAAGATCACTGACCACACCATTGCCATCTTGAAACTCATTGACATCACTCCCCACATCCAAAGGACCCTGATCCTGGAGCACAATCGCAGGCTGAGGTCCAACAGTAGTTTAAAATGTACTGCATATTAAAAAGAGAGAGCGAGCCTAGTTTTCAGGTATCCTTTCCCTCTTTTGCAGTGCTCCATGGTATAGTCTATTATAATGCTGGTTCTATGATGAGATAGTGAGGTGGCCACCTTAAGCAACACATTTGGGTATTATGAAAAGGATTTATTAGGTAACTTAAGGGTTGAGGGGAGACACTTGGGGGCTTTGTTGCCTGCAAATGATGTCACTTCTTTTATTAATATGACTTTTATGGTGACTGTACTTTTTTGCCATATCCCTCCATCCTTGAACAAAACAAACATACTCCCATGGCAGCAGACCATAAATAATAATGTGTGGTTTTTTAGTAATGTGTACTCCGCACTCACAAACAAGGGTTGTGTTCTCCTGTCCAGGAGGTTCCCCTCATTAGCAAAGATGGGACATTTCCTCCATTTCCTTTGGATGACAGGAGTTGGGTATATAATACACTGGAACCCTGCAGGGTTCGTATGCCAGGATCCGCCCTGACACATACCGCTGTGGCATCTTAATACTATGCAAATTCTTATTGTCAGACTGCTAATTGTCTAGGTAATGCTAAGCAAAACAGGAAGTTAACTTCATCTAACTTCCAGCTATTTAGTTTCTTTCTCAAATGCAAACATTAGGTGGCAAAGAGGGCAGTGAACTAATGACCCCGCAGCAAAATATGTACAGTATTCATAGAACTATTTGCTAGTAGTTGCTTTTTTATGGTGTTTGCACGTCACACTAATTCATGGTTCATGCTAGCTTGGTTTGTTGCTTTAGCTAAAATTGTTTGCAACTCTACAAAGCTCTGCAATTATAGGAAATGTGTGGTTCTCCAGATGTAATTGGACTTCAACTCCCATTAGTTCCTGACCAATAGCCATGGACAGGCCTGTAGCCATGATTTTGTTTTGGGAGGGGCTGAGTCTGAGTGAAAGAGGGTCTATCCTAGCAAACCTTGTGTATCGTTACCCCAATACCCCCATGCATATGGGATATATTGAGCATGGTGATCAGATCATGATATGAATAAACATAACAGTTTAAATAATATACCAGTAAGGCCTTCTCGCGGACCACCATGAGAATTGGGGGGGGGGGCTGAAGCCCCCCGAGCCCCCCCCCCCCCCGGCTACATGCCTGGCCATGGATGTTTCAGCCCAATATTTGGAAGGCTATGCAGTATGCATTCCTTATGCCAGGCTCAGAGAAAAGGGCATTCAATCAGAACAACATATGAGCAAATCTTTTTTTAAGCGATCCCTGTTTGAAAATCGAATCTATTCCTTTTTACCTCTGCCACACCAAAAAGGGACAATATGCTATCAGTTGCCAACTTAGGTTCATTAGGAGGACTTACAGAAGCCTGGGAAGCAAGGTCAGCAGATGCCAGTGAAAAACAAGGCCTGGCATATAATATCACTAGATGCCAATCATACCTGAGTATACTATTCATAACAATTAAAGGTCTCAGAAATGTATGGGAAGCTAACAAATTGAAAGGGATTATAAGTGGCTGATCACACAATATTTATAAACAAAACAGTTTATAATACAAGGTATTAGCTGAAGTATATTTATATCTCAAGGGGATCTTCAGATTTCAAACAGTGTAATGCAGGGTTATTTGAATGTATGATCTTGCCTTTCATTAACAGACTGAGGATGCATAGTCTATGAAAAGCAAATGCCCGATGCTCCATCACAATGACACTGCTGTTGTGTGCCTTCACGTCCCTGGTCTCCCAGTGTCCTAGCCCAATGTTCAAGCCATTATACTAAGCTGTATTGCCACAAGGAATACTTTATTATTTCTTCATTCCTCTCCTGCTTCTTTTTTTTTTTAAGTCTGTGAGAACTTTGATTAATCATTAGCTTTCTCCAGATGCATAACCAATAAAACATTCAGTGACAAAACAGACTGCCTAAACAGAGACAGATCTGAGGCTCAAATTGGGTTTCACAGATTCTGCAGGAGTTTGGGATTTAGCTGAATGAAATGGAAAAAAAAATATCAAGTTATGGTGGGCTGGGAGAGAACCACAAACTTGTAAATGGCTGGGAAATGGCTATTTATTGATATTATACAATGTGCAATGATTTGCTATCTACTTAAAAAGTGCATTACCAGTCTTGGAAGCATCCACCTTATTCTGATAAGAAAAGGGGGCATTTGGAGGTGTTTTGGGGGTTGGAGCCTCTCTGATGTGATTTTATATGCTTTTATGGTTTAAACTTTGGTTGTTTTAATATTAATGTTTAATATTTGTATATTGGTATATTTCAAGTTGTATTGAAATGCTTTGAGTCTCCATATGGAGAAAAAAGTGGGATACAAATATACAAAAAGTGGGATACAAATATAACAACAACAACAACAACAACAACAGCAACAACAACAACAACTGCAGAACTTGCTGATGGGAAGGTCAGTGGTTCAAATCCACAGAGCTTCTGCCAACCTAGCAGTTTGAAAACATGGAAATGTGAGTAGATCAATAGGTACTGCTTTGGTGGAAAGGTAACGGCACTCCATGCAGTCATGCTGTCCTAAGAGGTGTCTACGGGTAAAACCACCTCTTTGGCTTAGAAATGGAGCTGAACACCACCCCCCAGAATCAGACTTAATGTCAAGGGGAAACCTTTACCTTTACTTTTAATAATAATAACAACACCAGTTCATACTTGGCCTCTGATTTTTTTCAATTGGTGTCTGTGCATGTGTCAACAATCTAAGTCTGCAACAACTGTCGAATCTCAACTTTTATGGCTGTATATTTCATAGGTTTGATTATCACATATTTGCCATCAATAATTAAATGAGATTTTTTTCTTGGAATTCCACAGCCTACTGTGAAAAATCGCATACTAGAAAAAAAAACCCGAAAGTCACAAATGCATAAAAAACTCTATGTGTAATATATTTTTTGTGCTAAATATGGTCAATACTTTTAAGAATTCAGGTTTTATAGCCTAGAGAGACTAATAGTTTTCCTACTTTGTGGGGGTTTTCTGTTCCAAACCTCTGAGAAGCAAAGGGCCTTTGGGAATATATGCAAGTTTGTCATGTTTCCTCATTAACACTCTGTTGTTGTTGTTTAATTGTCTCACTTATTTCAGTAGGATTTCCTTGTGGAAAAGGGCTCTTTTAACTTAAGATCAGAATGTAAACATTCTCAGAAGGAAGTTAGGGCAAAATCCCCAAATGGCTTTATTTAGTGGCAATGAGGCAGTAAATTCATCCCAAGTTTTAGTCTGAATTTATGGCCCCTTCTACACTGTCCTTATATCCCAGGATCTGACCCCAGATTATATGGCAGTGGAGACTCATTTAATCCAGTTCAAAGCAAATAACCTGGGATCTGAACCCGGGATATAGGGCAGTGTAGAAGAGGGTCTTAGAATAACTTTGGCTTCAGCATTCAGGGAGCTTAAGGTTCAGCACTGTGGATAGTTCCTCTAAAACTCACTAAAATCAGGAATGGATTCACCAGCTACCAACACAGGAAGCCTCCCATTTCCGGTGATTCCAGTGGACTTCCAGTCCAGTGTCACAGCAAGTAAACCCTATGTACAACTAGACTCCCAGGCATGATATAATTCATGCAGATGTTGGACCTGATCAAAGAAATCACAACTGCTCCAGCTGAGATGTTAATTAATTAGTCAAATATTATTTGCTATTATCTTGGCCTTGGAAACCCTTATATCAAGAGACAAAAAGCTTTATTTATTCAAATATGGTAGCAAATTAAAATTCATGTCATAATATTTTGTTTGACCGGTGAGTAGAAGTGCTTATGAAGCTACTTTATTACCGTGGCTTAATTGCTGTACCAAGAAACTGTTCTTCCTGTGTGAAAGATGGCTCTCGTGATTCATTAACAGAAATTGTTGGCACCACATTAAAGACAAAAATATCTCAAATAAGAGCCTCCATCTGAGAGCAAATTACTGGTAGCCAGCCCTGCCTCTAGTGATGGCCTATAAACCTAATTCAGCAGATTTTTTTTTTGGTCATGTCAGAAGTCGCTTTTGGTGTGAGAGAATTGGCCGTCTGCAATGACATTGCCCAGGGGACGCCCGGATGATTTTGATGTTTTTATCATCCTTGTGGGAGGCTTCTCTCATGTCCCCGCATGAGGAGCTGGAGCTGATAGAGGGAGCTCATCCACCCCTCCCCGGATTCGAACCTGCGACCTGTCGGTCTTCAGTCCTGCCGGCACAGGGATTTAACCCACTGCACCACCGGGGGCTCCAATTCAGCAGATGTACCACCATAAACCTTGCGTGTTTCGAATCTATTTATAATTAAAAATGTAATGTTTATTTGTGGGATTAACATAACTCAAAACCCACTGGATGAATCGACACTAAATTTGGACACAACGCACCTATCAGGCCAATGAATGACCATCACTCATAAAACACTGAAAAACACAGCAGAAGAGACTTAAAAGCCAAAAAAACAAAAAATACATTACATCACATGTGCAAAACCACACACACATATATACACATATACAGAAATATATATACATACACATACACACACAAAACACATATACACAAACTGGGCCACAGCAACGTGTGGCAGGGGACAGCTAGTGTTATATAAAGGTCCTCACCCTTATTGAAACTCATTTGTTACCTTGAAAAGGTTTATTCTCTGGAATACACTTTGCAGTGCTGTGGCCATCAGAGCCAAAGTGACCTTGTTTCAATATATTTTCTTATTTGGACTCTAGCATAAGATGCAAGGAAAATTTAGAATTTTTTTTTTCATATCTTTTGGGATTAAGCATGTCTTGTTATGCCATCCCATCGTAATAAACTGTGGCTAACTAACTATACTTAACTATATCTTGTTTGAAATTTGAACAAACCATCATTAATTAAATTATTTGGTTTTTGGCAACTTGCTAAACTGTGGCTGATCAAAAATGGAAATGATTTTTTCTGATCTTGTTCTTGTTTCTAGTGCAATCCAGTAGAAACGTACCATAGTACCCCAATATTCTTAGATAGTGTTCCCTCAGGCAAAAAATATAGCAATTTTCCCAAACTTTTTCACTTTTGCAGCAAATGCGGAGGGTTGATTGTCTTTTCTTTATAAAACTAAAACTCCAAGCTCTAAGAAGAAAGAGAGGCCAAGTTATGAATCATGTTGGGAATGTAAACATTAGAGCTAAAACATGTAAAAGCACCGTGATATGGAAACCACTGCTGTTGCAATCACCTTCACTTTAACTGCTGGGGCTACTCTACAAGCACACACATATTCTCAATATACATATACACATATAAACACAGAAATACACAAATATATACACACATATACACACACATATACAGTGTATACACCCATCTATCTCTCTCTCTTTCTCTCTCTATCTATCTATCTGCAAGCATACAGATATACACATATACACAAATATATGCACACACATAAACACATATATACACACACAAAACATATACACACACTGGGCCACAGTAGCGCGTGGCAGGGGACGACTAGTATTATATAATTTACTGGTTTGTAAGTTAAGCTTGCTAATATCTTCATTACTCAGTTAGGTTCAAAGTTATAGTTTCATAAATAGAATTTCTCAGCCTATAGCAGTAGTTCTCAACCTTCCTGATTCTATGACCCCTTAATACAGTTCCTCATGTTGTGGTGACAACCAACCATAAAATTATTTTTGTTGCTACATCATAACTGTAATTTTGCTACTGTTATGAATCGTAATGTAAATATCAGATATGCAGAATGTATTTTCATTCACTGGACCAAATTTGGAACAAATCCCTAATACACCCACATTTGAATACTGGTGGGGTTGGGGAGGGGATTGATTTTGTCATTTGGGAGTTGTAGTTAATCTGCAATCAAAGAGCATTCTGAACTCCATCAATGATGGAATTGAACCAAACTTGGCACACAGAACTCCCATCACCAAGAGAAAATACTGGAAGGGTTTGGTGGGCATTGACCTTGAGTTTTGGAGTTGTAGTTCACCTACATCCAGAGAGCACTGTGAACTCAAACAATGATGGATCTGGACCAAACTTGGCACAGATACTCAACATGCCCAAATGTGAACACTGGTGGAGTTTGGGGAAAATAGACCTTGCCATTTGGGAGTTGTAGTTGCTGGGATTTATAGTTCACCTACAATCAAAGAGCATTCTGAACCCAACCAACAATAGAATTGGGCCAAACCTCCCACACAGAACCCCTATGTTGAACAGAAAATACTGTGTTTTCTGATGGTCTTTGTTGACACCTCTGACACCCCCTTGCGACCCCGTGCCTCAGGAGTCCCAACCCCTAGGTTGAGAAATGCTAGCCTATAGGAATATTTAAAAGAAGACATAGTTGGAATGAATTCAAAAACCCATCTAGTCCAGACAAACTTTCCCTGAAAGGTAGCCATTCAATTTATATTTAAACAAGATCACTTGATAAATCCACAATCAGGATGCATACCCTTTATTTCCTATAGGATGGTGTGTATGAGTGTGTGTGTTAAAGTGTCTATGCATCCTATTTTGCAAGAGGTAGTCGTCTATTTGAAGGAGTCCTTTTTTCTTAGGGTAATCCAGTTGCAATCCAAAATAGGGAATTTAGGGTGAGCACCTAGAAACACACACATCGTTTTAAACCTTTACTATGGTGAGTTGTAGGGCCTATATATCCCAAAGCATGAGATCCTGTTTGATCTAGGGACTTAAAAAGGATCAACACTGGTTAAGACCTGGATGGGAGACTGCCAGTGGATACCAGGTAGGCTATATTTCAGCAGAAGGAACTGGCAAAACCACCTCTGAATATTCCTTACCTAAGAAAATCCTATGAAATTAATAGGGTCAACAGGTGTCTTGAAGGCAGAAATGCATACATAAATGTGCTGAGTTGTATTGTTTTTCTGTTTGAATCATAGTGTGTATGGCTGTCTATACATGCAAATTATCTCATTCTAATTCTATGCAAATTGCTATCCCTTTTGCAGTGATGCATTTCCTCTTTTTTAGATGGTGGTGCGTAAGTGGCTCCCATAATCTGCACAGTACAGGCATGTAGCTGGGGGGGGGGGGGGGGGGCTTGAGGGGCTTCAGCCCCCCCCCCCCCCCAAATTCTCATGGTGGTTCGCGAAAAGGTCTTACTGGTGCATTATTTAAACTGTTATATTTATTCATATCATGGTCTGATCACCATACTCAATATATCCCAAATGCATGGGGGTATTGGGGTAACAATACAAAAGGTTTGCTAGGCTAGACCCTCTTTCACTCAGACTCAGCCCCCCCTGAAACTCAGCCCCCCCCCCGAACCCCTCCTGAAATTTTTTTAGCCCCCCCCCCCCCCCCCGAAACGAAATCCTGGCTACGGGCCTGGCACAGTATATATTTTTTCTTTACCATTCTTCCTAATATGATTTCGAATAGGCAACAGTGGGCCATATGTGACCCAGGGTTCAGGTGCAGCCCATCCCTCCATTCTTATTCCTCTTTCTCCAACAAATGTATAACTTTTGTGACTACATTGTAAAGAAAAATACATTTATCCTCCCTCATATTGAGCTGTCTGTCTTCATGCACTTTGTTCCCAATTCAATTTTGCTGTTCTCCATTCAAACAAGCAACTTGCCTTTCCCCCATAAATCATGGTTCAGAAAGATTTGTAAGTGTCACTTATAATTTGACTTATAAATAAAGTACTTTTTTAAAGGAGAAAAAACATCATTGTCATTTGGAAATAAGTTATCTAGGAATATTCTCCCTGATTTAAAGGGCGTGCGTGCACAATTTTTTTTATTGGCTTAGCACACCTGGAGATATAGAGACCCTTATGAAATTTCCTTAAAAATATATGGAAGTTTTTTTTGTCATTTTCTTAATTGTCGTGGTGCATTATTATTATTATTATTATTATTATTATTATTAATCTCATTTCCTCAACTGCCAACTTTCTCTCTAGAAATCTTTAGATCCTCTAACACAGTGGTTCCCAAGCTGGGGTCCCCAGATCTTTTTGGCCTACAACTCCCAGAAATCCCAGCCAATTTATCAGCTGTTAGGATTTCTGGGAATTGAAGGCCAAAAACATCTGGGAACCCCAGGTTGAGAACCACTGCGGACATGATATGGGAAAATTGAACAAAGAATCACATTTTTTGTTCAAGTTAGGGATTCGTAGAGAGATTTCTGCCTCTCAAGTGAAGGTGAGGTGTCTTCACTCCCTACATTTCTAGCTTTGCAATAATGTCAAATGTCAGCTGAACATTTGGAAATGCAGTTTAGACATCCAAAAAAGAGAGGCAGGCAAAAGTTACTAAGGGAATGTAAACACGACAAACAAGAAGCTGTTGTTGGCAATTCTAAGGGATCTTGGAGGTCTGGAGGTGGATAACTACCCAACCACCCGAATTTACTGTTTGAAGGAACAATAACCGTGGCATCAGATGCTCATGAGGAAAAAGGAAACTAGTTGAACAGCACAGGAATATTATATTAAGGTAGAGTTCAAACTGCGATAGTGGGGTGTTAAATCAATCTACAATAGGAAATGACTGTAGGGATGAGTACAGCAGGAAATGTGTGGGAAACTTGTAAACACAATAATGTGCTTGAAATTGTGGAACCATAATATCTTTCAGTAGCAGCTATTTTGAATTTATTCTCATTGGCCTGAAAAAGATTTCTGCATCACATGCTGTCAGAGAAAAAGATGTTTGGCTCCCTCCTGAGTGAGATCAGGTCAGCCTCCCTCCCTCCTGACAACTAAAGACCTGTCTGTGGAACCAAACATTTGGCCCATCATAGGAATATTTTAAAATTAAAGTGAAAGTGCAATGATCCAGGACTGTTTACGGACAACGGCTATGTATTTGTGATATATGTGATGTTATTTTATGTGCTGTATTTAATAATATTTAATGTTTTATCAGGGGAGTGTCAATTTTGATGTTTTATACTGTTTTCTGCCAACGTAGCAGTTTGAAAACATGCATACGTGAGCAGATCAATAGGTACCACTCCAGCGGGAAGGTAACAGCACTCCATGTAGTCATGCTGGCCATATGACCTTGGAGGTGTCTAAGGAATACGCTGGCTTGTCAGCTTAGAAATGGAGATGAGCACCACCCCGCAGAGTCGGACACAGCTGAACTTAATGTCAGGGGAAAACCTTTACCTTTACTACTTTTTTATTGATGGCACTGAATTGTTGCCAACACTGTGAATTGCCCTGAGTGCCCTTCAGGGTTGAAAATAGTGGCATACAAATACTGCAAGTAAATAAATAAATACATAAATAATTAACAGCAACAACATGCTAGTGCAGTACCATCCTCATATCCATAGTGGATAAGGTTCACATGGCTGAATAAAATTGCAGATAAAAGCAAACTCAATGAAGGACCTTTGGCCCAAGGACATTATATATTTGAGCTGGAGGACCTAGAAAGTTTCTAGGGAAAAAACATATTTTGTCCTACATGAATTAATGAAACTGTGGTTCCTGCCCCAGAGCTCATAGTGCACATTTCAAAAAGGTATCCAAACAAAAAACAAAACAAAAACCATGGATAGCTCAAATTTAAGTTAAATATAATTAAGTAAATGCTGTCATAGAACCCCAGAAATGTAGAATTGAAAGGGATCCTAAGAGTCACCTATTTCAACCCCTTGTAGGAGCAGGATATAAAACATTTCCAGCCAAGGAGGCTTCATAGTGGCACAGCTACATTGCCTGGAAGTTCCTTATGAAAAGTAGAAAGAAGTATTAGTCTGCAAGAATGAATGCAGTTTGATACCACTTTAACTGCCATGGCTCATCCTGGGATTTGGAGTTTGGGAAGGTGACAGCATTCTTTGGCAGAGAAAGCTAGAAACTTTGTCAAACTACCAACTCCTGAAATTCATTAGCATTAAGCCATGACAGTTAAAAGTGGTGCCAAACTGTAGGTGTGATGCTAGAAGAAATTGTTAATTTCAAAATCATAATGAAACTAGAGTTGTATCTGCTAGGCAATCATCTGGACAAAAAAATCCCAATGGATTATTACTACAATATATGATACCCACAGCGAGTATGGTATATGCCCAGAGAAGGAAACATCCAGCCACTCCAATGCAAGAAGAATAGCTGATGAACATCTATGAACTGATGAAACTGATTTTGATGTTTAAGGATAAATCCTTGACCAACTTCAAGAAAGATTGGGACGTGATTATATATATAAAAAATATAGCAAAGATTGGGGCACATTTAAACAATTAGGTTTATGAATTAGAGGAAGTAGAAGTATAGTGTTATCTAACAGTAATAATAATAAAATAAAACTTTATTTATGCCCCGCAGTTGGAAAACAAGGAGTAAAAATCAACAGGCAATGAATGCAAGATTTGTAGAGTAGTTCTAGTAATTGTGTGCCTAATATGTGTTTATTTATTTATGTATGTTTTAGGTTAATCTTTTAAGCATAGGCTGGATGGCCATCTGTCGCAGGTGCTTTCAATGTGATTTTCCTGCTTCTTGGGAGGGGTTGGACTGGATGGCCCATGAGGTCTCTTCCAACTCTATGATCCTATGATTGGTTAGATTTGGTTGTATTAGTTGCAGTAGTTTTACATATATTTAAATTGTGTTTAGTATGTGTGCGTGCGGGGGGGGGGGGGGGTTATATCATTCTTGTTCTTTCTTGTCATGGTCTTAGTTAATTGTTTTTTGTATTGATCAGACCTCACCTGGAATATTGAGTCTTGACACCATAATTCAGAAAGGATAAAATATTTGAATGCCAAGCCCAATGTCTTTGGAAGCGAAGTCTGTTTAGTTTGCAAAAAAGAAGGATGAGAGGGGACGTGATAGCCATGTGATACTGAGGGGGGTCAAGCTTGTTTTCTGCTTTTCTGGAAACTAGAACATGGAGCGATGGAGAAAAGATTCCACATAAACATTAGGAAGAAATTCCTGACTGTAAGAGCTGTTCAGCAGAGGAATATGCTGCCTCGGGGTGTTTGTGGAATCTCCTCTGCAGCTCTTTAAGAAGAGTCTGGATGGCCATCTCTTGAGTATGCTTGATTATGTTTTTCGTGCATAGCAGAGGTTGGAATGGGTGGCTCTTGTGGTCTCTCCCAATTCTACAATTCCAAGCTTTTTTTTGTTGTTTATTCGTTCAGTCATTTCCAAGTTGTTGTAACCTCATGGACCAGCCCATGCCAGAGCTCCCTGTCAGCCGTAGCCACCCCCAGTTCCTTCAAGGTCAAGTAAGTCCATCTTGCCGTTGGTCGGCCCCTCTTCCTTTTTCCTTCCTTTCCCCCTAGCATCATTATCTTCTCCAAGCTTTCCTGTCTTCTCATGATGTGGCCAAAGGACTTCATCTTTGCCTCTAATATCCTTCCCTCCAATGAGCAGTTGGACTTTATTTCCTGGATTATGGACTGGTTGGATCTTCTTGCAGTCCAAGGCACTCTCAGAATTTTCCTCCAACACCACAGTTCAAAAGTGTCTATCTTCCTTTGCTCCGCCTTCCTTATGGTCCAGCTCTCACATCCATAGGTTGCTACATGGAATACCATTGCTTTAACTATGCAGATCTTCATTGCCAGTATGATGTCTCTACTCTTCACTATTTTCTTGAGTTTGGTCATTGCTCTCCTCCCAAGAAGTAAACAGTCCTCTTATTTCCTGGCTGCAGTATTTCTGAATAAAAATAAATTCAAAAGTGGTGCCAAACTGCCTTCATTTTACAGTGTGGATTGAAGTTTTCCAAACTGTGGGTTGTGATACATTAGTGCAGACTTTTCCAAACATTTTATATGGATGACTCATTTTTTTTAAGACATGCAGCACTTCGCAACATAGTCATTTGGTTTTACTAGCAAACTGGAGTTTAAGAAATACAGACACATACATAGATGGTAATAAGGAAAAGATTTCATTCATTTTTTTAAAAAATAAAATACATATGCTTTCTTGTTTATTTCACAAAGATTCGGGGCCCTTCCAGACAGGCCCTATATCCCAGGACGTGATCCCAGGTTTTCTGCTTTAAAATGGATTATATGAGTCAGCATTGCCAGATAATCTGGGATAAATAGAAAACCTGGGATATAGGACCTGTCTGGAAAGGCCTTCAGAGGTTTCTCATTACGTTCGTTTAACACACGTACACACTGCAAGTGACACAGCAACGTGTTGCGACACACCGCTCTGCAGTTCCTGTGTTGGCTGCCGTCTTTTGGTGTGTGGTGTAACGGGTGAGGACAAAAATCTCTGAAATGTGTATGATTACTTTACAACTATGTAATAATAATAATAATAATAATAATAATAATAATAATCTATATAAATAAAAATGTAGTGTTCATTTGTGGGATTAACAGAACTTAAAAAGCACTGGGCAAATTGACACCAAATTTGGATACAATGCGCTTACCAGGCCAACGAGTGACCATCACTTAAAAAAAATGATTTTGTCATTTGGGAGTTGTAGTTGTTGGGATTTATAGTTCACCTACAATTATGGATCTGAACCAAACTTGGCATGAATACTCAACATGCTCATGTGTGAACACTGGTGGAGTTTGAGGAAAAGAGACCTTGACATTTGGGAGTTGCTGGGGTTTATAGTTCACCTGCAATCAAAGAGCATTCTGAACCCCACCAACAAGAGAATTGGGCCAAACCTTCCATACAGAACCCCCATGACCAACAGAAAATACTGTGTTTTCTGGTGGTCTTCGGCGACCCTTCTAACATCCCATCACAACCCCCCCAGGGGTCCCGACCCCCAGGTTGAGAAATGCTGCCTTAAGGCCATCCAGTCCAACTCCCTTCACCAGGGCAAGAAAGCATAATCAAAGCCCTCCTGAGAAAGAGCCATCCAGCCATAGATCTAGTAAATAGATATGATTCACACACACATATGTGCCAGATATAGTATCATAGATTTCAAAGGGACCTCTAAAGAAGGACAATGATATGTTGCATGTTCCAGAGTAGGCAAACCAGACAATCTCTACATCAACACTGACAATAAATACTGTTTACCCTCAAGCATAAAGAAATTACATATATTAGAAACCAGCACTATTTTCCAGGTCACCAGACTGGGCCACAGCAACGCGTGGTAGGAAGCAGCTAGTAATAATCTATATATATATAAAAATGCTCTGTGCATAATGAGTACCTTAAAAAGAAAAGAACCAATGAACAAAATCACACCAAATTTGGCAACAAAACGTCTCACAACACAAGGAGTGACCATCACTCAAAAATTATGATTTTGTCATTTGGGAGTTGTAGTTGCTGGGATGTATAGTTTACCTACAATCAAAGAGCATTCTGAACTCCATCAACGATGGAATTGAACCAAACTTGGCACATATAACTCCCATGACCAACAGAAAATACTAGAAGGGTTTGGTGGGCATTGACCTTGAGTTTGGGAGTTGTAGTTCACCTACATCCAGAGAGCACTGTGGACTCAAAGAATGATGGATCTGGACCAAACTTGGCACAAGCACTCAATACGCCCAAATATGAATGGAGTTTGGGGGAAATAGACCTTGACATTTGGGAGTTGTAGTCACTGCGATTCGCAGTTCGCCTACAATCAAAGAGCATTCTGAACCCCACGAATGACAGAATCGGGGCAAACTTCCCACACAGAGCCCCCATGACCAACAGAAATACTTAAGGCCATCCAATCAAACTCCCTTCATCAGGGCAAGAAAATGTAATCAAAGTCCTCCTGACAAAGAGCCATCCAGCCATAGAGATAGATAGATAGATAGAAAGATAGATAGATAGATTGAGAGTTGTAGTTGCTGGGATTTATAGTTCACCTACAATCAAATAGCATGATAGAATTGAACCAACCGAGACATACAGGACTCCCATGACCAACAGAAAACACTAGAAGGGTTTGATGAGCATTGACCTTGAGTTTGGGAGTTGCAGTTCACCTACATCCAGAAACTACCATGGACTCAAACAATGATGGATCTGGACCAAACTTGGCATGAATATTCCATATGCCATATTCCATATGGAGATGGAGTTTGGGGGAAATAGACCTTGACATTTGGGAGTTGTGGTTACTAGGATTTATAGTTCACCTACAACTAAAGAGCATTCTGAACTCCACCAATGACAGAATTGGGCAAAACTTCCCACACTGTACCCCCATGACCAACACAAAATACTCAAGGCCATCTAATTCAACTCCCTTCACCAGGGCAAGAAAACGTAATCAAAGCCCTCCTGACAAAGAGCCATCCACGCATAGATATAGATAGTTATGGTTCACACACACACAAAAAGAGTATCATAGATTTGAAAGGGAAACCAAACAATCTCCACATCAATACTGACAAAGAAACAGCAAGAAATACTGTTTAACCACAAGCATAAAGAAATTACATATATTAAAAACCAACACTTCCATTACTTTATTTTCCAGATCACCAGACTGGGCCACAGCAACGCGTGGCAGGGGACAGCTAGTAATAATAATAATAATAATAATAATAATAATAATAGACTTTCACAAAATGCATTGCATCCCCATACATTTCAATCTGTTTAACTAATGTATGGGTCAGTACCTCTTGTACGGGTTTGCCAGCAGAAGTGGAATGTTTGGGAAATGCATTGTCAAAGGCTTCCACAGCTGGAATCATGGGGTGTTGTGTGGCTTCCAGGCTGTGTTTTGCCTTCATCTGTGGCTGGCATCTTCAGAGACTCCTCTGAAGATAATGTATTTTGTCAATGGCATTGAATTGTTGCCAACACTGTGAACCGCCCTGAGTCCCTTTCGGGGTTGAGAAGGGTGGTATTCAAATACCGCAAATAAATAAATAAAAAATGAAGATGTCAGTCACAGATGCATGTCAAACATGAGGAGAAAATGCTGCTAGGATGTGGCCACACAGCCCAAAGATGCCAGGTACAGATGCAGGTGAAACATTGGGAGAAAATACTATCATATAATAAATATAATATAATATTTATGATATGTATATTGATGATTGTTTTACTCTGATATTGGCACTGTGCTGTGCCGGTTGGTAGCCGTCCTGAGTCCCTCTGCGAAGGTTAAGATAGGACGAGATACAACTGCCCTAAATAAATAAATAAATACTACTAGGACATGGCAACACAGCCAAAGATGCCAGTCACAGATGCAGGTGAAACATCAGGGGAAAATATTGTTAGGACATGGCCACACAGCCAAAAATGCCAAGCACAGATGCAGGCGAAACGTTGGAAGAAAATACTTCTTGGACATGGCCACACAGCTAAAGATGCCAGCCACAGATGCAGGTGAAACTTTAGGGGAAAATACTGCTGGACACAGTCATACAGCCCAAAAGTCCCAGGCAGAGATGCAAGTGAAATGTTGGGAGAAAATGCTGCTAGAACATGGCCACGCAGCCCAAAGATGCCAGGCACAGATGCAGGTGAAACGTTGGGAGAAAATGCTATACTATAATATCATATTTATAATATGTATATTGATGATTGTTTTACTCTGTTGTTGGCACTGTGCTGTGCCAGTTGGTAGCCACATATTTATACATGGCTATCATGTCTCCTCTGAGCCTTCTCATCTTCAGGCTAAACATGCCCAGCTCTTTAAGCTGCTCCTCATAGGGCTTGTTCTCCAGACCCGTGATCATTTGAGTCGCCCTCCTCTGGACACATTCCAGCTTGTCAATATCTCTCTTCAATTGTGGTGCCATAAATGAGTATTGTTAAATCAGGAGAAAATAATATCATACGAAATATCATACGAAAGCTGACTGGCACAACCTGGGGATCACAACCAGACACAGTGAAGATATCTGCCCTTGCGCTATGCTACTCTGCTGCTGAGTACGCATGCCCAGTGTGGAACACATCTCACCACTCTAAAACAGTAGATGTGGCTCTTAATGAAACATGCCGCATCATCACGGGGTGTCTGTGCCCTACACCACTGGAGAAATTACACAGTGTATAGCACCGGGATTGTAGCGCAGGTGGCTGAGTGTCAGCTGCATTAAGATCACTCTGACCAAAAGGTCATAAGTTCGAAGCCAGCCCGGGTTGGAGTGGGCTTCCAACCAATTGGGTAGCCTGTTGTCGACCTTTGCAACCCGAAAGACAGTTGCATCTGTCAAGTAGGAAAATTAGGTACCACCTTGTGTGGGGAGGCTAAATTAACTAATTTATGAGGCCATAAAAAAGACTCCAGCAAAGCACTCCAGCAAAAGCATGCGGGGAATGCGGAAGTACTTCATCAGTGTCACAGATGGACGATGAAAGCGACAGCTCCCCTGGCGGCCAGAAAAAGTTAAATAGCCTGTCTGTGTATGTCTGTATACGTTGTATGTCAAATTGGCATTCAAGGTTTGCCATATATGTGTACACTGTAATCTGCCCTGAATCCCCCGCGAGGTGAGAAGGGCGGAATATAAATACTGTAAATAAATACAGTGGCCCTTATTTCTCATGCCAGTAAGGTAATGCTCAAGATCACCCTCACCGCACACTGCACTTATATTATAATCCCATATCCCTCCGACACTTCAGCACTTTTTAATCCTGTACCCTACTCCGGCCGGCTCAGTTTTTAATAATGTCCTGTTGTACTGCTTTGTTATTGTTTTCTGCTTTAACTGTTTATTTGCTATGTATTGTATTGTTGTATTGTGTTGGGCTCCGGCCTGTTGTAAGCCACATCGAATCCCTTGGGAGATGCTAGCGGGGTACAAATAAAGTTATAATAATGTTATATTTGGGGGTCACCACAACATGAGGAACTGTATTAAGGGGCCGCGGCATTAGGAAGGTTGAGAAACGCTGCTCTAAATTCTTCCAAAATCGTTTCCTTCTTCATTCCTTCCTTTATCCAATCCCCTATTTTGTCTAATTTTTTCCCCCTTAACTTTTTATCCATTACTTTAAAACAAAAAAAAGGAAATTTCTTTTCCATTACAATTGACACGATAGATAAATAAAGAGAAAATACTGCTAGGAGTGGGCCACACAGCTGGGAAACCACCCAACCCCCCAAAGTTTGGGAAGCTGTATTGGAGAGGGGCCCTGGGGATGCTCCTTGGCCCTGGAGGGCAGCTTGAGATCCGGTTTGGTTGGGCAAAGAAGGCAGGAGGAGGGAGGAAGAAGAGGGAGGCTGAGCTCTTCTTCGGGGTGTTGTTTCCAAGGGCCACACTGGATGGAGAGGGGGAGGAGATTCCGTCCAGCCTGGCCAGGCTTATAAAAGGCCCCCCCACAGCCTGCCCGGGCTCCAGCCTGCCCGGACTTGCAGCAGCAGCCTCTCTCCCTCTGTGGCTCTCCTCCTCCTCTCCTCCTCCTCCGGGGTGTTTTCCACTCGGCCCGCTTGCGTCTCTCCGGCAGCCGGGCGGGGCTATGCAGATCAAACCGGCGCTGATAGGCGACCCAGGCATCTCCTCCACCTTCTTGTCCAGCCCAGCCTGGGGATAAAAGGAGAAGGAAGGGACGCAAGGGAAGAGGTCAACCTTGGCTTCAAGGCGGAGAAGCAGAGGCCCCAGGAAAGCGGTGGGCTCCTCCAGGGGCTCTTTCCCCCCCGAAACAAGCGCGGGTCCTCGCCCCCCTTGGGCGCATAAGGCCATCCCTTTCCGACTTCAGCTACAGTGCTAGCTAAGTTTGGAAAGACCAACACGCTCTTCTGGGTTGCTGCTCTTGAAGGAGTGAGACAGAGAAAGCAAGCAAGCAAGCAAGACTGAACCTCTCCTTGGCTTCCCTCCTTCCATTGCCAGCTGAGCATCAACCATGGCTCGGGGAGCAGCACAGCACCAAAGAAGTGGCCAAGGATGCTGCGGTGAGTCTTGCTTTGGGTTTCCTCCTCAGATTTGGGTTCCAGCTTTGGCTCAGCTCTGCTTGACATTGAGGGAGAAACACATCACCCTCCTTGCTTCAATATTTCAGCGTAATCATTATCATAACAAAAGATTGCCCCAGGCACTGCCAGGCCATCAAATGCTAATCAATATTTATTTATTTATTTCGCAGTTTTCTATACCGAGCTTCTCAACCTCATTGAGGGACTCAGCCCGGTTTCCAGCCATAAAAAACATATACACTCATTAAAATATCATCTATCACAATTACAAAAACAGCGTTAAAAACACTATATATAAAACTACAGTGGTCAGTCGTCCTATTAAGATGGATCTACCTCAACTTCCATCTAGGGCCCTATGGTGTTGTCTCATTCATCGAAGGCCTGACTCCACAGCCACGTCTTCACCCGTTTCCTAAATGTTAGGATGGATGGGGCGGTTCTGGCCCCCAGAGGGAGAGAGTTTCAGAGTCGCGGGGCCACCACCGAGAAGGCCCTGTCCCTCGTCCCCACCAGGCGCGCTTGCGAGGCCGGTGGGACCGAGAACAGGGCCTCTCCAGATTTATTTATTTACTTTACTTTACTTGTATACCGCAGTTTCTCAGCCCGACAGGCGACTCAACGCGGTTTACAACAAGGATAAGAATCAATCAACGATATACAATTTAAAACCATAAAAGCATAATATACAATATTGACACAACAATAGACAACACAATGCATCTCATAACTAGAGTCGTGATCCAATCCGTCGTCTAAATTTCCATTCCTGTAATCATCACATTGATTGCACTGTTTAACCGAATGCCCGTTCAAACATCCAAGTTTTTAATCTTCTTCGGAGCACCATTAGCGAGGGGGCTGATCTTACCTCCATAGGAAGGGCGTTCCACAGCCGGGGGGCCACCACAGAAAAGGCCCTGTCTCTCGTCCCCGTCAGCCGCACCTGTGAAGCAGGCGGGATAGAGAGCAGGGCCTCCCCAGAAGATCTTAGGGTCCTGGCGGGCTGATAGGCAGAGATACGTTCGGATAGGTAACTTGGGCCAGAACCGTTTAGGGCTTTATAGGCCAACACCAGCACTTTGAATTGAGCCCGGTAGCAAATCGGCAGATGATCTTAATAATCTTGATGGTTTGTAGGGGAGAATATGTTCGGAGAGGTAAACAGGGCCGGAGTCGTTTAGGGCTTTATAGGTCAACACCAGCACTTTGAATTGTGCTCAGAAACTAATTGGCAGCCAGTGGAGCTGGCGTAACAGCGGAGTGGTGTGCTCCCTGTACCCAGCCCCCGTTAGTAATTTGGCTGCCGCGCGTTGGACTTGCTGCAGCTTCCGGGCAGTCTTCAAAGGCAACCCCACGTAGAGAGCGTTGCAGTAGTCTAATCAAGGTGGTCAGTTGAAAGATTCCCACCAAGCTCCAGCAGACAAGTGTTCTTTGCCCCACCCTGGTCATGCCACAGATATATAAACTCGCTTTTTTAGTTCTAACAGACCTCACTACCTCTGAGGATGCTTGCCATAGATGCAGGCGAAACGTCAGAAGAGAATGGCTCTAGAACAGGGGTCCTCAAACTTTTTAAACAGAGGGCCAGGTCACAGTCCCTCAAACTGTTGGAGGGCCGGATTATAATTTGAAAAAAAAAAACATGAATGAATTCCTATGCACGCTGCACATATCTTATTTGTAGTACAAAAAACACTTATACACAATACAATAATTAAAATGAGGAACAATGTTAATAAATATAAACTTATTAGTATTTCAATGGGAAATGTGGGCCTGTTTTTGGCCGATGAGATAGGATTGTTGTTGTTGTTGTGTGCTTTTAAGTATTTTCAGACTTAGGTTGACCCTGAGCGAGGGCCGGGTAAATGACCTTGGGGGGCCGCATCCGGCCCCCGGGCCTTAGTTTGAGGACCCCTGCTCTAGAACATGGCCATATAGCCCGAAAAAACCTACAACAACCCATCATGATATTAGTTTTTTGGTCATGTCAGAAGCGACTTGAGAAACTGCAAGTTGCTTCTGGTGTGAGAGAATTGGCCGTCTGCGAGGACATTGCCCAGGGGACGCTCAGATGTTTTGATGTTTTATCATCCTTTTGGGGAGGCTTCTCTCATGTCCCCGCATGAGGAGCTGGAGCTGATAGAGGGAGCTCATCCACGGTCTCCCTGGATTCGAAACTGCGACCTGTCAGTCTTCAGTCCTGCCGGCACAGGGGTTATGATATTAGTGAACTAGATCTTCTGGAGGGGCTCTGCTCTCGGTCCCACCACCCTCGCAATCGCGTCTGGTGGGGATGAGAGACAGGGTCTTTTCTGTGGTGGCCCCCCGGCTATGGAACTCTCTCCTGATTGAGATCAGATCTGTTTCTTCCCTCCTGACCTTCAGGAAGCTAGCGAAATCCTGGCTATGGAACGAGGCATTCCCAGAATGATGGCGGAGACTGGCAATTGACTAAAGTTATCGACCCCATATGCGGACTGAGTGGGACACGATTTTATCTTGACGAACTGGCTTTTATGTATTTTAATTTATTGTTGATGTACGATGTTTTAGATTGTATTGTTCGCATTGAATCCTCTCTGTTAGCCGGCCTGAGCCCCTCTACAGAGGTAGAGAAGATCGGGATACAAATGTTTTAAATAAATAAATAATAAATTAGTATGTTGTCTTTTCTACTTGCCAAGGGGTCTTTCAAGGAGTGCATCCATACTGTACTTTGGCTACAGCTCAATGCAATGGAATCACAGGAGTTGTAGTTTGACAGGGTAGTGTACAATTGTCTCGGCAAACTACAACTCCAGTGATTCTGTAGCATTGAGCCATGAGAGTTAAAGGGCCTTGAACTGCTTTCTTTCTACAGTGTAGACCAGTGTTTCTCAACCTGGGGTCATGAGGGGGTGTCAAAAGGGTCACCAAAGAACCATCAGAAAACACAGTATTTTCTGTTGGTCGTGGGGGCTCTGTGTGGGAAGTTTGGCCCAATTCTATAGTTGGTGGGGTTCAGAATGCTCTTTGACTGTAGACGAACTATAAATCCCAGCAACTACAACTTCCAAATGTCAATATCTATTTTCCCCCAAACTCCACCAGTGTTCACATCTGGGCATATTGAGTATTTGTGTCAAATTTGGTCCTGATCCATCGTTGAGTCCACAGTGCTCTCTGGATGTAGGTGAACTACAACTCCAAAACTCAAGGTCAATGCCCACCAAACCCTTCCAATGTTTTCTGTTCATCATGGGGGTTCTGTGTGGGAAGTTTGGCTCAATTCTATTGTTCGTTGGGTTCAGAATGCTCTTTTATTGTAGGTGAACTATAAATCCTACAACCTCCCAAATGACAAAATTGCCCAACTCCACCACTATTCCAATTTGGGTGTATCGGCTATTTGTGCCAAATTTGGTCCAATAAATGAAAATACATCCTGGATATCAGATATTGACATTACGATTCCTAACAGTAGCAAAATTACAGTTATGAAGTAGCAATGAAAATAATGGGTTGTTGTAGTTTTTTTCAGGCTATATGGCCATGTTCTAGAGGCATTCTCTCCTGACTCTAGAACATGGCCATATAGCCCGAAAAAACCTCCAACAATCCAGTAATTCTGGCTTGAAAACCTTCGACAAAACAATGAAAATAATGTTATGGTTGAGGGTCACCACAACATGAGAAACTCCATTAAGAGGCCATGGTATTAAGAAGGTTGAGAAACACTGGTGTAGACACACCCTGAGTTGATCATTCTTTCAGAGTCCTCCTGTGCTCAAATGTAATTTTCAGTCTTTTGTATCTTGAAGTCGATTGTTTAAAGAAGTGATTCCCAAACTTTGGTTGTACCACTGTTTTGGACTTCGGCTCCCAGAAAGTCTATTCAGATTCTCCAACAGTCAGGAATCCTGGAGCTGAAGTCCAAAATATCTGGAAGACCAAAGTTTGGGAAATATTAGCTTAAAGCATTTGTATGAATAGTACATTCTTGTAAGTGTGTTATTTGCCTTTATATATTTGAAATGCTTGGGGCCATATGTCTCTGAGATTTGGTACTTTCCACATTTTTCCATATTTGTATATGCACAATGAACCCACATAGTGTATTTGTTTGAACATTGGACTCTAGAGACCATTCACCGATGGAAACTCTCTGGGTATCCTTTGGTGACTCACACTCTCAGCCTCAGAGGAAGATGAGAGCAAAACCTGTGAACAGCTCTTGCTAAGAGAAACCCCTTACTAAGATTGCTGTAGATCAGTGGTTCTCAACCAGGGGACCCCAGATGTTTCTGGCCTACAACTCCCAGAAATCCCAGCCAGTTTACCAGCTGTTAGGATTTCTGGGCGTTGAAGGCCAAAAACATCTGGGGACCCCAGGTTGAGAACCACTGCTGTAGATAGAAATTGATTGGAAAGCCCGCAGCAACTACCATGATTCTGTAGCACAGTGGTTTGCAACCTGTGGGTCCCCAGATGTTTTGGCCTTGAACTCCCAGAAATCCTAACAGCTGGTAAACTGGCTGGGATTTCTGTGAGTTGTAGACCAAAACACCTGGGGACCCACAGGTTGAGAACCACTGCCATAGCATAACAAGGTATCCCACATATAAGCACAAAATCAATTGACGTTCAGTAGATACTTTATACCCTTAGCCTGAAGGTAATTTTAAACCCACTATTTTACATCTGCGATGCCCAACTTTGGTCTTCCAGGTATTTGGGACTCCAACTCCCAGATGCCCTGGCCAGCTTGTCCAATGGCCAGGAGTTCTGGGAGCTGAAATCCAAAATACCTGGAGGACCAAAGGTTGGACTCTGCTGCTTCCAATCATTTTGTGCGTGAAGCAAAGTTTGTGTTCACTGAACTACTGGAAAGCAAAGGCGTTGCTGTCCCTTTGTGAACTATTGAATTTTGGAGCTTTTGGGATAAGAGGTGATTGATCTATAGCAGTGGTTCTCAACCTGTGGGTCCCCAGGTGTTTTGGCCTACAACTCCCAGAAATCCCAGCCAGTTTACCAGCTGTTAGGGTTTCTGGGAGTTGAAGGTCAAAACATTTAGGGACCCACAGGTTGAGAACCACTGATCTGTGGTAAAGAGTGAATTCTTATACTTTGCTTTGCTTGAGTATCCTTGGCCATCTTCTCCTCCCACCCGAAAGGTGAGAAAGCATTCAATGTGCAGTGGAACCCTAGAGAGTCTCCTTGCCTTAAAAGTATAGGTTTTTGAGGAACGTATGTATTTTGTAATGGTGAGGTAGGTAGCTGCGTGATGTATATGCAGACTACATTCCTACTATAGGAAAAGGTGTTTCCGAACACACAAAGGGTATGCTGGGCAACAGGTCAGAGATACAGTAGATGAAAAGTCTGCAGAGTAACACAGCAATCACTCCATCGTCTTGCCACTCTTAGAAGAGCCCTGCAAGTTCAAAACTATGTGGTGTAACTTCAAGTATTTTTCATTTGTTTTTGAAAAGGACCGACACATCTTTGTGAGAGAACTAGTGTGGATTAGTAGCCAAGGGTTTATGTTAAAAACTACTATTGGAATTTCGTTTAGCTTTCTCCATGAAACAGCATGTAGGATAAAGCTCGGCTGTTTCCTGTTATCAGTCCCAACTCAGCTGTATATGGTCTGGACGGCTGTATCTCCCATGTAGCGTATGCAGGATATCTGATACAGAGGCCCCTTCCACATGGCTATATAAAATGCCACATTTTCTGCCTTGAACTGGAATATATGGCAGTGTGGACTCAGATAACCCAGTTCAAAGCACATATTATGGTATTTTCTGCCTTGATATTCTAGAAGGGCCTTGAGATATCTTTGAAGTTAGAAATGGGATTGAAGCTGTGGGTAGCAGAGTTTGTGGCATGAAATACTCAGCAGAAAGCCAATTATTTGAAAAACGCTTTCAAACTCCTTAATCTGTCCATTTTCACATGTGCTGGGCTACAACTCCCTTCTATTCCGTAGTTGTGCTGGATATGGATAATGTGGCTTGTACAGGGTGAGGCAGCATAACTTCCTTATTTCAAAACTTAATAAAACCCATTGTATGAATCAGAATTTTTTTTATAATGTAGGCACATACCTAAAGTTTTGTTTTACGTAGTTTTGAAGATCAAATTAGGTAGGTGACGTCCCCCAATTTCCATTCTCTATACACTGAGTAAACCGATTTCTGCCGTTTGCCATGACTCTTGCCAGCATAGCAGGCGTTATGTTGGTATTTTCTTCCTGGATGTTGGTCTTCAAATCTTGTAGGGTCCTTGGATGATTCACATAAACATGGGATTTCAAAAAAATAAAAAAAAAAACCATAGGAAAAAATCACAAGGGGCCAAATCTGGAGAGCAGGCCAGCCACTCCAAATCCGCTTGAAAAGTAGGCCTCAACAGCAAAAGCACACTCCTCACTGTTCCAACACATGATGGCGACTGAACTGTGCCAGGACAAAACTTTATACTCCCGCCTCTCGAACGAGACCACTAGCGCTATGTCTTCAACCAACTGAATGGCGTGCATTTTAGAAAAGGAACTTATGCTGCCTCACCCTGTAGTTCGGTCCAGCTGAAGGGAAATGGCGCCAAGTTGGGGAAGGCTGCGGCTTTTAGTAAAAGCCATTGTTGAAACAGGCAGGGATATATTTTTTTCCAAATAAAAATGTTATTTGAAAAGCCACACAGTTGTGATGCTATGTCAGTATGAAATAAATGTATATAGGTAAGCCCCAAGTTACAAACAAGATAGGTTATGTAGGTTTCTTCTTACGTTAATATGTTTGCGAGTCGGAAAAGATACATTTTAAGTCTAGCCAAATGTGTATATAATATATTAGCTTTGGATAAGGAGCCTCTGGTGGTGCAGTGAGTTAAACCACTGTGCCGGTAGGACTGAAGACCGACAGGTCGCAGGTTCGAATCCGGGGAGAGCGCGGATGAGCAGGGACATGAGGGAAGCCTCCCACAAGGATGGTAAAACATCAAAACATCCAGGCATCCCCTGGGCAATGTCCTTACAGACGGCCAATTATCTCACATGAGAAGCAACTTGCAGTTTCTCAAGTCGCTCCTGACACACACACACACAAACTTTGGATAGCATTGGGAAGTGTGAACACCCCTGTGGTGGTTGTTTTGCTGTCTGTGCTTCTGTTCAGAAGATTTCACCTCACTTTCTGTCCCTGTGAGAATTTTGAAAAAATTGACTTGTTGTGTAAACCAGGATTGGTGATAAAGCTTCAGTGGAGAAACCTTTTCCCCATGATAGCTCTTTCAGAAGTGTATTTCCCTTCTTAGGAGTAGATTTCTCTCACTTCCTGTTGTTTCACCCCCATTTGTAACTATGAGTCTTTTGTAAGTTGAACGTTTGTATCTCAGGGACTGCCTGTATTAGCTTTTATGTTTATTATTTTGAAGTGTAAAGCGACGCCAATCATACAAGGTTAACCAGTGTGCTGATGCGCAAAGAAAAGTGTTCAACAGCCTGCAAAATATGCTTGAGTTATCTACATCAGTTCTCTCATACTTTTTTCTTAGGATCCTGTGTGAGTTACTTCACATCAGCAAAATTCCTCCTGTACCTTGGACATGCCCTGTCCACTTGGGTAAGTACTTTATACCTACACCTGAAGGCTTTTATTATAATGTGTTGCATATAATCATATTGTTATTGCATGATTCATCAAGATGTTTAAGAAGAGAGCCATGAGTTAAGATATCTTGTCACCCAGTTGTAGCTGGATGTTCATGAGATGAAGCAGTGACTAAGGCGCTGTAGATTTTAGTCCAAACATTAAAGGAGCTATTGAAGGTGCTGAACTTTTTGGATAAATGGGCCAGCATACTTTACATTTTGGATTAAAACCTGGAGCAGTTTCACTATACTATTAGCTCCCGCTCTAGTCACAAATCATGATGCTTGTAAACTGTGACGCAATATAATTTACTAAATTATATTCCAGCCTGGTGGTGGTGGTAATGATGATGATAATAATAAGAATTATATTGGTTACCCCCTTTTCTAATGACTTGAGGCAGGTTACAGCATAGTTAAAATACATAAATTAGTAGTTCCCAACCTTTGATTGACCAGGGACTACTTTGACCAAGGGCCATTCTCCAAGATTAGTATCAAAAAAGCTACGAATCGGTTTCTGGTCAACTTTAGATTCTGTTTGGTTATTTAGGGTGCTGATTCAGAAAACTGCATTGGATAGATCACCTCAGCTCTATTTTCTGATACAGAACATATGCCATCCAGTAGTCATCATCTGATCACCCACAGAAAACCATATTTAATAAACCTTGGCACTATAAGAAGGTTTCATGAGACTAGTCACTCTTGTTTCAATGGTGTAGTAACAGTGAGGCCACGGATCATATTTTACTTCTTGTGGACCACTGGTTGTCCATGGACCACAGGTTGGGAACCACCGGGCCATAAAATACATAAAATAAAAATCATAGAAAAAAGATGAAAATTCCAGTACTAATAAATGTAAATGTAAATATCCCTTTAGCAAAACATGCAGGTTGCAGTGGTACCACGCTGTGCTTGGGATTTCTAATGCTGGTTTAATGCTTCTGCAAATGTGAAAGTATATAGCTTTGGCGGTCTTACTTCCATTCAGTGCCATAATAAGGCGTAATCCCTAAAGTTACTTGCAGAACATTCTTGGAGTCTTTGATCATATTGGCAACTCTACATATTAGTAGAATCAGGATTAAAATGCCTGAAGTTTAGATAAATTCTTTAGGGCTTGCTTAGCATGTTGCGTTATATTTTGAGCCCCAAGTAAAGCATTATGTATTTTAAACATTTTATATTGTTTTACGTGGTTTTAATTATTTAAATTTTTATTGGGAATATATTAAAATTGATTGTTTTGGGGAGCCACTTTAAGACCCACTCTGGAAGAAATGGAGCATACAACATGAAAATCTTTCATTTATATTTTTGAAAATATGATTTATTGGCTATTTCAGATAGATTCAGGGGTTTTTCACTAAATCCACGTGGCGCACCTAAACATCGCGGCCAACACACTAACACGTCGTAACACACACTTTGGAAAGCTCTGATCCAGAGTTACACATTTGTGACTAGTTCATGAACCCTATGTATTCCTTCATTTTGTATATAGAGATTGTGAAAGTTCCTCAGTTCTAATTTACCAGGTAGCAGTTGCTGTGATTGATAGAGATCTGTTCTTCTCCTGTTTGGGAATCAGTTGGTTAATGTCCCCACTCTGCTCTTCTCCAGTATGTCACATTGTGAACAGAGGACCTGATATTATGGACTATAAGGGTGTAGCCAAAAATGGCTGATTGGTTTGACTTAGGCCCCTTCTACACAGTCATATAAAATCCACATTATGTGCTTTGAAGTGGATTACGTGGCAGTGTAGACAAAAAATAAATTCAGTTCAAATCCGATAATGTGGATTTTATGCTTTGATAACCTGGATTTTCTGGCAGTGTAGAAGAGACCTGTAGCTCAGGGATGAGCAGCTGATGAACCTAGCTTTCTTTCCTATGTCCTACTATACTCTAACCTCAGTAGACATCTAAAAGTGATCAAGTTCAGTTAATTTGTTCTCTCCTCAATGCCTTATGTGGGAAGGGGGACTGAGAAAGAGAAAAGGCTATGAGGTGGGAGGAAAGAGAAAGATTTGGTTTAGTTCTTCACCTAATTGGACTGGCAACCTCTCATTCAAATCTAGCATGATTGTCTATGCCGGTGACCAGTCCTCTAGGTGTGCATCTACATTTGTCCTTGATGTGTGCATCTCATATGTAGGTTATAAGATTGTGCTTTGGCTCATTAAAAGAAAGTAGCATTTTAAAGATTTCTTTCACATAGTCATTATAATGGACTCACAATTGACTATAAAACTCTGGATTCACAATTGACTATAAAACTGAAGGGCTGGAAGAATAAAAAGTAGATTTTGTTTCACAACAGAGGACAGAATAGGAATAGAGTTCTGAGTAAAGTGAATCATTTGTTGTGTGGGGCCTTCAAGTTGTTTCTGACTTATAGTGACTCTAAGGTAAACGCATCATGGGGTTATCTTGAATAGATTTGTCCAGAGGGTTTTTGCCATTTCCCTCGGAAACTGAAAATGTGTGACTTTCCCAAGGTTACTCAGTCAATTTTCATGGCTGAGCAGAGTTTCAAACCATGAACTCTAGAGTTACTGCCCAAAACTATGCCACACTGGTATGCACTACAGATGACATTTCAATGTCATATGGTGATGCTGAGGTGACCTGATCATGGGATTTTCTTGGCAACATTTGTTCAGAAGGGTTTACCCTTGCTTTTCCTTAAAGCTGAGAAAGGATAACATGCCCAGGGTCACTAAGTGGGTTTCCATGGCCAAAAGGGGATTTGAACTCTGGCCTCCTGTGATCCTAGTCCGACTCTCAAACTCAAGTTACTTCCCAACACCAGCATTAAATGACTGATGTTGTGAGTGAGATCAGTGCCAGCTAAAAACTATCTGGAGCAGAAGGTGCGCAGTTGGCTCCAGCTTGTGAGGATTAGTGAAAACGATTAAGGTCAATGTTCCTTGATGGACTATCTGTTAAAGGCTATCATTGCAGTATCAATGAAAAACAGCATTATATTCCATTGATTTTGTTGGAGCTTGCTCGTAAAGTAGAACTTGCTTAGCATGGTGGTGTGTCCGTAAAATGAAGGACAGCTTCACAGACAGCATTTTAGTGTTCACTTAAAACTGTCCCTTTCAAAGTGTACACTGGACAAGATAAACTGTGGGTGCAACAGACAATACATCAGACATAAACACTTGATGTAGAACAACACTATCCTTAATTGAAAAACACTTTGCTGGTAATGTGAATTCTGTTCGGATGCAGGTGTAAACTATATGAATAACCCCCAGATTTAGTTTACTAATAGCTATTTTTGACTCCCACAACAATCTTACGTTGTGCTTTCTATTGGAAAACAAACAGTCTAAGAAACATATTATATGCTTGGTAATTTCTCCATACAGTACCAGTTTGTATGTTTAAAGGATGAGGCTGGGAGGGAAGGAGGGAACAATACACATCCAACTTCATAGGATGAGTGATGCACATGTTGTGGATGTATAGGACAACATGCCTTCCCTTTGGTGATCAATTAGGAGTCAAGGTGTCAAGCATGGAAATGCTGTGCTTAATGTTAGATTGTGAGTTGTCAACCCACTCAGTGTTTAATCTGAAATTTAATGTTTCTGCTGTTGTCTTCATGGGATTCCTGAAAATGTCCTTGACTGACATTGATTTTTAGAGGCACATTAATATGTGAACACAAAGTTCACATATTAATATTAATATGAACACATATTACTACTTTCCTGGACTTCGAGGAAATAATAATAGTAATAATAATCTTTCTTTATATACTGCTCTATCTCTCCAAGGGAACTCAGGGAGGTTTCCAATTATAAACACCAAAAACATACAGAGTAAACAACATAAGCATAAAATTATCAAAATAACACATATACATTCAAAATAATCCATCTCTATATTCTTCATGCATAATGTTAGGACCAAGATTCTAGAATGGGCCTAGACAAATTAAAAGGGAAATTTATTTATTTAGGCCATTTCATCATGCAAATGCAAATCCAGAATTCACATTACCAGCAAAGTGTTTTTCAATTAAGGATAGTGTTGTTCTACATCAAGTGTTTATGTGTGATGTATTGTCTGTTGCACCCACAGTTTATCTTGTCCAGTGTACACTTTGAAAGGGACAGTTTTAAGTGAACACTAAAATGCTGTCTGTGAAGCTGTCCTTCAATGCATTCACATGCTCTATTAAAAGATTTTATAGTTTTTAAATGCTGAATTGATACTAGGCTGCCGATTTCCTTCTATCTATATCTCTTTTCAGACACTTAACATGTGATAGCTGGTCTCTTGTTAACTGGCAGATGAGAAAACTGTGTGTATTTTCAGTGGTGGGATCATAGTTCTGTTCTGATATCCACAGTTCGCATTTCTGTATACTTATTTTGAATGACAGTGAAATAATTACAGCCATATTTGATCCCTCAGCACCTTTTCTAATCAGACTCAGCATGCTATCAGAATTTCTGGGGTCATATCAAAATTTTCCACGACTTCAGCCAGTGACTCTCCCAACGCTTATGGGATGGATTAGTTTATAAGTAAACAGAAATTGAAATAGAGTTCATGTCAGGCACAGTTTCTAGGACCACACCTTCCTCGGTGAGCTTTAAGTGCTGTGTAGATAGAGGAGACTCCAGAATGGGACTCCAGCCAAAGGAACCGGCATGAGAAATGTAAAGAACCACCCTATGAAGAGGATGTCATTGTGGATTATAATGGAATGCATTAACTTAGAGATAGGATACTTTTTCAATACAGTATGTTTGTGTGAGGAGGAGGGCAGGTTGAGAGAGGACTTGAAAGACATTTATGTATACTGTGGGGTGTGAGATGACCCAACTGAGAAGAATACTGCAGCAATTTACCCATAACATGAAGTCTTACATGTGGCCTTATTTAGATGACTGTAAGTGAGCATATATGCAGAACATTGCCACTAAAAAAAATCTCTTGCCTGTAAAAATAATATAAAACAGGATCAGCAAGACTAACCATGTCGATTACCACAATTTATTTATTTATTTCGAGCTCTTATAACCCGGTCTTCTCGACCTCCGAAGAGGGACTCAGGCCGGCTAACAGCATAGGATTAAAATACAATAAGATAAACCACAGTAAACATCATAATACAATAGTGCAAAAATACATTAAAATACAATTATACAACTTACAACTTACAAGATGCTTATGAAAAAAAGTAAGTCTGAAACTGAAGATTTCCAGCAGAGACATTCAGCCAACATGACAAATGCATGACTCCATACCAAAGCATGGATAAGCTTTTTGGACCACTGATCTCAAAATGTCTGGGGAATCTACTGGTGATTATGATGATACTACATCATATTTTGTCAATGAATCCCTCCCTATAAGAGCCTTCATGCTTAAAGGCTTTTTGCAAAAACAGTCATTTCATCAACCAGATAGTTGACAGGAGAAGTTTATAACCAGTACTATTCTGTTGTGGAAGATCAGCAGGAAGTCAATTCTTTCTCCATGCCATTTAGACTGGGAATTACAATGAGTGTGTAAGTAATTGACAATGACTTTTGCTTAAAATATGTGGTGACATTGCATATTTTATAAGTTGCCACACATGTAGTGCAAACTTACACCTGCAAAGCAGGCACCATTGTATTCTTTGCAAATCACTTTCCGATGAGTATGCTTAACATTCAAGCTATGAAACATATCCATACATATGCTTACTCTGATCAGAGCTGGGGAACTTTTCCTTTTGGGGCTAAAGGTTCCAAAATCCCAGAAGTAACTTTTCCAAAATCTGTATCTAGCCCAGTGGTTCTCAACCTGTGAGTCCCCAGGTATTTTGGCCTACAACTCCCAGAAATCCCAGCCAGTTTGCCAGCTGTTAGGATTTCTGGAAGTGGAAGGTCAAGACATCTGGGAACCCACAGGTTGAGAACCACTGGTCTAGCATAAGCAATGCTGTGGTTGAAAGGGCATGCTGCTAATCAGAGAGTGCAGCCTTTGGAGCGCAGGTCAGTGTTAGGCATCTTGTTAGTGCGGGTTTGCTTATGATGATCATTAGACTGAAAATTATTTGTGGTACAAACTCCATCTGTTGACCTTCCTCAGTGTTCTATGGTAGATGAATGGGCATTATATATGAAAATTTGTCTTTGGGATAATGTTTTTAAATGTTTTATGGTGTTTTTGGACACCGAATCGTTGCCATTGTAAACCGCTCTGAGTCGCCTGAGGGCTGAGAAGGGTGGTATACAACTACAGGAAATAATAAATAAATAAATAGACAAGATGTGTTCAGAGTGAGCAGCAGGCCACATGCCAAGGGGCTCCTATTACTGGGTGCCAGAGTATCTCCAAAGGGTGGCCCATTGCGGACTTCTGGAATAACATGGACATGGTTCTGTGTTTATCATCCTCTTTTTTGTTGCTACTAGTTCCTCTTTCCATTCAAAGCATGTGAATAGTTTCAAGGGAGGAAAAGAGCAAATTCTTCCTCACTCAGCTCTCTCTGCTGGGAGAGTGGTGTGGATTGGGCCCCAAGAACAAAAACAAAACACAAAAGTAGTGGAGACAGTAAATAAAAAGACGGAGACCCATTTGGAGGAAGTAAGCTTAGCATAATGGCATCTTGTCCAAACCGTACTCCTTGGCATAGAGACAACATTGTTGGTGCAACATTTCTTGGCAGGGGGTTGGACTGGATGGCCCACGAGGTCTCTTCCAACTCTATGATTCTATGATTCTATATACAGCCTGTGTATCTTGAAATGAACTGTTTCCTTCCAGGGAGATCGTATGTGGCATTTCGCAGTGTCTGTCTTCCTCATTGAACTATATGGAAACAGTTTGCTCTTGACTGCTGTTTATGGCTTGGTCGTGGCAGGATCAGTTCTTCTTCTGGGAGCCATAATCGGAGACTGGGTAGACAAGAACCCCAGGCTCAAAGGTCAGTAATATTGTATAGATTTACTAGAGGACATCTGCATTGCTTAAGGGTGATCTAAGGGCCCTTCCAGACATACCTAAAACCTTTGCCGAAATGGATTAAAGTAACCTGCTTCACCGTGAGTGCTAGTCCCCACCCCCTTCCACAACCCCGGGATTTCCTTCCTGGGGTGGCTACATGCTATCCCAAATGAAATTGGGATTGCATGAAGCCACCCTGAACCCCCCCAATTTACCCCGTAAAACTTACTTGAAAAGGTTCTTGGCAGCCATGAAACCTCTCCTTGCGTTGTACTGATTATTATTTATTTATTTATTTATTTATTTATACCCTAATTTATCTCTCCCAAAGGGGACTCAAGGGGAGAAAATAACACCTGAGGAGATGGGAGGGGTGAGGAGGAAAATCCTTCTGCACACCACCGCCGCCTCCTCCCATGTCATTTCCTCCCCTCAGTCTGATGCGAGGAGAGGCTTCATGGCTGCCAGGGACCTTTTTCAGTAAGGGGCTAAATTTGAGGCTTGGATGGAGGGGGATCCTGCTCCTCTGGGCTTTTCAAACTTGAAGAAGCGAGATGGCTGTAGGAACTCAGAGTCAGTCCCCACAAGCCCAGTGCCTCATTAGACCTGGATCTTTGATAAAGCTCCGGATCTAATGAGGTTTTTAATTCATACAGAATAAACCAGGGAAACCTTGGTTTACACCACATTAATTCGCTTTTATCAGAAGCATCGTTTGGATGCCTCCAGTAAAACCCAGAGAGGTCCCGTGTTTTGGGCCCTAAGACTGCAGCTACTGGATAAATCCATGGAAACCACTCCAGATAAGATCTGGGAATGTTCCTGAAATACACATGGCTACCCTAGTCAAGGTCTCATCAAGGCTTCCTGCCATCATAACTATATGGCAAACATGTATTGTTCCAGGCCTGAGATAAATCGATAGATATACACACAATTGCTACAAGCTCCATTGCCCTAAACTTTTTGGCAGTGCTTTCTAAGGTTGTTAGGAGTTAAAGTTGAGCAACAAGTGGGGGGCACACATTTTAGCTGCAATCCTATGCATGATTCCCTGTGAGTAAGTACCCAGGAAGTCATTGGCACTCATTTCTGAGTAGATATGGGAGTGTCTCTTTAAAAATTGTTACAAAAGTAATTGCCCCTAATTGCCTGATCTAGTTGTGTGTTTACACTGTGACTGAGTTCAGTTGAATTGACTCCAAGGCTAGGTGTAGCTAGCTAGAGTTACAGCTTTAAAATAGTACTTGTAAAATATGTGGAACGAGGACACCACATCTCAGTAACTTTAGTAGTGACAGCAGGTACGCTTAAATATATGTATTTTGTCTGTTGGACATTGCACTTTACGTGTAATGTAATTATATGACGTACTTAAAGGTAATTTTAAATAATTAGTTCCACAAGCAGTGAACTTCATCAACTCAAGCTGGGTGTTTCCTCTTTGATTGTAGCGTTAGCATTTTTGAAACACCGCATCTTAAATATGAAGAGGCAGCAAATTGGATGGACACATATTTCTTGTTTCTCTTTGAAGGCTAGTCTTTTACAAAGAAGTATTTTTTTTTAGCTGACAGGGTACATCAGCCAGTATCCCTTTAGACTAAGGATTTTATCTCAATTCTTATTGTATATTCTTCATTAAAATGCTGTGGTCAATCAGGTTTTGTATATAGCAGTGATTTCCCAACTTTGGTCATTCAGATGTTTTGGTCAAGCTAGCTGGGGCATCTGGGAATTGAAGCCCAGGAGAATGAAAAATTGGGAATCACTGCTCTGAAATGTGCCATCTGATTGACCATATCATTTGTAAATGAGGAACACACAATAAGAGCATCACTGTTATAGATGCCACATTAGTTTCGTTCATACTTCTTTCTTTCGCCCTCTGTCCCAAGTTTTTGAAGAAAATCACATATGAACTGTGTTTCCTTGAATGACAGCTGGGGTTCTCTAGGAATGCCAAAGTACAGTACAATCCATTTCGTTGCCAACTTTTTCTTCTTATTGGAGAAAATGGGGGGAGACTGTAATGATTAATTGGCCAAGTAACTTAGGCTGGAGTCCTGTATCTACTCACCAACGACTCAACCTATGGGTCCCCAGATGTTGTGGCCTTCAACTCTTAACAGCTGGTAAAATGGCCAGGATTTCTGGGAGTTGTAGGCCAAAACTTTCATTGGACTTATTGCTCAGTAGACATGCATAGAAGTGGACTTTTCAATTGTAGCAACTAGTGCAGGGATGGATCAATTATGAAGCTTTCTCAAGTTTCTCAAAACCTCAGACTTTAAAAGTATTTTAAAATATTTTCCCCCAAAACGATTCTTTAATAATCTGGATGAGGTCTTTTTGGGGACTGAAAAACCAAAGGACAACAAACTGCTGCTTCTGGAGCAAGGATTTACTCTTCCTCACAACCCCAATGCCTTGAAACATACAAAAAGATTTTTGAAATCCCTGTCCAAAACCAGAAGTGGAAACTGGAATTCACTTTGGGTTTCATTCTTGGTCAGATGTGGTCTGGACAAGGGATGTTGTGCATAACATGTCTGCATATTTCCTGTTATCAGTGTTGACACAGCCTCAAGTGTAATCCGTCTCCCTTTATCTTTTGTCTAAAACAGTGGCCCAGACGTCCTTAATTGTGCAAAATGTGTCTGTCATTTTGTGTGGAATCCTATTGATGGTTGTCTTCATTTATAAAGCTGATCTTCTCACGATGTATCAAGGGTGGCTTCTTGTAAGTACACAAATCTTCAAAACCTTTTAAAGCAGTGGGATTGTTATATATATATATTTTAAACATCAGTTTTCTCATTGTGGCAACCCCTTTGTTAAGTACTAAGATCTACTGTGACACAATGTTGGTGATTGTTGTTGTTTTCTCTTTCTTTATTTGTGGAAATTTCATTCTGTCTCCACAGACTTTGTGCTATATTCTGGTCATCACAATCGCAAATACTGCAAATCTGGCCAGCACAGCCACTGGAATTACTATACAAAGAGACTGGGTTGTCGTCGTTGCTGGTGAAAACAGAAGCAAATTGGCAGGTGAAGTATATTGACTTTTGTCTACCTTAAGATGTTTCACTCTGGGTCCTTGCAGACAGGCCCTATATCCCAGGATCCGACCCCAGGTTTTCTGCTTTAAACTGGATTATATGAGTCCACACTGCCCAGATAATCTGGGATAAAAAAACTGGAATCAGATCCTTATATATAGCGCCTGACTGGAAGGGCCTACTGTGTGCTTGGATTTTAGTGAACAGAAACCAGCAGGGTTTTTCTTAGATAGCAGGCATCATAAATCAGCAATCCGGTTATAAAGGGCACTTCAGACACGTTTCTACTTCTTTGGTCTGTTTCTATTGAGAGTAAAATATGGAATCTGGATTACCAAGTAGTCATAGAGGAAAGATTCAAAAGCTGGAACTCCACTGCTATATGATCCAGTTTCTAAAACCAGATTATATGTTTTGAACTGAATTATATGAGTCTACCATGCCATATAATCCAGGTGAAAGCAGATCATCTGGATATAAAAACCGGATTAAATGGCAGTGCAGATGTGGCCAAAGACATGGCCATGTTAATTTGGAGTATCAGTATGGAAAAAGATTTTGTATCACCTTAGAGACTAAAAGTTGATAGGTTTTGTAGGGAAGTTGACTGACACTATAGAATTACCTACTCCCATGGCTCCATGCTATGGAAATGTGGCAGATATCGGTTTTCAAGGCCTTTAGCCTTCTCCTCCAGTTTCCTTTACAAATGCTTATGCCACTAACTTCATTCTCTCGGTTTAGTCTCTAAAGATGCTGTAAGATCCCAGTACATGCAGGTAGCCCTATAGTCGTGATTATATTCTTTAGTTCTTCGTTATTTATTTATTTTGCTGTCAAGGTTAGTCAGACAAACTTTTTAGTAATTTGTACTTTTAATCAATTCTTTGTCACCTGCCTTGTTATGAACAGTTTATTTATAGTGTAAGGGCAGTGCTTAAGGATCATAATATTTCTACTAGGTAAAATGAGTTTATGTTAGTGTACCTTTTAATAAGAGGAATGAACTATATCGCCACCCATTAGTATAGGGATGGACTGCTTGTGGACCTTGGGATATTATTGGATTGCAGCTCTCATCATCCCTTATAATTGTCAGCGCAAATTAGGACCGATGGGGGTTACAATACAACAACATCTGGAGGATCATATATTCCTTACATTAAGGACAGGGCCTTTTCTGTGGTGGCCCCCCGACTCTGGAACACCCTCCCCAAAGATCTTAGACAGGCCCCTACGTTGGCAGTATTTAGAAAGAACTTGAAGACCTGGCTCTTCCGATGTGGCTTTCCAGAATAGGAAAACTCCAACAACAAGTTCCAGAAGCACTTTATTAGAAATTAAGATTGCTAGCACACTGCACTTACCCTATAATCCTTACATATCACCTGTCACATCAGCACTTTTAATCTGTACCCATTACTCTGGGCCGGCCCAGTTTTTTTGTGTCCTGGTGTATTGTTTTACTGCTTGTTGTTTAATATTGCTTTAACTGTTTTTAATTTGCTTTAGGTTGTGTATTGTTATGTTGTGTTTTGAGGCCTTTGTAAGCTGCATCGAGTCCTTCGGGAGATGCTAGCGGGGTACAAATAAAGATAATAATAATAATAATAATAATAATAATAATAATAATATGGAGATGATATAGGTAGAGTAGCTTCTTGAGCACTTTGGCCACAAATATATTTTGTAATTAAGGGGCCTTTCCAGACAGACCCTATATCCCAGGATCTGATCCCAGGTTTTTTGGTTTATCCCAGATTATCTGGCAGTGCGGACTCATATAATCCAATTTAAAGCGGAAAACCTGGGGTCAGATTCTGGGATATAGGGCCTGTCTGGAAGGTCCCAAGGAAATTAACAAAGAACTCTTAATACTCATATTAATTGTGGGTTTAATCAAGTTATACAGTATTTCAAGTTCTTTTAAGAGGACCGGCTCTGTGTTTGCGTAAATGTGGGTTTTCTCGATGATCATATTGTGAATGTTATATTCTCACATGCTGCCATATAGACATGAATGCTACAATACGAAGAATTGACCAGTTGACCAACATCTTGGCCCCAATGGCTGTTGGGCAGATCATGACTTTTGGCTCCCCGGTGATTGGATGTGGATTCATTTCTGGCTGGAACTTGGTCTCCATGTGTTTAGAATATATGCTACTATGGAAAGTTTACCAAAAAACTCCTGCTTTGGCTCACAAAGCCAGTTCAAAGACTGAGGAATCAGAACTGAAACAACTGAATGTACAGAAAGGTACCAATATTGTAAATAATTTATTTGACAGACAACAAATGATCTATAGCACAACCTTATGCATGTATACAAGTAAGAGCTCAATAGTATGTATAGAATGGCAGACCTGTTCACTCCCCTCCCACATATAATTATTCCAGAAATGTTAGCTCTGTTTTCAAGGTCTGTGAGTTTCCAATTACTCTTGCTTGCTTTATTCATTCAAGTGCGGAGTCATCACTCTTATGATTTCTCCTCTTCCAGTTGCCATTTAAAATGCTGCATATTCCATAAACTGTTAACGTTGTATGCATTCTGAGGACCGGAGGGTTTAGTTATTTTTCCGTGCATACATTTTGGATTATAGCAAGAGAACCATAAACAAAACTCTGCTCATAAAGCAGGCCACTCGTGGCTCTTGCAAACAGAAGGGGTGGAGAGCTGGCATTGGGAAGCTCCCTTTTAGAGTTTGCATGGAGGCAGATACAGTGCTGAAAACATTCCAGTCTCTATTTGCAGAAAGCTCACCTTCTGCAAACAGAAGAGGGACTTCCAGAAATGGAAGGACGTTTATTTGAAAATTGCTCTTGTTCTTTGCCAAACTGTATTGAATACAAGCCTTGGCAATGATGCCTGCTGTGATTCTAAGACTTCTCACAGTAAAACAGAGACAAACATTGAGCTTTTCCTGGTTATAAATAGGACTGACATAGCAGTTAAAGTGGTGTCAAATTGCATTAATTCTGCAGTGTAGAATTGCAGTGTAAATGCAGTTTCACACCACTTTAACTGCTATGGCTCAATGCTATGCAATCCTGGGAGCTGTAGTTTTACAAGATCTTTAGCCTTCTCTATGAAAGAATGCTGATGCCTCACCAAACTACAAATTCCAGCATTTCATAGCATTGAATCAAAGGAGTCTCAAACTGCATAACATCTGCAGCATAGCTGTACCTAGTTAAAAAAAAATCCACACAAAACATTTTAGGAACCAGCATTCTCTGGTTTTAGCCAGATGTTTGTATTGACATAATAATAATAATAATAATAATAATAATAATAATAATAATAATGTATTGTCGAAGGCTTTCCTGGCTGGAATCACTGGGTTGTTGTATGTTTTTTCGGGCTATATAACCATGTTCTAGAGCAGGGGGCCAGATACGGCCCTCCAAGGTCATTTACCCGGTCCTCGCTCAGGGTCAACCTAAGTCTGAAACGACTTGAAAATACACAACAACAACAACAATCCTATCTCATCAGCCAAAATCAGACCCGCACTTCCCATTGAAATACTGATAAGTTTACACTTGTTAAAATTGTTCTTCATTTTAATTATTGTATTGTTTTTAAGTGTTTTTTTCCACTACAAATAAGATATGTGCAGTGTGCATAGGAATTCATTCATGCTTTTTTCAAATTATAATCCGGCCCTCAAACAGTTTGAGGGACTGTGACCTGGCCCTCTGTTTAAAAAGTTTGTGGATCCCTGTTCTAGAGCATGACCATATAGCCAAAAAAACCTACAACAACCCGATAGTAATAATAATCACAATTACCATCTGTCAGCTGCAAAAGGCCACCCTATTGGGAACTGCATACATTTTTCGCCAATACATCACATAGTTCTGGACACTTTGGAAGTGTCCAACGTGTGATCCAATACAACAACCAGCATAGTGATCTTGTTTGCTGTGTACTAATATTGTTGTGTTTCTAATAGTAATAATAATAATAATAATAATAATAATAATAATAATAATAATAATAATCGATCTGTCAACAACAAAAGGCCACCTTACTTGGATCTGCACACATCATTCAAAAATACATCACGTAGTCCTAGATGCTTGGGAAGTGTTCGACGTGATTTTGTGATACAAAATCCAGCATATATATCTTGTTTGCTGTGACATACTGTGTTGTTGTGTTAGTATAATAATAATAGTACAACAACAGCAACTTCATTTGTATCCCGCCACCATCTCCCAGAAGGGATATGGGCAGCTTACAGAACAGCACCTAATAGTACCATAAATACATAAAATACAAGTAAATTACATCAAAATTTATAACAATATCAATTAACATAAAACAATACTTACAAAGATAAAAGCCCCAGCTCAATTTAAGTAAAATACTCAATAAAGTACGGCAATAACTACAATACAGCCACGTTAAAACATCCCAGCCACAGCCGAATTCTAAGAAATGTAATTAATGTACATTGAAATACAACTGAAATGTACTTAATGTACATTGAAATGCAATTGAAATGTAATTAAATTGAAAGAAAAGCTTTGGGAAATTCCAATTTTTCGACTACAACTCTCAGAACTTGGTCGCCAACATGGCAAAGTCCTGGGAACTGTAGTTAAATCAGTAGCCTTTCTGCACTCTGAAAGAAAGTACCTGACCAATTAGGTTCTGCTGGATTCTAACTATGCTTCTGACATTAGTGGGCTTCACAATAAATAAAGTGCATTTCATCATATCTGTGGTGGATCAAATTCTGTCAAGCAAGCCCTGTGATGGGTTTATCTGAGGGCTGTCAGAGATCAGAAATGAAGCGAGCCCTTCCACATAGCCATATAATCCAGAATATCAAGGCAGATAATCCACAAGATCTGCTTTGAACTGGATTATCTGACTCCACACTGCATAGAATCTAGTTCAGTGTGGATTTTATACAGCTGTGTGGAAGGGGCCTTGAAAGCACACAACAGCAGCAAGAACAAAGACTGACAATATTTAACCCCTGCCTCTTTCTTCAGATGGTGAGCCAAAGCCCACCGAAGGTGCCCAGCTCATTGGAGAAAAGGAGGAGGCCATTGTGTCACCCAACCCAGAGGAAGAGGTCAGCTGCCTTTCTCGAATGGCTGAGCCTTTCAGCACCTTCCGCGATGGATGGGTCTCCTACTACAACCAGCCTGTGTTCCTTGCAGGCATGGGCCTGGCCTTCCTGTACATGACAGTCCTGGGCTTTGACTGCATTACAACGGGCTATGCGTACATGCAGGGGATAAGTGGCTCCACACTCAGCCTCTTGATGGGGGCGTCTGCCATTGCAGGAATCCTGGGCACAGTGGCCTTCACCTGGCTGCGTCGCAAGTGTGGACTGGTACGCACAGGCATCATCTCCGGAGTGGCACAGCTTGCGTCGCTGGTCTTGTGCGTGGTCTCTGTGTTCATGCCCGGCAGTCCTTTGGACTTGACAGTTTCCCCATTTACTGACATCAGAGCTAGATTGTTTGAAAGCAATCCATTGCCTACGATGGCGCCTGAAGGCAATCTCTTTGAAATCCCCTTTACAACTGCAATGTCGCCTTTGGTCAATGGGTCTACCTCTGATCCAGGGCTGGCTCCTGACTCTGTGCCTCTTATCTCTGTTAGCCTTCTGTTTGCAGGCATCATTGCTGCAAGAGTTGGTAAGTTCATGCCTTTTCTTGTCTGAAGAAGCATATTTGTAGATTATTTTCCTTACATCGTACATTGATAGAAGTTCTCAGTCTTGACTCCCCAGATGTCCTTGGACTCTCAACTCCAGCAGTCTTATTGGGCATGGAGTTAAAAGTTCCGCAACAAGTGGAGATCATTGTCACTCTTGTCAGAAAAGGGAAGTGGAGTGTTAGCTGAATATCTCATTGCTAAACCTATAGTAGCACACTCCTGCAGTCCCAAATACTACTAACCTCACCTGAATATAAATTGGGTTCAGTGGTGAATGTGTACAGAAAACTGTAGTCCAAAAGTAGTACAAAATACTACTAACCTCATCTGATATAAAATTGGTAATGCCAAAGTAGCTATTTAGCATTCCCTCCTTACATCTACATATCTACAGATATATATTTCTCTCTGTGTGTGTGTGTGTGCCTATTGACTGATTTATATATAGGATTGGATCCAGCAAAAGCCTCTCATGGAATGCAACTTCCAACTGGAAGAGGTTTTAGATTTCTTAGGATTTTTTTTATTGGATGGAGGCTATGGCCCCTTCTACACTGCCATATAATCCAGATTATCAAAGAATTATTCTGCATTATCTGTTTTGAACTGGATTATATGAGTCTGCACACTGCACTTGCCCAGAAATCCAACATACCATCTGTCACACCCAGCACTTTTTAACCTGTACCCATCATTGGCCCAGCCTTGGTTTTTATTGCGTAATGGTGTAATGTTTTTGTTATGGCTTTATGTTTTTAATTTGCTTTGAACTGTATTGTTATTGTTACGTTGTTGTTGTGTTGAGGCCTTGGCCTCTGTAAGCCACATCGAGTCCTTTGGGAGATGCTAGCGGGGTACAAATAAAGTTTAATAATAATAATAATAATAATAATAATAATAATACACTGCCATATAATCCAGTTCAAAGCAGATAATTTGGATTTTATATGGCAGCGTAGAAGGGACCTATATTTATTTATTTCCCTCCCATTGCAATCCTGGATGTCTCCCCAAGAAAAAAAAAACCTTGATTCTGTGTGACATGATTCTGTGAGTTGCAGAAAGAGGTATGAATTGGCAAAAACAAATGCTTTTCTACTGGTAGAATAAAAATTCTGAATCCAAGACATAGTCTTTTGCAAAACAAGGAAAAACAAAACAAAACCTCCACATTATCCTGACTTTCACTTTGAATTGTCTAGCACCAACTGTATATCAGTACTGTTAATATTAACCATAGATTGTAAATCCCTTGTTAAGAGAATGGTCATGTTGCAGCTGTCTCTAAATTTCATGGTCTGCAATTAGGTTTCTTAATATGTTTCATTCATTCATAATTATCCTGAATTTGGATATCAATCCTACACCTTCCTTGGGTGTAAGACCCATTTAAGAGCGTGGGGCTTGTTTCCTAATAAACATGAGACAAACAGGAAAGTAACAGGTAGTCTAAGGATATTTCGAGAGATGAGTGACAAAGTCTGGATTTAGACGGCCCTATATCCCAGGTTCTGATTTTATGTTATCTGATTGTCCCAGATTATCAGGCAGTATAGACCCATATAATCTGGTTCAGAGCAGATCCTGGGAGATAGGACAGTGTAGACCTATCCTTAAGTACATGTATTATACGTGGAGGAGAAACCTTTTAGCAAAGTAGGGCCATTATCACACAGCTTGAATAAAATCCCACATTTTCTGCTTTGAACTGGAATGTATGGCAGCGTGGACACGGATCGCCCAGTTCAAAGCAGATATTGTGGGATTTTCTGCCTTGATATTCTGGATTATAGGTGGGATGGCCCTAAGAGGAGTTTCACTATCACTAGTTGGGGAGAAAAAGATATTGTATTTTTCAGCCCTTCTACACAGCCCTATATCCCAGAATATCAAGGCAGAAAATCCCACATTATCTCAGTGTGGACTCAGATAACTCAGTTCAAAGCAGATGTTGTGGGATTTTCTGCCTTGATATTCTGGGATATAGGGCTGTGTGGAAGGGCCCTTTGTTATCTGTGTCCACGCTGCCTTATATTCCAGTTCAAAGCAGAAAATGTGGGATTTTATTCAGCTGTGTGGAAGGGGCCTTTTGAGACCTTTTTTAAAAATGTGAAGTCTTTTTGAAAGTGAGAGAGATATTGTGTCTTCCATGTTCCCCATCTGGAATCCAACAGCTTTTGCTTTCCTTTTCCTTTTACAGGCCTGTGGTCATTTGACCTGACAGTCACTCAGCTGATCCAGGAAAATGTGATTGAATCGGAAAGAGGAATCATCAATGGGGTCCAAAACTCCATGAATTACCTTCTCGATCTGATGCATTTCATCATGGTCATCCTGGCCCCTAACCCAGAAGCCTTTGGATTGCTTGTCCTTATTTCTGTGTCCTTTGTCGCAATGGGCCACATCATGTATTTCCGATATTCCCATAAAGTCCTGGGGAGGAATGTCTTCCTTTGCTGTACTCCTGAACTAAAACCTGTTGCTAATGATCCTCCAATGTCTGATGCATCAAGTGTCTAGAGGGTATCAGTATTGGCTGCCAAATCCTCCTTTTCCAAGTCTGTGTACAATTACATGTTTTCCTTTTGGGCTTGGAACAGCTTGTGCTTCTTTCAAAATAGTGATGTTGATAACTTTGCCCACTCACCAAGCCCTCAACCTGACTTGACTTCTTGCTCTCATTTGTCCTTGGGGAAGTAACCAGGTGTACCTTCTCTTCACATAGAGGTGGCATGGCTTATTTATTTAGGGAGATATCTCCTTCACAGTTATAAATTAACTACAAATGTAAAGACAGTTAAACTAGGAGGTGATGATTCTGGTAATTTTTAAAATACAGAAGTGCTGGGTAGGCGAGAACAAGAATTACATGAAGTATTGGATTATGAATAATATGGTTAGTGGGCCCCATCTATATAAATAAAAATGTGATTTTCGTTACGGGATTAACATAACTCAAAAACCACTGGGTGAATTGACACCAAATTTTGGACACAATACACCTATCAGGCCAATAAGTGACCATCACTCTGAAAAACACTGCGGAACAGACTTAAAAGACAAAAAAAATAAAATAAAAATTACAACGCATCCGCAAAATCACATACATACACATATACAAAATATACACACACATATACACACACAAAATACATAATACACAGACTGGGCCACAGCAATGCATGGCAGGGGGTGGCTAGTTTAACATAAATGTGTATATTTTTTTGGCTTCTTTAAACAAATTGCTTGGAAACCTGTTCAAAATGTTACACAAATGAGCAGCAAGAAAAGCAATGTGCTTTATTCATAAGCAGAGCTCTAATATGTGCCTGAGGTGGGCAGGCAAACAAGTTCTCCTTCTTGTGATGTGTGAACATGTTGGTTGCTTCATTATATGCTGTAAATAGAAAAGATTGCAAAATATTGTAGAATATATAATCTGTTTTCAGCACTTTCTAGGAACTCAGAATAGCCTGGTGTATACTACTATAAATATTTGTCGTTGTTGTTAACTGCTGCCAAGTTGGCTTTGAATTTCTCCGTCCTCCAAGTGAACTTTCCATCACCAGCCCTGCTCAGGTCTTGCAGATTCAGGGCCATGGCTTCTTTGATTTGAGTCGATCCACTTGTAAGGTGGCTTTCCTCTTTTCCAGTTGCCTTCTGCCTTACCAAGAATTGTCTTTTCCAGCGAGTCATATCTTCTCATTACTTGACCAAAGTACAACATTTTCAGTTTAGTCATATTGGCCTTTAGGGAGAGTTCAGACTTGATTTGCTCTGGGACCTATTTGGTTTTTCTTTCTTTCCACAGTCCATAATCTTCATAGAAATCTCATTCAGCACCACACTTCCTATCTGCTTTTATAGACCTATCAGCTGTAAATATATTACGCTGTAAAGCATAGATCTTTTTTTAAAAATTAAGAAAACGATATTACTATATTTTGGAGGCATAGTTAAAGATCAGAGATATGACTTGGGGGGGATCAAGAGGTGTGTGTGTCTGTGTGTGTAATAGAGAGTATAAAAACATAAACCATTTATTTTAGTATAGCCTTAATGTCAAGAAATGTATGTAGCTAAGGACCAATGTGGTGGGGACTTCTCTATACAAAACTACTTTGAAATGAATGTGGATTGTTGATGCGCACAGTAGTTTCTGTTTAAGTTATGTAGAAGCCGTTTGGAGTTGTTTGATGCCTCTCTGGGAATGGATGTGTGCAGGTGAGTGTGTATATTTGTGTCATGATAGCGTTTCTCAGAAGTCAGGTATGTTGAACATAACAGATTATCAAATGGCTCACAATCTTTTACTAATCCTTTACTAGTTGTATCTATGCAGATGTGCCTTAAAAACTTACTGGTTGTTGTTTTGTGTGTGTGTGTGTGTGTCAGGAGCGACTTCAGAAGCCCCTGGTGGCACAATGGGTTAAACCCTTGTGTCAGCAGGACTGTTGACCAAAAGATCATCGGTTCGAATCCAGGGATGGGGTGAGCTTCTGTCTGTCAGCTCCAGCCTCTCATTCGGGGACATAAGAGAAACCTCCTACAGGATGGTAATACATCCGGGAGTCCCTTGGGCAACGTCCTTGCAGACGGCGAATTCTCTAACACCAGAAACTACTTACTGAATATATAGCTGGCAGTGTTGTTGATGGCAAGGAGCAAATGAGACAGGATTGCTGCAAACTGTCAGTTTGTGCAACCTTTCTGGAATTGTGCTTGGTGAGTTGTAGTATCATATAATGTAGTCTTATTTTTGTCGCACCCTTTAGCCTTTATGGATTGCACAAAGAACGATGGTTTTCTTTCTTCCTTTCCATCCATCCGTCCCTTTATTTATATCCCGCTCTTTTGCCCCAAGTTGTGACTCAAGGCGGCTTACAAAAGTCAGTAAATTACAGTAAAACCAGACAAAAGTTTAAAAGCCTGAAACAATTTTGCAGAAGCCTGCTTCAGATCACAGGCTTGGTGGCACATATGGGCAGTCGTACAAGTTTTATAAAGCTGAGCTGCACTCTTTTGTGTAAAAAAAGTATCTTTTTACATCACATGACGTACTGAACAATTGTATTTAAAACTTCCTTTTTAAAAAGAAGTTTGTCGCTGTATGATTTGGTCAACACAGCTTTTGATGATCAGTAGTATTAAAATGCTGTTATATTTGAGTCTTTGTGCAGTGTACAGAAATGGATATAATGGATACAGTGTACAGAAATGGAGACAATGGCCTAAATCCAGTTGTTAGTCCCAAAAATAAACACATTGAATTTACAGAACTTTAAAGATTAAGAATCCTTTGATCAATAGGCATCTTCTGGTTCAGACTCACAACTGGATTTTGGCCAGTGCATTTTCCATTCATAGTTTTATGCACTTTTGTGGAAATTGCAGTAATGTTGCTACAAGCACTTTGCTTTCTGGTAGCGTTGAATCCTTTTTACTGTACTCTGGTGTTTTCTAAAAGACAAATGTGATTTTAAATCTCTGTTGATAAATATTTGTAAAATATTTCTATGCATAAATATAAACTATTTTTCAAACTTTTGCTATTCAGTTTTTTTCTTGGTTACACTTCTCTGCACCTCCACCTAATAGACAAGTGGTTCCCAAACTGTGGTCAGTGGACCACCAGTGGTCTGCAAGAATGAAAATATATATATTCCGCAGGCTCACCACTACTACACCATTGCCTCGAAACCATGCAGCAACAAGAGTGACTGGTCTCTCGAAACCCTCTTATAGTGCCAAGGCAATGGGGATGTCGAGAGGGGAGAGGCTGACTATGCACAAAAGATTACTACTACCACGTCAGCTCTAGATTATTAAATATTGTTTTCTGTGGGTGAGCAGATGGCAACAACTGGATGTCATATGTTCTGTATCAGAAACTAGAGCTGATGTGATCTATCCAATGCAATTTTCTGAATCAGCACCTCAAATAACCAAACCAAACCTAAAGTTGACCAAAAACTGATTCGTAACCATGTTGGTACTAATTTTGGAGAGTGGTCCCTCATCAAAGTGGTCCCTAGTCAAAAGAGATCTTGGGAACCACTGTAATAGACCAATCTAGAGATTTCCAGCCTTTCCCCTCACAATCAAGAACCTAGTGCTTATATAAAAAATGAAATGCAGACACAAATATTTCTGTCATAATAGAAGTTGGAAGAATTGTTTGAGAAAATTGAAAGTCTCAAAACGAAGAATTTACCTTCTACTGTATTTTGAAAAAAAGCTCCATAAAATGCATTTTTTAAAAAAATAAATAAAGACTTTAATAGTGGAAAATAAGAGGAGACAAATACTTTGGGTATATGCTTGACACAAGCAAACAACAAATAAGGGATGAAAAAATAGTTTACGGTGGGCTAGTGAATGAACTAAATCATTTTTAGCAGGTCCTTTCCCTTCAGATGAAGTGACTATTTCTTAACAGGAGACATTTAATTATTAGTGATTAATACTGGTTTTAAAAGCCAGTGTTCTCTCTCTGGGTAAGCTGAAAGTATACTTAACTTGATAATCTTTCACGGCCTTGCCCCCCCCCCCCCCCTCCCAAAAAAGCATGGTAACAATGTCATTCCATGCTCAGATCGCTGGCAGAATTGACCTCTTTCTCTCCATGAAGCTGATGCTCAGTAAAGTAGGTCAGCAGGACAGTGTCACAACTGTGGCTAAGTAAGATCATGAAAATGGAAGAGTCATGGATGAGTAAATCTAGGCAACTTTCATATTCACAGTTGCTGCTTGGTCATGAATATCATGCTGTCTGTCGCCCCTTAACTATTCAATATCCACAAGTTACGAAGGGATCCATTCTGGGTGGATATTTCTTCTTTTTTTAAAGTGGGGACTCTGGCCAGTACAAATATCCTAGTTAATATACTTACATAGTAGTCTAACAGCCTACCCACTTTGCAGAATTATTGCAGTTTGACAGCATTGCCATGGCTTCCATCCTTTGGAATCCTGGGATTTGTAGTTTGTTGTGGTCCAGTACTCATATCCTAATGGGAAATCTCTCGAGTCCAGGAAATAATTTTGCCTTTCCACTACTTTCTGATGACATTTAGCAGCTCTTCCTTTTGCCCTCCCCCAAAGAGTCATCATCCTATTAGTGATTTAAGACAGTATCAGTCCAACATACACCACAAAGACTCACTTTTTTTGCTGTTGTATAGGTTGGAAGTTGAAAGACATTCAACTTCCAAAGGATTTCCTAAACCCCTTCTCCTACAATGCCCAAAGATGTCATATGCAGAGATGTCCTAAGAACCTCTGGAGATCCCTCCAGGTGCTTGTTGTAGCACATCCAACTCCAGGAAAATAGCTAGAAGTGTTGCTGGTTATCCCTATGCTTTCTGACAATATGAAAATGGCCATGTTTGGGAGGAAGGCTGTGTGTCCTCCAGGGTGGATCTTAGGGGTGATGACATTGGAAAACAACTACAGATGTGTAGGTACATTGGATACTTATGTTTCTGATCCAAGATTACAGCCATTTACCAAATACCTGACCTATCACTAAATAAAAATGATTAACTGACACCCACCTATAAAGAGATTTGTTTATTTCGCACAGTCCCATTATCAAAAATGGCTTACAATCTGGCGCATTTTGCCCCAGCTTCTTTTCCTCTGTTCGCTCTTATGTTAGTTCTCCTTCCGTTTATAACTGCATTTCTCGGTTCCCCCTTGAAGTGGATGCTGAGCAGACTTTGTGTGACACGTGAAATGGACCGAAGAACCTTTTTACTGTTTACCGAAGGGCCAGCAAAGTGCAGGGACAAAGTACATGCAGTATGGCAGTGCTTTACCCAAATACTTCCACCTGTCCTAACACAAGTCAATATTTCTTCCTAGTTAAATTTTGCCTTTATTGCGTTTTGCAAGAGGAAAAGTACACACAACAAAGTGCACGGGGCAATCCAACTCCAAATACATCTAATAAAGTGTGCACCTATATCTCAGAGGGATATTGACCTAGGGTTTTAAAGAGGAACTAAAGAGATGAATCTGCAAAAAGGCTGCTGGTGGTCACACCAACATGCTACATGCTCCACATTTTCCGACCAACGTTTTCCTTCCTCCAATGAAAGGCTTTCTGGTGTTTTTTGTGTGCTTTCAAATTGATTCCTATAGTGACCCTATGCCAAATCTATTACAGGATTTTCTTGGCAAGATTTCCTCAGAAGAGAGTTGACAACGCATTCCTCTGAGGCCAAGAGAGTGTGACTTGACCAAAGACAACAAACCCTAAGGGAGAACATGACCTCTCAGTGGTGGGCATTTGGGCCCTTTCCATACTGTCATATAATCGAGATCATTAAAGCAAATAATCCACATTATCTGGTTTGAACTGGATTATATGAGTCTACACTGCCATATAATCCAGTTCAAAGCAGATAATCTGAATTTTATATGACAATGTAGAAGGGGCCTTGGACAGCTAACCAAGGACATTTCCACACAGCCCTATATTCCAGAATATCAATGCAAAATAACCCACAATATCTCCTTTGAACTGGGTTATCTGAATCCACACTGCCATATATCCCAGTTCAAAGCAGATAATGTGGCATTTTATTTAGCTGTGTGGAAGGGGCTCATGGAAACTTACATTTCACCTTGCTCTTCCCAATTCTGGCATGGTATATTTTATTTCTATCTGCACTTGCACAATGGGTTAAACTCTTGTTCTGGCAGGACCGATTCCAGGGAGAGTGGGTTGAGCTCTCTCTGTTAGCTCCAGCTCCCCATGTGGGGACATGAGAGAAGCATCCCACAAGGATGGTAAAACATAAAAAAATTCTGGGTGTCCCCTGGGCAATGTTCTTGCAGATGGCCAATTCTCTCACACCAGAAGCGACTTGCAACTTCTGAAGTTGCTCCTGACACGGAACAAACAAACAAACAAACAAATGAAAAACAAACCCATGATCCATGCTATAGTAAACTCTTACTTGGATTATTATAAGTGCTGTATGTGGCTGTTGTTATTGAAGTCAGTCTGAAAATGGCACATATCATGATATATGCACATATTATGCTGTGTGTTTTATTATCTATCTATCTATCTATCTATCTATCTATCTATCTATCTATCTATTTACAGTGTTTATATACTGCCTTTCTCACCCTTGGAGGGACTCAAGGTGACTCCCAATACCATTTTTAAACTCAAGGTGACTCCCAATGCCATTTCAGTGGCCCCTGTAATGTTCTTTAAGCACCAAAAGAAGACCTTTTTGGGAAAGCATATCGGGCATTCCTCTGCTATGCTTTACCATTTGAGACTGTCTGGCAACTCAAAATGTGCTCTCCCCTCCCCTTTTCCTGTTCACAAAGTGTAGGATGACTTTGAATTTGAACTTGACTGTTTCTGTTCTATGTAATCGATTGGATCACTCTGACAGTGTAGAGATAAGATAAATCAATGTTTTTGAAAGCAAGCATGATGCAGTGGTTTGAGTGCTGGCAAACATGCCAGGATACTAGGGTTTATTGTCAAAGGCTTTCATGGCTGGAATCACTGGGTTGTTGTGTGTTTCCCGGCCTCGTAGCCATGTTCCAGAAGCATTCTCTCCTGACGTTTCCCCTGCATCTATGGCAGGCCTCCTCAGAGGTTGTGAAGGTGAAACATTAGGAGAGAATCCTTCTGCAACATGGCCATACAGCTCAGAAAACACACAACAACCCACACTAGGGTTTGATTCTTCTCTGAGTCATGTAAATTCAGTGGGTGACCTTGGGCAAGTCATATTCTCTCAGTCAGAGAAAAGAAACAATAAACATCCTCTGAATAAATCTTGACAAGGAAACTCTCACTATAATGAGCTTTTAAAGAGATTGCAAAGTTGGTTATGTTTTTTTAAAAAAATTAAATCTCATTGTTGGAAATGCATTTCTACAAACTAACCATAGACAAGTATGCCAAATTGACCCCTCCAAAACAACAATCCAACACTCTAGTGTTTTTTCCAGCTGAGAATCAGGAGTGGAGGCAAACAGCTAGGGGCAAGCAGCCAATGTGTGCAATGTTTGCTCAGCTGTTACCCAGAGAGAAGCCAACTGGTTCTTGTTTATAGTAAGGAATGCCTGGCACCTGTGTTACTTTTGGAAGTGAAACAATGATATCGGAGGTGACCCCTCCCCAAGACTCCGTAAAAGATGGTTCAAAACCAAGGAATTCGTAATTTTACCAAGGACACCAGGCTGGAATGATCCTATAATCCCCTATCTCTCTCCCATGTGGGAACCTAAGGCTCTTTCCATGGCCCCATGGCCCCACATGGCAAGGCCCCTGTAATCCACACTTTATGGACTTTTTAATGAACTTTTACCCTTATGAACTTTTATGATATTTCACTGATCTATATGAACCTTTGGTGGACTGTGGAGGGAGTGAGGGCTAACAGGGCTCCCTTGACCTTGCATGGATTATCCCTTATGGTTTCCTTGTATGTTCCCTTTTCCCATTATATGTGTGTATGTCTATATTTATGAAATATGAAGGAAATGCCACTGTTTTCAAAATCCAGCAAACTCACCTAGCTCAGGAACCCCCCTCATGCTTCCTGAGCTACTAATCCCCTAACAAAAGGTTTCACCACTCCCATTTGCATGGACAGTAAAACAAATGGTTCTTATCAGCCAGATCTCGGAGGGCACAAGGCTAGTCTATCTGGAGATAAGACCTCTGGGCATCTTGATCCACCAACACCAAAGGAATTAGGACTTTACTATAGCTTCTTCCATTATGTCAGCCCTGCTGGCCGAAACAGAGACAAGATATCATCAACTGAACCCATATTCAGGACTAAGGATTACCGGGGTCTGGCATCCACACCAGACCAAGATGTTTATTTCATACACTTGGAACAATACAAAAGGTTAGCCTGAGTACTCTTGGAGTTATCACCAGCAATTGGAGAACCATTAACCCATTTAAATCCACTCATTTCTTTCATCCCGATTCTTTGTTTCCCGCCTGGACCGCCTCCTCATCCCTCATTGGCCAAAAGGCTAAAGTGGCACTGGCTCCCTGATTGGCTGGGGTGTGGCAAAGCCAGCCACGCCTCCCCCCCCCAGCTGATTACACCCACCAATCAGCGTGAAGCTAGAAAGAGGGGCCTGGAGTGGGAGGTTTGAACCTTACAGTGCTGTTTTCTCTATAAAAATGTACTGTTCTGCCTTGCAAAACATGTCGGTTTTTGGCAAGGGATTGCAGCTTGACACCAGCTGGGATGAAATATAGGCAACTCGGTGGCTTTTCTTCAACTTGGTGAGACTATTTATTGGAAAATCAGGGAAAACTGTATTGGGTGCTTCTTTCTGTCTCGCCAGGGCAAACGGACCCTCCTGGCAAAGACCTCCAAAGTCCTGCTCGATATCAACAAGAGCAAAGGTTTGAGCATTGTTTTAACAGAAGATCAGGTGGCAAAGAAAAGCTAGTCAGCACTTCTCATCCAAAAAAGTGACACATTTTGTTCTTCTGTGGAAGTGTTGAGGTTCTGGAGGAGATCAGGAGGTTTTTCCAAGAATCAGCTACAACACCACTTGCCAATGTTTCTCCTGTTCTCCTGCATGAGAGTGTGTGAGAAAGTATGCTCTTTCTTCATTTAAGTCAAATCTAGACATAGCTAGCTGACACTCTTATTGTCAAGAGTTATGAGAAAGATTGCAGTGCTTGGAACTTGTTTAGGAAAAAAAGGAACAGAAAGGAGATTTAGGATTATTGTGCATGATGTGGAGAAAGTGAATAGCAAGGTGTCTCTTTCATAATACTAGGATTGTGGTGTCATTCATGGACAACAAATAAAGAATAACACTCAATAGGGGAATTCCAGGCAAGAAAATTAGGGCCAGCTAATATCATCCAATAAAGGATTCCACCAGGTAGGAAGCAGCCAGGCTTTGAAGCTGCAAGGCCATTTAGTGCTAAGCAAGGTCGTCAATTGCAGCATTCACATTTGCCACAAATAGACAACAGTTCTTTCTCCCACCCTGAACATCCCACAGATATATAAACCCTACTTGCCTAGTTTCCAACAGACCTCACAACCTCTGAGATGCCTGCCATAGGTGTGAGCGGAATGTCAGGAGAGAATGTTTCTGGAAGATCGCCATGCAGCCCGGAAAACTCACAGCAACCCAGAGTAGGGAAGGTTTGCCCCTATCCATGATATTGCACTACATCTCCTATCTGACTACCATTCTAAGAAAGTAATGGTAAGGTAGTCTAACAATATCTAATAGCCCATGAAATTTCCCACTCCTCATATAGAAGATGGTGGGGAGGTGGTGAGTGCAGCATTTTTCCGAATGAAGCAGAGAGTGTTTGAGGACCAGGACATTCGTAGGGATACCAAGGTGCTTGTTTATAGAGCTATTGTCCTCCCAACCCTGCTATATGCCTGTGAGACGTGGACTGTCTACAGACGTCACATGCAACTCCTGGAACGATTCCATCAGCGTTGCCTCCAGAAAATCCTGCAAATCTCTTGGGAAGACAGGCGGACAAATGTCAGTGTGCTGGAAGAAACAAAGACCACCAGCACTGAAGCGATGGTCCTCCACCATCAACTCCGCTGGACCAGCTATGTTGTCCGAATGCCTGATTATCATCTCCCAAAGCAGTTGCTCTACTCCGCACTCAAGAACAGAAAACAAAATGTTGGTGGGCAGGAAAAGAGATTTAAAGAAGGGCTCAAAGCCAATCTTAAAAACTCTGGCATAGACACTGAGAACTGGGAAGCCCTGGCCATTGAGCGCTCCAGCTGGAGGTCAGCTGTGACCAGCAGTGCTGCAGAATTTGAAGAGGCACGAATGGAGGGCGAAAGGGAGAAGCATGCCAAGAGGAAGGCGCGTCAAGCTGAGACCGCCTTCCACCTGGAAACCAATGCCCTCACTGCGGAAGAAGATGCAGAGCAGGATCGCCTAAGTAAGTAAAGTAAGGTGGGGAGGAATATTGTAGAAACTAGTTTCTATCCAAAGCCTTTCCATTTGAGTTACAAAGGCATTCCCAAGGTAGTCTCTGTTTAGTGATGTCAGCTAAAACTGAATCAGAGGATTCATGCCCAGTGAGCATAAGCTAAACCAGATAGGCCAGAACAGAGAAACAAACTCACCAAGTTGAAGACAAGCCACAAAGGTTATTATAATTTGGCCAAAAGGGATGCAAGCGAAGCAATTTGCTTCAAAATGTAAGAGCATAAACATACAGAGCAATGCAATACATCTTATACACTTCTGACAAACGTTCAAACCTCCCACTCCCTCCCCTGATTGGCTGGAAAGTAGGCTGGTCAGGATCTGCACTGGGATTGGCTGAGAGCTCTATTGATGTCATGTCCTCCAGGGTGGGATTGGTCTGAGTGAAGGGCCAATCAGGTGCAGAGACGCCCCTGGGAAGGTGCTGTCTGGGAGGAAACAAGTGTACAGATATGCTGATGAGCTTTTGATTAGCTCAAGTGTCCAGTTCTGTGCCAAACAAAGATATGGAGGCCAGGAGACAAAGGTGCATGATTCAAGAGACAAAGGTGCTGATCGTATACACACAAGGACCTGACTGTCAATAAAAGAGTTAATGAACGCACATACTCCGAGCTTCTGTTTGTGCGAGGGAACGACAGACTCTCAGCCCCAGATGAATTGCACAAACATCCTGAGCTTATCTGGCTGGCAAAAGAGATCACCTGTCTTTACACACACACACACACAATGAATCTGACAATTACCAGGTTTGGGAAGTAGCCAGAGGGTTTTGTTCAGTTTTCCATTACCAGGAGATTATCTGAACAGGGTCACAGAGGGATGGCTGTCTCTAGATCACATTCTGATACATGTTAAGAAGCGGTTTATCTACACTTCGTATGAGAAATAGCTAGAGTGCACAGCTGAAAAGATACAAATCACACCCAAATAATCTAATTGATACAATGTATTAAAAGGTTAGGTATCCCACTGGAGCATTGCAGCGCACCCAAATACCTGGGAGTCACTCTGGACCGTTCTCTGACCTACAAGAAGCACTGCCTGAACATTGAACAAAAAGTGGGTGCTAGAAACAATATCATACGAAAGCTGACTGGCACAACCTGGGGATCACAGCCAGATACAGTGAAGACATCTGCCCTTGTCCTCTGCTACTCTGCTGCTGAGTATGCATGCCCAGTGTGGAACACATCTCACCAAACTAAAACAGTGGATGTGGCTCTTAATGAGACATGCCACATTATCACAGGGTGTCTGCGCCCTACACCACTGGAGAAATTACACTGCTTAGTCGGTATTGCACCACCTGACATCTGCCAGGAAGTAGCAGCCAATAGTGAAAGGACCAAGGCAGAGACATCTCTAACTCATCCCTTGTTTGGGTACCAGCCAGCACGTCAACGACTTAAATCAAGAAATAGCTTTCTTAGATCTACAGAGACACTCGCTGGAACACCCCAGCAAGCGAGAGTCCAAAAGTGGCAGGCCCAAACCCAGCACCTCAATCCCCCTCAAACCCAGATGAGAGACTCCCCCTGGGCACACAGAAGACTGGGCGACTTGGAAGGCACTGAACAGACTGCACTCTGGCACCATGAGATGCAGAGCCAACCTCAAGAAATGGGGCTACAAAGTTGAATCCACGACATGCGAGTGTGGAGAAGAGCAAACCACTGACAACCTGCTGCAATGCAACCTGAGCCCTGCCACATGCACAATGGAGGACCTTCTTGCGGCAACACCAGAGGCACTCCAGGTGGCCAGATACTGGTCAAAGGACATTTAATCAGCTACCAAGTTTGCAAAATTTGTGGATTTTTAAAATCTGTTTGTTTTGTTCTGTTAGAAATGTAACACAATGTTCCAGTTGCGGATGACACGATAAATAAATAAAAGGTTAGGTATGATCAGAGGCGGCCCTAGGTAATTTTCAATGGTAAGCCAACAGTATCCCCCCCCCCCCCACCAATCACTGATACATATTTTCTGTTCGTCGTGGGAGTTCTGTGTGCCATATTTGGTTCAATTCCATCATTGGTGGAGCTCAGAAAGCTCTTTGATTGTAGGTGAACTATACATCCCAGTAACTACAACTCGCATATATCAAGGTCTATTTTCCCCCAAGAGTGCCTCAAGAGCGCCCCTGGGCAAAATCAACTATACTGCAAATGCTTACTTTGCACAATGGGTTGAACCGCCCCTGGGTATTAGGGCTGGGCAGTTTCGTTTCGTTAATTTGTAATTCGTTAAAAATTCGTTATTTTTTTGTTAACGAAGCGATAACGAACCATTCTGGAGCAACTTAAAAACGAAACGAATTTTTCAATTCGTTTCGTAAATGCTTCGTATTTTGTTATGTATTCATTTCGTTATTGGTTTGAGGTCGTTTTGTTATTATTTCCGCATGTCTGGGGCAAGTTTTATAGTTGTTTTTTGTTTAATTAGTGAAAAAAAATTATAATATCACACCAACAGTCAACAACAGAGGGAGAGGGAAGCTTCAGAAGTTTTTTTAGCGTATTGCGCGATCGCGCCCGCCATTAACGAATCGATTCGTTATTGTTTCGTTATTGTTTTATAATTTTTTTTACCATTTACGAAATTTCATAAATATCGAACTTTTTTTAAGGAAAATTTCGGAATTCTTTTAAATATCGAAACGCAAAAAACCCCAAAAAACGAATCGATTTTAGAAACAAATTTTTCCGTTGTTACCCAGGCCTACTGGGTATGATATAGTTCATGGGGTACAGCTTCTGCTAGGTTTATTTCCAATCTTCTAAAGCTTCAAATTTGTGCAATTCCAGACACCTGGGAAAGGCCTTTTTAATAAAAGGGGGAAAATAATATATTTATTTTTGGTCTCTTAGTTACCCATAAATCATTTGGATGGGTTACTGTGGCTCGATAATACTCAATATATCATCAGTTTCATAATCATACCCTTTTTTTCATTATCTTTCTGTGAATGGCGTACACATGATTCCATCCTGAGAACTTGCTTAAGGTTTTTTTTTTTAGGTTTGCAGAGGACGAAAATATACAAAGCAGCCAATGACTGACCTTCCTATGCAATTATAACTGAAGCCTTTATTTGTTTATTTATTAATTCATTTCAATTTTCCAACCTCCTTGTGCAGTATAAAATGTAACTTGGCAGTTAGTGACTTTGCAGTTTTTGAGTCCGAGAAAAATAAATACCACAAAGACAAGGGAGTAGCAGAATAACATGATTTACTGCTGCTACGTGTCCCTTTTATCTTATCTGTTCTCATGTTACACAATTACCATTCTTTGTATTGTAAGACAGGCAGAAACTTAAGTCATTTTATGGAATGCAAGAATCATGCTGGAGCAGAATAATCCTGACTCAGCATGATTTGTTTCATACTTTGAGGGTTACCAAGCTTATGCTTTTTATTTTATTTAGAAGTACTGGAACTCCAACCTAAACTCCTCTTTAACACAGAAGATAAGAAACATATCTAATATATCCCTCCTTACACTTCCATGTTTTAGCCTACAGCTTCCATTAACTTTGACTGTTGGCCATGCATGCAAGTGATGATGACTATAATTGCAGGCCAAACCATCAGATAGGAACTGGTTGAGTAAAAGCTGCTCTTTCTCAATCTTACTTGTAATTTATATAATCTGGGTTTGTTGAAGTGACTCATTCTTTTTTCCTCTACTGACATGTTTAAATTAACTAAGAATGCAATTTCATTTTTAATTTTGATAGATATCCCAGATATTGGTCCACTGATTATGAAATACCCTTCTATTGGAAGTCCACTTGGCATCAATACGAGCTTTATTACAACACCAAGGGTTGATCTAGACAGCCCTTTTAATTCAGAAACCTCTGCAATAAAACGAAGGCTGTCCAGACGTCTTGGACAAACCTGAATTAATCCACCACAAACCAGGAAAACCCTTTGTAAGCGCCAGGAGAACTCTGGCAGGCGTCTTATGAAGTCCAGGTGAGTTGTTTTCTTTTTTTACTGTTTTTTAGGGCTTTTGGAGAGGGGGTTGGTATTCCCACAGTTTTTTGGGCTAACATAGCCCAGAAAACTGTGGGGATACTTTCTAGAGTGCAGTATTCTGCAGTCCAGACACCGGAAGTAGTGGGCGGGGAATAAACCCACTACCAAATTAATTCGCCACAAACCAGGAAAATTACGGTTTACAAATGACATGCCAGGAGAAAAGGGGGGAGAGAAGGAAAATTGCTCCTGCCCCCCTTTCTCCTGGCGCATCATTTGTATGCGCCAGAAGAACTCTAGTAGCCGTCTGTTTTTTATTATTATTATTATTAACTTTATTTGTACCCCGCTAACATCTCCCGAAGGACTCGATGTGGCTTACAAAGGCCAAGGCCTAGATAAAACAACAATATAACAAATACACATAAATTATAAAGCAAATCAAAACATTAAAGCAATAACAGTAAACAGTAAAAACGGTACACCATAGCACAGCAAAACTAAGGCCGGGCCAAGTGTAATGGGTACAGATTAAAAAGTGCTGAGTATGCCAAGTGAAATATAAGGATTTTTGGGTAAGTGCAGTGTGCGAACAATCTTAAATCTCTAATAAAGTGCTTCTGGGACGTATTGCTGGAGTTTCCTATTCTGGAAAGGCACACCGGAATAGCCAGGTCTTCAAGCTTTTCCTAAAGACTCTGTTTAGAGGGGGGGGGGGGGCTTCTGGGGAGTGGGTTAAGTGTCCCAGTGTTCTACTGTGAAGTCCCAATACAACATCTGGACATCCACCCCAGAAAGTGCACGCTTTCTGGGGTGAGTGTAGATGGGCCCCCAGGAAGATCTGCATTTTTTAAACGCGGATTCTCCTGGGATAAAGGCCTGTCTGGAAAGGCCCCAAGTCAAAGTATGGCTTTTTATTAAAAACTCCAGGGCTTTCCAGGTAAAAGATGTACATACAAGAGGAGAGGTTAAATGAGGTGCTGTGTTAAATATTTTGTAGCGTGTAAGCCTTATTTTATAAATGGACTGATTCCGGACTACAATTTTGAATGTGCATGATTTTAATTGCTGTTTTAATAATTTATGTTTTATTGTTGGTTTTAATTGCAATTGTTATTTTTGGAATTTGTTTGTTGGGCATCGAATTGTGGCCAGTTGTGAGGTTGCCCTGAGTCCCCTTCAGAGTGAGAAGGTGTTAAGATTAACTTCACAATTCAGCAGCAGATCAGTTGCACAACTTCAGTGCTTTCCAATAGCTTCTTCCTGCACAGTATTTTCAGTCAACTGCTTCCACAGCCTGCAGTCACGCTGGAACCGTTTACAGACGCTTGAGCACATGCCCGGACATTGTCAGTTTTACCATTGTCTTTCCCCCAGTCTAGATGATATTACAGACTTACCACAGCACACAGTTATATCTTGTCTTAGCAGACAGGTTCTTTTAATTACATATAGCCTTCGACGAACACCATCACAGCACAAGGAGAAATATACACTGTACATGATTTCCTTATATACAATTCTATACAATTACACATAGCAATCTCTGATTGGTTCCCAACTCATTAACTTAACTCAGACCCAGGATTACATCATTCACAATCACCTGGACTAGGCCAGAACACATTCCCCAAATGATTCCCTATATACAGTTCATGCATGACTAAGCATTCCCAATAGAAGCCCATTAGCAGTGCATGACAGCTATATTACATTGCAATAAATTGTAAAACCTGACAGAAGGGCGGGGTACAAGTATGTGAAATAAATCAATAATTCTATTTTCATGTAAGCACATCAGTCCCACTCTTGATCAAGCCCCCTGTATTCAGGTGGGAGGGAATGAACATGTTAGAGAATATAAGAAGGGATAAAGAGAAAAAGTAATTATCAGACTGAAAGCTTCCTAACGCCAGTAAACAGATTGTCAGCTCTCTGTCATTAAATGTCATTACTGTTTTAACATCTGCCATTGCCTAGAGCAGGGGTCCTCAAACTTTTTAAACAGAGGGCCAGGACACAGTCCTTCAAACCGTTGGAGGGTCAGATTATAATTTGAAAAAAAAAACATGAATGAATTCCTATGCACACTGCACACATCTTATTTGTAGTGCAAAAAACACTTAAAACAATGCAATAATTAAAATGATGAACAATTTTAACAAATATAAACCTATTAGTATTACAATGGGAAGTGTAGGCCTACTTTTGCCTTATGAGATAGGATTGTTGTTGTTTTTGTGTGCTTTCAAGTCGTTTCAGACTTAAGTTGATCCTGAGTGAGGGCCAAGTAAATGACCATGGAGGGCCGTATCCGGCCCTTGGGCCTTAGTTTTAGGACCCCTGGCCTAGAGCAGAGGTCAGTGGCCAAGCATCTGCTTTGCATGGAGAAAGCCAAATGTTCTGTCCTTCATTCTATAGTGTAGAATAGATACATCCTTACATTTTTTTTATAACTTTGTAATTATTCCAAAGTAATGCATGAAGAAATGTGCCCTCATGTACAGGGAACCATTTTACTAATGTAAGGACTCATCCATTTAGGGGAGAAAGTGGATAAAAGTGGGAGGAATTGTCTTCTTACATTGTGTTCTGTGCCCTTCCATGTTGTGTAAAAACAGCATTTAGTCTCCTCATCATACCTAATAGATTGTGCATATTGCTCCCCACCCCCTGCTTTTTAACAGTGAAACTATGCAAAGTGCAAAATCTCGCAATTCTGGAAGAATGAGACCTAGGCTGTTTTTCTGGGATTGTACAGTTTCTACTATTACTTTGACTTACCACTATGATAACTTTCAATAATGAAAACAGTTTTATTTGTACTGCTGGCCGCCAAGAGTCCATCTTCATAGACTAATAGAGGTAAGAGTAGAATTAAGGAAAACTTAACACCACCCACAAAGTAAACATCATAAAAGGATAATACACTGGAGAAATCTAACAGTTGCCATCCCACTTCTAAGCACATAGAAATGCCTGGAGTTGATAGCTACCTGGCTCCAAAAAATACTCTGTTTCTAAACACTTTAAAAATGGAATTCCATGGGCAACCCCTGGAAATACGTAGTTTTGCAACATTTGACGGCCTCTGTGGGACTCCAATTTTAAAGTGTTTAGAAATGGGGAGAAGTCTGCATATGATCAAGTCCTAAGACTGCCTATTTAGTGTTGAGATATTTTGTGCTCTTTCTGTGAGCAAGGAAAGCAAGCTCCATGGGCCCTTCCAGACAGCCCTATATCACAGAATATCAAGGCAGAAAATCTCACATTATCTAAATATAGACTCAGATAACTCAGTTCAAAGAAGATATTGTGGGATTTTCTGCCTTGATATTCTGGGATATAGGGCTGTGTGGGCCCTAAGTCTTTGAGTAATCTGGAGGCACCTGATAGGACAGAACACACAGGCAAACAGCAGAGTTTTTATTCCAAATTAGGAAGGCTTTTATCTTGCAGTTTCAGCAGTACAAAAATACAAACACATTTGTACAAGATATCACAATCTCTCCTTCTCTTACTCCAGTGTAGACCAACGTAGATCTCTCACGCCAATGCACACCAATGATTACCAACACACCAACCAGCACTCAACATATTGGTTGTTCCACATTTATATTTATTTATCGTATCAGGAGTAAAGCAATGTATTTGAGAAAACACAAAGTTTAAAACCTTGGCATTCTATTATATAAAATTCAGCCAATCACTTATTGTGTTGCATCATCCCTGGTGCTTGGATGTTACCTCATGGTCTTGCATCAGACACTCAAACTTGCAATGTCATCCTGACCTAGCAATTTGCCAACTGAATATGCTGTCACACTTGACTTCTCGCCAAAATCCTGACATTTAGAACACAAGCTTTCATTAAAACACCCCTTCTTTACACTCTCTCTTCATGTGCTCTTGAGTATAGGATTGTCATTTACAACCGGAGAGAAAGAGAAGGTCTCTCCAGAGTCAGAGATGGAAATAGCACAAGTTAAATCCCTTAGTAACTTCCCATTCAGTTACTGAGTCACCTGAGGTGAATATGTGGGTGTGGCGGTAACAGGATCAAGTTGCTTCTTATATCCTGGTGATAAGGCAAGTAGTTGCATTGATGAAGGTTGTTGATATAAGGACCCATTTCTACAAAAGCGTATCTTGTAGGGATAGTAAAATTTGTTGGATTAGGATACCCATAACGTGTAAGTCAAGTATCAATTTTGGGATTATTTTCCGAAAGAACTCCATTTCCTATTTGCACACCCCAGATCAGGCCCAGAGCATGCACATCCCCAGTGACTCTGCTAAAAACTGGATCACTGCATAAAGGTCAGAAGTGGGCCAACAAGTTCTTTCTTCTCCCAGCACAATAATTATCTTTACATGTAGTAATTTGCATAAGGAATGCACGGAGATGTCTGAACATTCTAAACAAAATATGCTCTGAGAGTCACACATGTGCTTTAGGTTTCGTGTATTTCCCAGCCGTAATATAGGGTAAAGTTCAGCTTCCTGGTCGCTCCCGTTCTTGGCAGACAGTTTATGGCTTCAATTTAGCCTGCTGTTGGGATTTTGCCAAGACTTGTTTATTTGTGAAAGGCTTTCATTTCAGCTCTTGCAAAGCTGACTGGGAATGTTTAATGTTAAGTATATAGCTGCCTTGTAAGCAGTTTTCCTCGGGTATTATTGCCCCAAGTAGTTCATTGTGGCAAAATCCTAAATTAATATGGTAAAATAATGTATTCGGAGTAAGCCTTGAGGGTATAATAATAGTATAATAAGAGGGTAACTTCTGCAGGGACAAACAAAAACAGAAGTGTTCTTCAGGGCTGCATTATTGCTGTCAACTAACACAAGACTTTGACTTATGGTGACCCTATTAACAAGAAACATCTTATTCACCCTGTTATCAACAGCCCCACCCTGGCCTTGCAAACTCAAACCTGTGGCTTTCCTGATTGAGCCAAATCACTTGTAAGGCAGTCTTCTTCTTTTCTTACTGCTTTTTCTAGTGAGTCGCGTCTTCTCATTATCTATCCAAAATATGACAGCTTTAGTTTAGTCATCTTGCCTTCTACGAAGAGTTCAAGCATGATTTCCTCTAGGATCCATCTATTTGTCTTTTTGGCAGTCTGAGGAATCTGGAAAACTCTTCTCCAGTATCACATTTCAAATAAATTGATTTTTTCCTATCAGTTTTTTTTTTCATTGCCCAGCTTTCTCTGCCATACACAGTGGACTTCCTCATACATAGGTCCCTATCACATAATATTGTGTGATATCCCCTTCTTGTCCATCATCTCCCTGTAACAAAATGATCCACAGCAAAATATTGATTGGCAAAACCTGTCAATAGAACCCTGATCATGCCATGCCCCCAGGACTTTCCTTGTGTGATGTGATCTGGGTCTTCTGTTATGGCTTGTTGGATTAAAAGGACATCAGCCGTGAGATTATCTAGCTTTCTGCCTCTCCCCCAGTCCTTCTTCCCGTAATCCAACCATTTTAAATTTGGGTTGCTGTAAGTTTTTCGGGCTGTATGGCCATGTCCTAGAAGTATTCTCTCCTGACATTTCGCCTGCATCTATGGCAGGCATCCTCAGAGGTTGTGTGGGCTGTTGGGAACTAGGAAAATGGTGGAATGTCCAGGGTGGGAGAAAGAACTCTTGTCTGCTTGATGTCTGTGTGAATGTCGAAATTGGCCAATTGAAACATTCACATTTGCCTCCAACAGACAAGAGGTTTTTTCCCCACCTTGGACATTCCACAGATATATAAACCCTACATGCTTAGTTTCCAACAGACCTCACAACCTCTGAGGATGCCTGCCATAGATGTGGGTGAAATGTCAGGAGAGAATGCTTCTGGAACATGTCCCTATAGTCCGGAAAACTCACAACAACCCAGTGACTCCAGCTGTGAAAGCCTTTGATGATACATATTTTAAATTTATTTCTTTTAGATTTATCAATCAATCAATGATTTATTACAGTCTATGACCAACACAACATAGAATGCGGCACAGGTGCCCATGGAAAGGGAATCGCACTTCCCAAATATATCAGATATAAAAGCAGATTAAAAACATGTTATAAAAAGACAGATTAAAACCATACTCTGGTTTCTCTTCAGATAGTATAAATTTATTTCTTTAAACTTAAGTCAAATTGCAAAGTTCATTATTTGTACAATAACTTACTGAAAATAGGGAATTGTAGAAGGGCAGAGTCTGGCCATAGGATCATGGTGTGGCAAAGCGGCATTGTTATGCCACCACAGGCAGATGCTTCAAGTGATAATGTCCAGAAAGAGGACACATAATGGCATGAGTCATCTTAATTTTAGTATTCAATGATATATCTTGACAATTTAGGATCTTTCCTTGCTGTGCTTCAAAGTCCAACACTATAACCCGATGTAATTGTGCTCAGGAGCTGCCCCAGATCTGGCATCTTCATGCTGAATCCAGGGCCATTGTTTAAATGGCTAAGGACCTTGAGTCAGTTTCTGGGTCATGCAGACCATGCTCTAAGCATCTTTTCACATGTCATTATCATGAACTCATAATTTTAAAACGAATTAACAAAAGTTTCCGTGTCCAGTGTATGGGCAGCCACTTCATAATAATAATAATAGGTACAAGGACCGTCATCAAAATAATTTACTCTTGTTTAGGTTCTAACAGAAGCCAGGTTAGTGAATTGTTGTCCGCAGTCAGAGTGAAATCATTTAAAGTGCTGTTATTAGGCATGTTGGTCTCCCCAAATTACAAGTTAGGCTTCCTTAGCTATAGAAAAGGTCATCCAGTCATTTGGCTGTCCACTTTGAGCAACAACACAAATATTCCAGACAATAATTTAGTGGTCTGGAATAAATAACATTGAGTTCTGCTAGCAAAGTACTCCACCTATCTTCCACAAATGACATCTGAGTCAAAGCAGGAGCACTGGCTTTAGGAAAGGGTTTGTAGGAAATCAGATGACTGTAAGCAATGCAGGTTCAAGAAATATTGCTGCCTAAAGCAGATTCAAAATGACCTGTCCCTTCATCTGTCTCCTCCTAGGGTCAAATAATATTACTAAAAGCACATGTCCTTCTTCCTTCTTTTCTTCACATCATGGTATTGCCTGAAATACATTGTTTTACTTTATTGCCTAGCCAGGCAAGCCTTGATTTTATATATACAAGTATATGCATTATATGTCTTGTCTTCCACTAATGAGGAATGAACAATGAAGAACCAGGTTTATTCCTTTGGTGGCATTGGAGAGTCAGACTAAATTATACATTAGCATCTATTTTGTAGATATATTCCCTCAAATAATGAAAAAAATGTTTGTCAAAGCAAATTATTTTCTCTACCTATATATCTTGAATTGAGTGTGCTTTGTTATGCAATAGATCATTGCATAACATTTATTATCTATCATAATAAAAGAAACAAGTCTGTCTGTTCCTCTTCTCCACAGCTCCACAACTGTGTTATCTAGACACCCGAAACTTGATATGGATATTCAGGGGAATTTGAGGGTATATCTCTCTATATACATTTGGAGAAGACAATTCTTCAATGAAACAGCTCACATTATAGGAAGAATTACACAAAAAGTTTACCACAATAATACTATAACTTCACTCAGGACTCTATGAGAGACCAGACTAATTTGCAGTTTTGCCCACATAGCTTTTGAGCTTTGCCACAGGAGAGAAAGGTCACACAACATGAGGCTGTAGTTATTTTCAAAGAGGTTGCAATTATGTCAGTGAAAATTGCATACATAAAAGTCAAAGCACTGTTGCTTCTTTGGATCGTATTACCAAAGGGTGTGAAGCATAATTTAATAGTACTGGAACAAATATCATAGCACAGCTGTCTTATTCAGGCAATGCTGGTGATTTCCTTGTTACATTTTCATACTCATCCATGGAGGTACCATCACCAGAGGATTTCAATACCTTTGCAAGTGCAACAAGGTCTATGATTGCCTTACTCTACAGTTTCCTGGGAATATGAAATGATTTAAAATCCGTTAAATTGTGTGTGTGTTGATTGGTGTAGAATAGCAACCTCATCAGATGAGACAATTTGCCTGTCATACGCCATTTGCTCTCCCCTTTTGCCATGGAGCCCATTACAAAATGCACATCTACTTCTGTGGCTCTGTGGTGAAAAGGGAGAGCAAGTGATGTACGCCACCGCCTTTCAAAGAATGGGGTAAGCCAGGCAGGGGAAAAGTAAAAAGTGCAAGGACTAGACTTTGGGTCATAGCTGGTGTCCAAATTATCTGGGGAACCATCTAATAAGTTGTGAGCATATTTTGGATGAAGAAGGTCCATGGTTCATTATACAATCATTACCTCTATGAATCGATTTAACTGTCATAGTTGCATCCTAAGCAAGCCTGGGTTTTCGGCTTATGAAGGGGTCTTTGAGATTATCAATCAGAAAGCCCCTCTGGCATGTTTGACCAACCTACTAGTACTAAAATTGCATTGGGTAGAAGAACAGTGTGGGATGAAAGAATGAGAGTGAAATATCAAAAGAGAAAGGAAAACAGAGGAAAGAGCATCAACATTTTCCCCTCAAAATTCTTTGTTTCTCATCTGCCCTGGGCTTCCATTTACTGTCTGGAGTTACAGCCAAACATTGAAAAATGTTTGTACAGTTGGTGCTTCATAATCACATCTTGGAAATGTTTATTTAAAAATCCAAGAAAATAATTTTGCCATTTTTCTATAAGGTAAAATAACCCTGCCATTGCATATAATGGAACTTGAGTATCCATGGACTTTGATAATCACAAGAGGCTCCTGGAACCAAACCCCAATGCATGCCAAGAGTACACTGTAAGGCAGGGGTCCACAAACTTTTTAATCAGAGGGCCAGATCACAGTCCCTTAAACTGTTGGAGGGCCGGATTATAATTTGAAAAAAACATGAATGAATTCCCATGCACACTGCACATAGATTTGTAGTGCAAAAACCACTTAAAAACAATACAATAATTAAAATGAATATAAATTTATTAGTATTTCAATGGGAAGTGTGGGCATGGTTTTGGCTGATGAGATAGGATTGCTGCTGCTGCTGTTGTTGTTGTTGTGTGCTTTCAAGTCGTTACAGACTTAGGTTGACCCTAAGCGAGGGCCGGGTAAATGACCTTGGAGGGCCGCATTCGGTCCCCAGGCCTTAGTTTGAGGACCCCTGCTGTAAGGTATACATTCCCTAAGAGAAGTTACGTATATCCAAAAAGTCAATCTACATGTTGCGCAGAATTAAATAATAGGCTGAGATGTCTCCAATTAGTCTTTCAATAGTAAATGAATTCCTTTTCATCTTCCCAGCATCACTCCTTCTAAAATTAGATCTACACATTTTTGCCATTGCTCTTTTAATTCATTATGTAGTTCATAACTGAATCTATATATAGAAATAATTCAGAAACATCTCATGAAGTAGATTTCAGTCTCTGAAAGATTATGCTATCCACTTTTTCCCTCTTAGTTAGTCTTAAAGGTGCTACACGAAGCATACATATTATAATAAACATATATTACTACCTCCTTTTTCTGACAGTACAAGAAACATGGTGGTCTTGACTTTTAAATATCTGGATAGTCTCCTTTCAGATTAAGTCACAGACTATGACAGGTTTTCCACATCTGGAGGTCTCCATATCACAGAAAGAGAGTATTTAATATATTAACTCAATATATCAGTGTTAAAGAATTGATATAATTGCATTTAAAAAGAAGGATTTTGAGGATTGTCTAAATTATTTTGGGGAATAAATGTCAAGAAAAAGTTCAGGATTGGTTATTTTCTGGCAAAAGGGAGGAACAAATTATTAGAGCATAAACATCCAGTAATTTATTAGGCATAGGAAAGCAAATAATGAAGACATTCAACATAAATGTCCTGGTGTGCTATCTGAAATATTATGCCTGGCAAGCTGATCAGAGCCTGGGAACAGCTTTTGCCAATTAGCTGAGTCTTCCATTTCACTGCCCTGTTTGCTGTATGTGCACTTTTCCACCACCGCAGCAGGAACTTGGGTCATGAGTCTTGCTGTATGTGGGAGCAACAGCTGAACCACCTGAATTTCTAGAAAGTAATAACTTAAGGATTGAGCATTGCTCCTCTTGATCAGCAGAATTGACATATTTACAGAAACACCCTCAGCGTCACTCTGAGTACTTGTTCGCAGAATTTGCATGGTCATGGTCAAGTTGACTCCATGTGACAAATGACACCAACATGTATGTATTTCAGTGCACGAAGAAGCCCACAACTTTATGGTTACAGCTGTAAATAAGGTTGGACTACACATATGGTTTTCCAATCCAGGCATCAGTCAACCTGCCTGTTGATCAGTGATCATGTAGTGATTTCAGCTAGGACTGTGGTTAAAGAGTCCCATGCCTGGCAAACATAAGTTAAACCAGATAGGCCAGGACAGAGAAACAAACTCACCAGGTTGAAGGCAAGCACCGAGGTTTATTATGGTTTGGCCAAAAAGGATATAACTATGAGAAATTTGCTTCAAAATGTACAAGCATAAACATACAGAGAAATGCAAGAGATCTTATACAGTTCTTACAACCATTAAAACCTCCCACTCCCCCCTCTAATAGGCTAAGAAATCTGTGTTGGGATTGGCTGGGGATCCTCCTGTTTGTAGGCAGGGATTCCCTGGGCAGGAGAAATGGCAACAATGGATTGGTCTGTTCAGGAAGCTAATCAGCCGCAGAGACATTCCCTGGAAGGGTGCATTCCATGAGGAAACAATGGCACAGATATGCTGATGAGGTTTGGGTTAGCTCAAATGTCCAGTATCAAGCGAGACAAAAATACGTTGTTCAGAAGACAAAGGTGCAAGACTCAAGAGACAAAGATGTTGAACTTAGGTAATCAAGGACTTGGCTCTCCATAAAGAAAGTTAATTAACGCACATATTCTAAGGCCCCTCTTCCATGCAGAGTGGCAGACTCTCAGCCTCAGGTAAATGCACAAACTGCTTAAGCTTATCTGTCTGATAAAGTAGATTACCTCTCCTTGCATACATACAATAAATCTGATGATTATCTGTCTTGGGAAATAGCTAGAGGGATTTGCTCAACTTTTGTATTCTCAGTAGATTATCTGAACAGGATCAGAGGGGTGGCTGTCCCATGTTTACATTTTCATAGAATCATAGAATCAAAGAGTTGGAAGAGACCTCATGGGCCATCCAGTCCAACCCCCTGCCAAGAAGCAGGAATATTGCATTCAAATCACCCCTGACAGATGGCTATCCAGCCCCTGTTTAAAAGCTTCCAAAGAAGGAGCCTCCACCACATTCTGGGGCAGAGAGTTCCACTGCTGAACGGCTCTCACAGTCAGGAAGTTCTTCCTCATGTTCAGATGGAATCTCCTTTCTTGTAGTTTGAAGCCATTGTTTTGGGTCCTAGTCTCCAGAGAAGCAGAAAACAAGCTTGCTCCCATTTTAAAGAAGCAATTTATTTACACTTCATATGAGAAGCAGATACACAGCTTGAAAGATACAAGTTACACAGAACTCAAATTGATACAATTTATTAAAGCATTGAACACAATATAGTTCATGGAGTACAGCTTCTGCTATGTCTATTTCCAGTCTTCTAATCTTCTGAACGTCGCAAATCTGGACCTCCAGAAAAGGTTTTTAATAAAAGGGGAAAAATTATATAATATATTTATTTCTGGTCTCTTCGTGAATTATAAATTTTTCGGGGGGGGGGGGGGGAGTAAGTAATTTTTTTACCATGGCTCAACAACAATCCCAGTGTTCTGCCCCACAACTGGAAACCAGCCCCATAACTGGATGACAAGAAAGGAACCATGGGATTGATGTTCCAGACATCAGAAGGTGCCAGGCCCACCTCCACCACACATCCTTGAATCCCATAAGGGAACACCTCTTTATTTATGAATGCCTACTCAATGATAAGGATCCAGGATCTATGCCAACCACCCCTTGAAAGTTGTGACAATAACAAGAAACATATGTGAAGTAACTTGGTAAAAAGACCAGAACAATCTCGATAAAGGGTGAGTGGGTGGGATGTCATTTAGAAAGCTACTGCTGGGAGCTTGCTGAAATATTCCCATCCATACCCCTGACAAGAATGAATAGAAACCTCAGGACATGATTCCTTTTAAGCATCAAAGGTGTGTGGCAAACCAGGATAGCTCTACAAACATGTTGTGGTCGATTTACTGTGGCCAGACAGCTGGGTAGGGTGGGTGGGGGTTGGAATCTGGCTGATATAAATTCCTGGAAAGCTTCTAAATTTTTAAGTCTACTCTTAAACAAATGCTCTTATTCATAAGTTGGCAGGATGTGCTCTATTGACACAGAAAAAGAAAGTCTTAAGTAAAACTTGCTAGATCATGACATATTGGGCCCTGCTGTGGTGAATCATGGCCATTTATTTCAAGTAGCCCTGGCTGAAGGCTACTTCTCTGGACAGCATGATGTATTATTACTAAATGTGTGTTGTTATGAGCCATATCTCCAGAACTGGGATACAATCTAAGATTTTAAAGTTATTTTGAAATTTGAAATTTGATTCCAAAAATAGTTCCTGATTGTTCTCTCTGTATTGTTCTCCAAACTCAGTTAAAGATCCCACAATATGGAGTGGCTTTGTACTTCCCCTTTTCCATATAGCCTCCTCCACCCATCCCTTAGCTTGGACATTCCCCATCTCCTATATTTCCCCTTTCCCATTGTAATCATTGTTACTCCAAAGTGGTTGGCATAAAAAGCTACAGTTTAATCAGTTTCAATGACCTTAAATCCTTTGGTCTGCACAAACCATCTACACTATAGAATGAAAGCAGATTGGCACCACTTTAACTGCCACAGCTCAATGCTATGGAATTTTGAGCTCTCTGGCCCCTTCTACACTGACATATAAAATCCAGATTATTTGCTTTGAACTGGATTAATTGGCAGTACAGACTCAAATAATTCAGTGCAAAGCAGATAATGTGGATTACTTGCTTTGATAATCTGTATTATATGACAGTGTAAATCCAGCTTCTGACAGAGAAAGAATATGTAAAATCACAACTCCCATGATTCCATAGCATTGAGCCATTGCAATTAAAGTAATATCAAACTGCATTTATTCTACAGTGTAGATGCACCCCGTAGGCTGCAGATGCAAACAGCTATTGAAAACCCAGGGTCAGAGCTTAGTAAGAAACTTAGCAATTCTTTTCTCTTGTTATACCACTAAACATTATTGCTTTATACCTGATTCAATGTCAAGATTTTTAAATGTCCACATGTTGATAATGCCTGTAAAATTATTTGTTGTGTCTTAAATAACTCAGATGATGAATTCTATTCTATTGTTTCATTTGCTCATTAAGTCTTATTGATATTTCATTGTCTGAAAATGGCTGCATGTCATTAGGGTTGACAACTTCAGAGTTGTTTACAACGGAACTTGGCTAAGTATGAGAAATTTTAGTGATCTGGTCCTTCCTCTTTTTTGTAAAAATGTGCTGCAAAAGTTTGAGGGCTGCTCTGAAATAGACTGTCAAGTTCTTATGAGAGAATAGTTTGTTTGTGATGCTATACTTTCAATAGTAACTTCTTTTGGATTAGAATCCCATCTGTAAATGGAAGAATTGGATACAAATGTTTTCCTTCTTCTGTTTGTGAAGGAAACATCTGGATTCAATTCTCTTCAAGTGGCTGGTAAGGAAAAGCAAGAAACACGGATTCTTTCACAATAACTGAAAATCCTAAGGACCAAAACATGGCTGCAGAGATTAAGTATATGTATATTGGAAAACATTTGTAGCTGTTGTTGTTGACTCCAATTTATGGTGACCACCATCATTGGGTTTTCTTGGAAAGAGATTTACCATTGCCATACTCTGAGACTATCTGCACTGCCATATAATTCAGTGTCAGAATGCAGATTAATTGCATTGAACTGGATTATATGGAATATAGATTTATATCATCTAGTTAAATGTAGTTCAATTTGCATTATATGAGGCTACACTGATCATTATAATGCAGTTCAAACTGGTTTATATGGCAGTGTAGATGAGTGTGACTTGCTTAGCTACAGTTCCCCAGTGGCACCCCCTCTATACTGTAATATAATCCAATTTCTGAATCTAGATTATTTGCTTTGAACTGAATTATATGGCAATGTAGACTCATATAATCCAGTTCAAAGAAGATAATCTGGATTCACAAACTGGATTATATGACAGTGTAGATCCAGCATGAGTTTCTTTCTCTGGTTAAGCATTTGAAATTTGGATAAGGCTGTTTATAGTCCTTATCCAACACTAAAATCATTATAATGCACTGGCTATAAGTATCATTGAGTAAATTACTACTGAAAGTGGCATATATTTTGTATCTTTTTGCTATTTTATAATTTAACAAGTCTAGCTGCATCAAATCCCTGTGCACTTTTTGGTTTGTTTTTTTTTGGGGGGGGGGGTGTTAAAACTACAATAACACTTAAAAAAAACTTTGAAAATGGGAGCTTCATTTAAAAGACAACTTGCAAACATGGTAATTGAGACAGAAATGACAACAATGACAACAAGATCAAGAACTAAGGGTCAGAAAGATCTAAAAGAAGCCCATAGGCATGGATCTTTAGTGGATGAAGGTCCAATGAGGAACATCCTGACTCAATTAAGAGTCATTACAGATGGAATGAAAATCATAGAGACTAGACTGGAGGAAAAAATCACACAAGCAGAAAAACACCTAGGAAAGAGTCAGCAGGAGATGAAAACAGATATTCAGCAGTTGACAGGTGCAGTGAGTGGTATTTTGAAGCAACAGGAGCAGCAAGAACAGAAAATAAAAAAAATAAAACTCCACTCTCAATACACAATAAGGAATAAACTCCCAAGATATGTGATCGCAAGAAAGAAAGTGACCTAGTGTTGCAAACATACACATGCCAAAGATCTGATTGTGACAGGAAATATCAGGATTTCTGGTACTCTTTTTATACATGGTAACTGCAGCAAGAATTGTTTATGGTTACTATTAGTATCTACAAGAAATTACCACCCGAGATTTATGGATTACAAAAATGTTGGACATGGCAGAGATGCACAAACTAACTAGGCTTATACAGTCACCAGATCCTTCCAGATTTGAAGAAGAATGGCTGCTGCTTGTTGACTATCTAAAATAAGAAAAGAAAATGCAAATATTGGGTTTTCCATACCATTAAGGAAAAAGAGGGTTAAACAGTTGAGTTGCTGAACTGCTGACTGGAAGGCTGGTGGTTCGAATCCATGGGATGAGGTGAGTACTCATTGCTAGCCCCAGCTTCTGCCAACCTAGTTTCAAAACATGCAAATGTGAGTAGTTCAATAGGTACCGCTCCAACGGGAAGGTAACGGTGCTCCATGCAGTCATGCTGGCCAGATGGCCTAGGAAGCATCTATAGACAACGCCAGCTCTTCGGCTTAGAAATGGAGATGATCACCACCACCCCCCGCCCCCGAGTTGGACTCGACTAGATTTAGTGTGAAGGGGAAACCTTTACCTTTACTACAGGAAAATTAGTAGTACAGGAATGTAACAATAATAATAAAAAAGAAAAAAATAGAGAAGTTAGTGACAAGAATAACTCCAGTAACATCCAAGGGACCCTAGAAAGTTAATCTACCAGAGCTGAGAATTTTATGATAAAAAGAATCGATTTCTTGATTATGAAGAAGACAGCGGAGACAGGGTAGAGAATGTAAGTTAGGGCTTTCTATTTTCCATTTCTCAACTTTTCTATCTCCTTTCTGTCAAAACACTATACAACCCCTTTCTATCCTTCTGTTTTGGATTAGAAAAAAAATGACATTTTTTTCCCTTTTCTTTTTTAACATCATAGCAACTTTTTTTGTATTAGAAAACAATGGAAGAAGACAAAAGATGTAAGATGTTTAAAATGCCTCTGTTCTATACCCACTCTTGTACCCTTCCTGATTCCTTATATATTTGCAATACAAATTATATGAAAAAAAAAAACAAACCCTGTGCACTTTTTGTTTTCTTTCAGTATTGGAAACCAACTCATCTATTGAGGATTGAAGTAGACTCCGGAACCATAGTGGCCAATATGAACAGACAGATGGGAGATGCTGGCATTGAATCCAGTCCATTGGCACACCAATTCATGCTGTTGTGGTTGCCAGCCTGGCACAACATCTAAAGGGGAAACCTCACAACTTGTTCTATGTGCTCAGAATTTCTTAATCCCTCTTGAGTTTATGTTAAAATTCCTGTGGGCACAAGTAAACGGACAAAATCCAAGGGTGAAAATGGCTTTCTCTGAATTACAACAAGAAGAGCATTGTTGAAATGTACTTAAAATGCCACTAACATGTTATTCATCTTTGAGATGAGGCTACATTATCCAGATGCAAAGAAAGCCAGGGCTCCTGCACTTTTCATAAGAGCTGGAAGCAATTTTGGCAGGTTCAGCCAATCCAATGTAGCTAACAAAAACTGCAGCCTTTCTCATATTGGAGATGCAAAACCCTTATCTTCTGTTGCATTTTTTTCTCCACAAACCTTTCAGAGAGGTCCCTGTAAGAAATTTTACATCTGAAATAGTTTTGTAAACATCTGTAGTTTTAGATAGGAGTCTTTGCCTTTGCCAGAGAAATGAGTCTTTTAGCTAGAGCTGTCACAAATTGAATTTTATTATCTTTTTCATGCAAAAGGTGTGCTCTAGTGATGGATCGTTCTTTCCTTCTGAAAAAATGAAATTGGGTGAGACTTTAAAGTGAAGATTAGGAAGCAAAGAAGAATTGCATCCTATGTAAAATCAAATGCATAGGAAAATACGGTAAATATTATGGGCCTAGTTATGCTGATGACACAGTATTACTGAACAAAGTATTGTGAAGAGCAATGAGTGGATGACAGCAAACCTTACTGCAAGATCCCAACACATTTGCTCACTTGATATAATAAAAAATATTTTATCTGCAGTAATTAGGGGTGTAAAATGTTTCAATATTAATTACTAAACGGAGGTGGGGGGTGGGGGTGGTGTTGAATAGTTTTAAAGTATTTCTAAAATATCATAAGGGGTTTTTTATCATAACTTATAAGATGTAACAATTTTTTTCTTACTTTTTCATTATGTAATTGCATAAGTAGGGAAGCTTCCGGAGCTCCTTTCTCCCTCATTTTTAGAGCTATATGGATGAAACTTGCTGCATTTGTAGAACATGTTTACTATTGTTACTCCCCCTCCCCCTGGGTTTCAGAATGTTTCATTCATCCACCGATTTTTTGGGAATTTTAAAAAGTTGTTTAAAATATTATTTTCTTTAAACTGCTGTACTTTAAATGAACAAGATTTCCCAAACACAGAATGGTTTTGGAAAGCTAAAGCTTTGAGACTGTTGTCCCAGAACTCCAGCACAGATAGTACCAACACATTTGCCCTACTTGATGCAATAACTGTGGGCCCTTCCAGTCAGGATGAAAAATGCATGGTCTGTTGTGATAAAACAATGATAAAAGCGAATTAATTTGGAACAAAGCAGGGTTTCCCCTGCCTTATTAGATATCCGATTAGATTTGGGCCTTCCTGAAGGGCCTGGGTCTAATGAGGTATTGGGCCTGGGACTACCTGGGGGCGAGTCCCCATTGTCCTGGAGTGAGTCCCTATTGTCATCTTGCACCTTTTGGGCTCCTGGAGCCCAAAGGTGCAAGGTGGCATCAACCTCCTCCTCCCTCACGCCCAAAACTATCCTTAAAATTTTAAGAAACTTACCAGGCCACCATTATGGTGGTCCTTGAGTCCACCTAGCATATAGAAATGATGTGCCAGGAGATGTGGGTGGCTGAGAAGGTAAATCACTCCTTCCTCTCCCCCATCTCCTGGTGCATCATTTCTACTCACCAGCAGGACTCAAGGACCACCGTAAGTTTTAAGGGTATTTTTGGGTGGCTTCAGGATAGCTGGGCGCCATCCTGGTGGTTACTGAGATGACATCTAGACTCCTCGCCCAGGAAAGCCTGGTTTTTTTTGGAGGAATGTGTGAACTTAAATCCACGCTTTGGCATGGCTTTAAGTTATGCCTGGAAGCACCCTGAGAAGAGTTTCCCAACTACAGAATGGTTTTGGAAAAATATAAAAAACTAAATTATGCTCCCAGCAGTCACTCATTAGCAGAATCTATAACAAATTACATTATAGAAGTAAAATAAAATAAATATAGAAGACTCCCAGCAGTCTAGATTCCTCCTAATAGCAGTCAGTTGCTCAGTCCTCCTAGACTCTCTCAATATAGCCTAGCTTACTGCTTGCCTAGCCTTCGCTTAGCCTACTGCTCTGATCTAGGCTCCCTCTTCTCTCCCAGCTCACAATGGAGGGAGCCTCGTGGCACTCCTTAATTTAAAGGAGATTGGCCACAGCTACGGCTCTCCCACCCCCAGCCTTGATAGGCTGAGAGGTATACCAAGTTTGGCTTGGCCTCCTGGTACAGTGTGCTTGCTCTGGAAATGAAAACTGCTGCAGAGAGAGTTACACAACTTATGAAAAAGTATTGGGTGAGAGTTTTGATCCTTAAGTTTTTGCCCTTTCTTAATATCGAGTTGTATATATGAATCTTACAAAATAGATCCAACATATGATCCAAAAACATTACTTTTGCACAGCCCCTAGTAATTATATACCGCAAAGGTGACAACAAGAAAGCCACAGGGAAAGAAGCATAAAAGAACAGCTGTAAAATACTTGGAGTTATATGATATATATAATCAGTTTTATCTGTATGGTTTATTTACTTATTGTTATAAGTGTCTTATTTTAACTTACTACATAGAATGCAATCAAGTCTTATCAAGCCTTGTTGTTTGGTTCAGTATTGTGATAAGGGCTAATCAATAAAAAATTGTTGTTGTTGTTGTTGTTGTTGTTGTTGTTGTTGTTGTTGTCATAAATCAGAGTCAGCTCTAAGGCATAAAACAACAAAAATGACCAGTCATTGGTTTTGTATTATCTGCAGAAAAAAAAGCATTTGTGTTAGAATTATGATTTGAAAAACAAACTTGATCTAAATATAGAGCATCATGTGAACCAAAGAAGAACTGTAGAAGTACAAGAAAGAAAATGGAACTATTACATTTATAAGGATTAAAACATCAGATTAGACAACCCTGCAGTTTTAAAAGGTGGCCAAGAAACGCATGAAATAGAAGAAATAACTGGAGTTAAATAACAACATGTGCACAAGGTGGTATATCACTAAAGGAATCTTTCTTAAACATGCAAACAAAATATATAACTACACTGGAAAGATCTGAGATTATGGAAATGATTTTTCCAAAGTTGCCGCAAACCTAGGAGGCGAAAAATCTGTGAAAATTGGTTTTGCCAGGTAGGAATTCTTGATTGTGTCACCAACTCCTCCATGAATGAAAGTATACAACGGGGATGAGACAAATGCCAGTGTAAGACCTGTTTTGAACTGTACGGGTCATTGTTGCTGCTGTGAGGAAAAATAAAGCTGTTGGAATTTCATGAAAAGCTTTAAAAAGCATAACCAAAGTCTATGGACTTATTACATTATTATTTAATGAGTTTACAAGTAGGTAGAAGCCATTTATTTCTCTCTCTCAAAAATACCACTTCAAAGCCTACTGCTCTTAAGAATGGGATTGGGCGGAAATATAAGACATCTATTAATGTTTTGAGCTCATCTTCCAATTGAAATTGTGAGAAATATATTTTCTATATTGTCTGGTGGGGCAGAGGGAGACATAGTTCACAGCCGCAATTTATTTTTCTGCATAGTGAGGATGATGGCACAAGCTATTCAAAAGTAAATCCAATTGCACGCAATGGGGCTTATTCCTTATTGAACTAACACCATGGGCTGGTCCATGAGGTCATGAAGAGTCGGAAGCGACTGAACGAATAAACAACAACAAACCATTATAATGGTGTCATTTAATGTTGCTCAACGGGCAGGAATCAACAGCAGAAAGTTTCTTGGAAAGAAACAATTGTTAACGATACAAATTGGTACCAGTCCCTGGCACAGTAGAAGAAAAACCCTGGAGTCATCTGGAGAAGGACTGATCTAATTATTTTTTTTCTGTATGAACGTTCAGCCTCCAGTTACCAATTGATCATGCTAACTAGAGTTGATAGGAACTGGAGTTGAGCTCCTGAAATGTTTCTCATTCTTAATGTAATGAGTGAAGATCATAACAAAACAAGGGAATATTGCAAAAAAACAATTAAATAAATAAACAACACATCTGATTTTATATGTATTTATCAGCGACTTTGCATTTGCATTGAGGATTAACACTGGAGGGAAGGGATCTTTGTTATTCTAGTATATTTAGTGATGTTGAACTCTGCAGAAAAAATAATTACAAATTACATATAGAAAACATGTAGATCTTTGATGTTGGACTTTTTGTGTGTCAGGAGCGACTTGAGAAACTGCAAGTTGCTTCTGGTGTGAGAGAATTGGCTGTCTGCAAGGATGTTGCCCAGAGGATGCCTGGAAACTGTTACACAACTCCCTTTAGTCCTGCTGAAGGATGATTTGTTACAGTCCAACAACATTGATAGGGAAAGCATTTCTCATTCCAGCTTTAATGCATAAACAAGTGGCAAGCAAAAAAATAATTCTCATGTTTCTCTCTCAAACCAACATGTTCTACTGGAGTCCTGCTATTCCCAGTGAAAGTCATATATCATTGTCGAAACGAACACAGAGTAAATAGCTTGTGGGTTTAAGTTCATGGAAGCTCCAGTGATAGTCTCTTCTTAGTATAACAAACTAGAGACAAAGTTGAAGTACTTTGGCCACATCATGAGGAGACAGCAAAGCCTAGAGAAGACAATGATGCTGGGGAAAGTGGAAGGTAAAAGGAAGAGGGGCCGACCAAGGGCAAGATGGATGGATGGCATCCTTGAAGTGACTGGACTGACATTGAATAAGCTGGGGGTGGTTACGGCCGACAAGGAGCTCTGGCGTGGGCTGGTCCATGAGGTCATGAAGAGTCGGAGACGACTGAACGAATGAACAACAGTATAACAAACATCCTTGTTTAGATGCATTCATAGATTAACAGTGTGCCAACATGGTGATTTGCCCAAGTTTTAACGTATTCTTTCTTCATACAAAATTATACATTGTTAAAGACACATACTAAAACATTACTTGTGGCTTTCTTAGGTATTAAAGGGAATTAGGTTTGGACAAATCCTAGATGGAATATTGTACATTTGTCTGTCTAAATCCCCTTGGCTATTGAAATTGGATGTGAGCCCATTCTCATTTGAGCACAGTCACTCGTGTCATTTCAGGTTACTTTTTTAACTTCTCTACAAATAATTGTAGTACTGTGCCTACACAAAAACCTGTATTTAGTACTTCACTTTCATTAACTCTGGGCCCTTCCACACAGCCATATATCGCAGAATATCAAGGCAGAAAATCCCACATTATCTGAATGTGGACTCAGATAACTCAGTTCAAAGCATATATTGTGGGATTTTCTGCCTTGATATTTTGGGATATAGGGCTGTGTAGAAGGGCCCACAGAAAAAACTTGAGATCAGCAGCTGATGGAAGAGCTTTTCAAATCCTCAGCTAGAGACATTTTATCTGGTGCCTCTGGTCAAACTACAACTTCTAGGATTGCATAGGATGGTGCCATGATAGTTAAAGTGGAATCATAGGACTATAATTGTGCAATGTGAAAGGGCCCTTTTCTAACACTCACAAAGGAATAGTGGAAGGGCAACATAACTCAAACTATTGACAATACACGCTTATAAGAGATGGGACTTGGGAGTTCTCATTTGCCTAGCATGCAGCTCACCATATGTTGTTGGGCTCTGCATTCCCAAAACTGACTGCAGTGGCTATATACACATATGTATTTTAGTTTTGACAACTTTCTTAGCATAAAAAAGCTAAAATTAGGAACACTTGCAAGCAAAGTTTCAAAGGTAAAACAATGACAGAAGGAACAAATTAAAGTGAGAGACAAGACTTTGCTATAGCTTTTTTGGAAAGTTATTCTGCTTAAGAGCATGGGTAGTATTGTAGGATAAGACCAAAGGCCCATCTAATTCTCCATCCTGAGTCTGGTTTTAGACAATGCCTGAGAGAAACCTATAAACAAGATATGAGAACTATAATTCCCATCCATTATTTTTCTTCCAGGAGTGGTTTTATATTCAAGGTCCTGCTATCCCTGATCCTGGGATTACTGTGGAGACATCCTGACTAGTTACCATGGACAACGGATCTTTTCTTTCTGGATTTGCTTCATCACACATAAAAGCCACCTTCAGGAAGTCGTTTTTTGAAGTGGGTTCAGGGCTGAAGCAGTGAAAGTTGTTTCCTCACTAAGAATGCAACTAACAATGTTGAATTACCATACTTATTACAATCAGCCTTCCATATTTGGGGGTTGGACTTTGAGTATTTTATTCTCCATGGATTTCATTGAAATGTTCTCTCTAGGAATCTTTAGGTCATTATATGAGAAGAAATCGGCCATAAAATCATGCTGGAGGACCTAGATATTGTTAGAGATGTGTTCTTTTATGATGATTTTTTTAGTTGTGGCTTTTCCACTTTTGCAGGAGTCCTGGGCCCCTAACTTTAGAGAAGGTGGAGAGTTGACCAGAATTGTTTCAGATTTTTTTAACATATTTTGGAATACCTGTGTTTGCATATATGTACATAAGGAGATATCTTGAAGAGGGGGCCTAAGTCTAAATGCAAAATTAATGTATGCGTCATATCTAGGTGGTCCCCGAGTTACAAACATCTGACTTGTATAGTTACAAAAGGGGTGAGACATCAGGAGTTGGGAGAAATCTACCCCTATTATTATGGGGAAAAGTTCTCTCTGCTGAAGAATTGTCACCAATCCTTGTTTCCCATATTTTTCAAAATTCAATTATCACAGGGAGAGGAAATGATGCGAAATCTTCTGAACAGGGGCACCAATAACAAAATAAACACTATTGTGGTGTTAACCTTTTCCTATATTATCCAAAACTTTAAAAAGAAAACTTTGTTAGTTGGAATTGCACTTAAAAATGTACCTGTTCCGACTTACATACAAATTCAGTTTAAGAACAAACCTACAGAACCTATTTAGTCTGTGATCCAGACAATGCCACATATCTGGACGATGATGGATTTTGGAATTCCAGATAAGGGAGGCTCAGTTTCTCTAGCAAGGCGCTCCTTTCTCCGCTCATTCAACTGATTGAAAAGTATGTTTAGGGTAGCTGCTGAAACGAAAACAGAACTGCCTGCCATGGACCTGGGTGATTACCTCTTGTAACCCCAACGCCATTATCATGTGATAGATAGGGAAATAATGTTCATAGCATTTGCTGTCAGCAAAATGCAGCGTTCACACCCTAAAGATAAACATGGCGTGGGGAGAATTGAGAAAGAGATTGAAAATCCTCTCTCTGACTTTTAGAAACAACAGGTTCTTCATTTGCTAGTTTCTTGGGACACTTACCTTTAACCTTAAGTAAACTGTATCTGAGTATTTCCTAAAACTGTATGATGAACTAATCACAGGAAAACTCCCTTCTTGTTGTTCTGAAGATACACAGAGCTACATTACAACTTCTGAAATAATTCTATGTGGTCATGAATTTAAAAATTGATCCTTGTTTTAGGGTATGTTGTGAGGCTGCCGTGATTCAGAAAAAAGGATTTATAATGGAGAAAACAATTGACAGTGACATGGGTTTTAGTTGGGAGATAGGGTTGTTAACCAAATAATTTAATGCTTAATATGAGGAAAAGATCTCCTCTCTAAGGTCAATGCATAGTTTAGTATATTTCTGTTTGGTCCTATATGTATCTGCTCAGAAAGTTCAATAGGTCTTACCCCCAGTTAAATACGTATAGGATTACAGCCTCGGTAATATTCAGTGAAAGGAGGAAAAATCCTCTTATGTATTATGAGTTAATAAAGGGAGCCGTGACTAGAAAAACAAGTGGATAATGATACTCATCATGTAATTACTGGCATCCCAAAACACAGCAGTCACCACCCACTATTATTTCATTTGCAAAACATGATAGACATTGCAAATCTGTTCACATCATAGCATTGTCCTATAATTGTAATGGTTCCTCTAAACCCAATGAGAATTGACTAGACTACAGGATTTCTTGAACACTGAACAACAGATGAAGTAACCTCATGTGTTCAACATGTTTAATTGATCTGTAATACAACATGGGGAAGCTCGAGCTGTTCATTCCTTCCAGCGGGAGAGAACTGATTGGTTATATTACTGAATATGCACGTGGAGACAGATAAGTCTGAAAAGCTGTTTCCCCCCACTCTGCTCCCCCCCCCCGAGAACACATCAAAATTGTAGTTGAAAACTTTTTTTTTAATTTCATCTAAATTATATTTGAGCAGAGCAGTTGGAGATGAGCTTTTATCACAATTACCTGTAGCTAAAATTGGAACCATGGTGTTGATCTAGGCATTTCAACCCTACTCAGTTTATTGGGCCTTACTCTTGAATGTTTGTGCATATAATTACATCCAATACAAAAACTGCAAGGAACGCTAGGCAGGATGTAGGACAGGAAAGTGGGGATCAAAGGACCATGCATTTCCAAAGCAGTGCATTTGCACTAATGTTGAGGTAACCTTTTTTTCGTGTCAGGAGTGACTTGAGAAACTGCAAGTTGCTTCTGCAAGTCTGAGAGAATTGGCAGTCTGCAAGGACATTGCCCAGGGGACAATGTTTTACCATACTTGATGTTTTACCATACTTGTGGGAGGCTTCTCTCATGTCCCCGCATGGGGAGCTGGAACTGACACTCAACCCGCTCTCCCCAGATTCGAACCACTGATCTGTCGGTCAACAGTCCTGCTGGCACAAGGTTTAACCCATTGCGCCACCAGGGGCTATGGTCACTGCATTAAAATCAGTATATGTCTATTACTTACACCAGTCCCCCAAACTGTGCTCCTCCAGATGTTTTGGATTTCAGCTCCCACTATTGCTAACAGCTGGTAAGCTAGCTGTGATTTCTGGAAGCTGGAGTCCAAAACACCTGGAGTAGCACAGTTTGATGTCAGTGGTTCCCAACCTGTGGTCCGTGGACCACCAGTGATCCACATGAACTAAAATATGGTCCGCAGCCTCACCGTTACTACATTATTGCAACGAGAGTGACAGGTCTTGCAAAATCATCTTACAGTGCCATGGCTTATTAAATATGGTTTTCTGTGGATGAGCAGATGACGACTATTGAATGGCATATGTTCTGTATCAGAAACTAGAGCCGATGTGATCAAATGCAATTTTCTGAATCAGCACCCCAGACAACCAGACCGAATCTAAAGTTGACCATAGACTGATTCCTACCCCTTTTGGTACTAATTTTGGAGAGTGGACCCTGGTGAAGTGGTACCTGGTCAATAAAAGGTTGGGAACCACTATTCTAAGTAGTGCCATTTTACCAAGTTGTCTTTTGATCTGCCCTCTCCACTTCTGAGTCTGTTTATGATTAAGTCCAAGTATATACAATGGCACAGTCAAACGTTGGTCCTTATATAAGTCAAGGATTCCTTTTTTGGGGGGTGGGGGGGGTGAGATTGGGGGAATATTTCAAAGCCACGGACAGTTAAATCCATGGTCACAAGGGATGTGTTTATCTTTGTATATCTGTTTCTGGAAACCATGAGAGAAAGGGTCCAGTTGTTCCCATGTCCTGTGAGAAGACTTCTCATAAGCATACACTTAGCTCCTCTATGGACAGTGGAGTAAATGCTGGCTTTGATCTGGTACAGAATGGCTCTTTTTATGTTCTTTAGGATATACCTACCTAAGTAGATATCTACCCCCTTAGACTTATTTACACTTGAAACAATGTTTTCCACTGAAAAGGCAGTATGTTGGCTACTCCAACTGGAACTTAGAAGTAACGTCTTAAACTAAGTTACCTATTTGCTGTGTTTGCCATGAATATATTTGTTTGGTGTCTCACATTTCAAAATTCTGCCTCAGGCCTCTCTGGACAGCTCAGGAATGCAGTTTAATGTATATGTCATTTAACTCAGCATGTTTCCTGTCTTTCCTATCACAGAAAGGTATCTTATCAGAGAAACTGCGAACTGTGAGTGTACATTAATATTCAAATCTTTCCTATTTCTAAAGCAATTCTCAGCTTAAGGTATGCTCACTTTGTATTTTGTTCATCAGTTATACCTTGCCCAAAATCTAGCCATAGTGGCATGTGGTGCTTTTAAGTGACACCCTGCATCAGTACAAAACCAACTTTCATGCTCAGTACAACAATCATGCAAATTATTGCTTCAACAAATGCAATACAGAACTTACATGAAAGATTATCAAAGACGTGTCCTGGAAAATACAACTTTTTATTTGAAAACATGATCACCATCTTAAATTATGAGTAAGAAATGTAAGTCCATGGCGTTATGCATCTAGAGAGCTGACACCCAGCTGTAGTCCAGTTTTCTTAATTTACGCAGTTCTCTTTCCTGGGCTTTTGATAATTTAGGTATAACTTCCTCCAAACTCTCTGCCAGACCTGAAGCGTCTGGGTGAACTTCTTCAGCAATGTCTGTTTCTTCCTCTGAGTCCTCTTCTCCACCGTCACTTTCCATTTCAACTTCGTTCGGAATTTCGTCAATTCTGTTGTAAAAAATGAAAGCATCAATAGTGCAGCTTAGACCAAAAATAGGGATCTCCCAACAATTTATTCTCCGTTATGTGTCATGTATTCAGTAAAACCAACGAAAAAGAAGCAGGGTGGGCATTCCCTTTCCTCTTACATGCCATCAAAGTTTCTTGGAAAAGTTGAGGAACCTGTTAGTTCTGGAATGCGGGAGGAGAGAGTGACAAAGTCCCATTGTTAAGACAGAGGCCTAATTGTGCGACTTCATGATCTTTAGAAGGAGCTGTGTGTGTGGTGAAGGTTCTTCTAGGCTGCATCATGAATAATATTATTTTTCTCATTTTTTCCTGAGCATATATCGTTCTAGAAATTCTAGGCAAAACCAACCCAGGGTCAATATGAGTACTGTATTGTAACTTATTTTTTAGAAGGAACAATTCACATCTCCAAGTGGTAAAAGGCAATAGCTTTCTCCTAAAAGAAGCACTGATCTTCTCTGCTCTCCCCACTATGAGCCCCCATGGCACAATGAGTTAAACATTGTGCCAGTAGGATTGCTGACCGATAGGTCAACGGTTCGAATCCAAGGAGAGCAGGTTGAGCTCCCTCTGTCAGTTCCAGCTCCCCATGCAGGGACATGGGAGAAGCCTCCCACAAGGATGGTAAAACATCAAAACATTGGGTGTCCCCTGAGCAATGTCCTTGAAGACAGCCAATTCTCTCACACCAGAAGCGACTTGCTGTTTCTCAAGTCGCTCCTGACATGAAAACAAAACAAAACAAAACAAATCATGAGGCCACTTCTCACATTTTTAAATGCCTGTCCTCTATTTATACTTGAGATCAACATCTACACACAATTCTATACCATGCAGCTGCGTTTATTTTTTGAGGCACTCAACTCTCCCCCTCCCGGAAGTTTGCTTTAATGAAAAGAAGAGCTTTGAAAAACCATATTCTTAATAAAACAAGAAATAAAAATTTGGGAACTTCTGATTAGGAAAAAAGTAACAAATACCAAATATGGGTAGAGCTGTGACCTTCAGCAAAATTTGGTTTGGCATACAGTAGTCCGCCAAAGTTGCTGACCACTGCTTTTGCTCTTTGGGCCTGGCCAGCCACCTGGCTGTCACCACTATGGAATGCCTTTGCTTGCCCGTTACTCAACATCTTAAGGCAGGCTTCCATCTCCAAAAACCTCCCACCAAAAGCATTATATTTCAGAGATCATGCAGTAGATTTCTCACCTTTTACTTGTTTTGGGCACCAGAAGTGAATTAATAAAAATAGGACACAAATAAGCAGCAGATGGTAAGACATGTGCAGGAGTATGAAGCAGCTAGGAGAGAAAAAAGGAACAACAAAATTAAAATCTGGTAGACAGCGTCAACTCAGTATTGATATAGCTTTTAATCAAGACGATTCCCTCTTACTTCTTTGATTGCAGGTGACTCCGGTGCCATGTTGCTCTGTACAGGTGTGTTGCTAGTTTCTCTAGTCTCCTTTGCCTGTTGCTGGTGTTTTCCCAGGAGCAGATAAAAGGGTGTCACGGGGAAGTTCTCCTCTACGGCCAGCTAAGGAGGGTTGACATAAAAAGGACACACCATGACCAAAAGAACAAAAAAGGCAAATTACTTTATGATTTTTCCATAGTATTTCAACGAGAAGGTAGATGCAAAAAAGACGGATTGATTGATCAAATAGGAAGGAGAATACTTAGGCAAATACAGTGTTATCTTGACTTAAAAGCTCAATTAATTCCATTACCGAGCTCTTAATTCAAAGCACTCTTATCTCAAAGCAATGCTATTAATCCGTTCTGGCCCACTGACCCTCCTTTTTGTTACGTGTTTCTTTAAAAAAGTACTTTATAAATAACCAATAATATATAAATGCACATTCACATGGAACAATAAAAAAGAAAGATCAACTTTCAAATGGTAGAAGTACAAAGTTGTGACAAGGAAGCACAAAGCACAAAGTGAAGAGGCAGAATCATAATTTTCTTCATACTGTGCTCATTCCAGCCTCCCTCCCTCTCTTGATCTCCCTCCCTCTCTTCATGAAGCTAAACATACATGGAATAAAAACCACATAAATCAATTAACCCAAAGTTCCTCAAAGCCGATATGAGCACAAGGCACAGAGGCTGCTCCTTGAAGCCCCAAAGCCCTGTAGTCTGGTGCTAGCTCTTAACTCAAAATGCTACTCATAAGACAAAGCAAAACCTGGGCAGAGTAATAGCTTTTAACTTAAACATTCTTAAATAGATGGTCCACTGTAGATGCCCATAAAACTTAAGTGTGGTGTTTGTGTATGTCTTCAAGTCATCTGTCAATGTATGGTGACCATAGGGTTTTCTTACACTTCAGAGGTGGCTTGGCCAGTTCCTCTGAAATACAGCCTACAGTACCTCGTATTTGTTGGAAAACACAGCTTACAAATAATAATCATGCTCTGTACTGTTAATCCGAAAAGTCTTGCAGTTCCCTTTAATCTATATGTCTGTGTATATGCCTTGCAGTCATCAGTTGATTTATGGCAACTTTATGAATTTCACAGTGCTTTCTTAGGCAAAGAATCATCAGAAGCATTTTTCAGCTCCTTCCTCTGAAATAAGCCCTACAACATCTGAAATTTGTTAGTTGTCTCCCACTAAAGCACTAATCAGAGCTGATCTTACTTAGCCTCCAAAATAAAACTGAATTTGGTACCTTTAGAGCAGCATTTCTCAACCTGAGGGTCAGGACCTGGGGAGGGGGGTCGTGAGGGGTTTCAGAGGGGTTACCAAAAACCATCAGAAAACATATATTTCTGATAGTTTTAGGAACCTCTTTGACAGAGAAGGCTGAAGATTTCTCCACCTGTTCTTATCTTCCTTTTTTGGAATAGACAGCAAATCCTCCTACCAAATGCCCTTCTCTGCTGTGACTGGCTGGCCTTTCAAGCTGGCCTCTCAGCCAAGGGGAGGGCTGTTTCTGAGACTCCAAGTGAGGAGGGGAAAGCAGGCATGCTCAGTGCATCGCAGCGTGATGTGCATGTGTGGGCAAGGAAGAATGTGTGAGGCTGGAGGGAAGCTTGCACCAGCAAGTGCCTTCAAGTCATGGGGGTTCTGTGTGGGAAGTCTGGCCTCATTCTATTGTTGTTGGGGTTCAGAATGCTATTTGATTTTAGATGAACTATTAATCCCAGCAACCACAACTCCCAAATGTCAAGGTCTATTTTCCCCAAATGCCACGAGTGTTCACATTTGAGTATATTGGGTATTCGTGCCAAGTTTGGTCCAGATTCATTACTGTTTGAATCCACAGTGCTTTCTGGATGTAAGTGAACTACAACTTCAAAACTCAAAGTCATTGCCCACCAAATCCTTCCAGTATTTTCTTTTGGTCATGGGAGTTTTGTGTGCCAAGTTTGGTTCAATTCCATCATTGGTGGAATTCAGAATGCTCTTTGATTGCAGGTTAACTATCAATCCCAGCAACTACAACTCCCAAATGGCAAAATCAATTCCCCCTGAAACACACCAGTATTCAAATTTGGGTGCATCGGGTATTTGTGCCAAATTTGGTACAGTGAATGAAAACCCATTCTGCATATTCGATATTTACATTATGGTTCATAACAGTAGCAAAACTACAATTATGAAGTAGCAACGGAAATAATTTATGATTGGGGTCACCACAACATGAGGGACTGTATTAAGGGGTCGCGGCATTAGGAAGGTGAGAAACACTGCTTTAGAGTCTTTAAGATATTAAGTGATGCTGAAAGGTTCTAAGTTCTCATACAAAGATGATACAAAACTTAGTAGTATCACTTTTTTTAGTTTTAAAAGTAATTGCCACATTACCAAAGAAGCTGTAATGAAATCCAAACCCTGAAAAGTTAAGAAGCTGGATCTATATGAAAGAGAGCTATTTTATTGAAAAAGTTACTCATGACAATCTTTGAAAATGGATCGCTGACTGATCCAGCTGGATAGACAGATCCATTCAGTGATGACCATTACTTTTGCTCCCATCTTTCCCCATACAACCCCAAAAAGTCCAATTTAATGCAGGAAAGCAAATAAATGAAATAAATCAATTTATATGAATAATACTGAGTACCTCAGACAGATCTCACAGAACAAATCTCTAGTTTTCTGGCAGATATCCCCTTGTGATCTCTTTGGAAAACCCATACCTGTCTGCTGGAAGGTGTAAGCCTCTCTTCTGGGGTTTTTGTGCTAAACGTCATCAACTCCTAAATGTTCAGAATGAACAAACAAGATTACAACGTGGAAAAAACTTTTTCAGAAATTCAATGTGTTATTTTTTAAAATTGAAGCACAACGCAAAATTCAGAGACAACTGTAAATATATATAAAATTACATATAACATTGCAAATAAGCTGAAGAGGAGAGATACAATGATGTATGTAAAATATACATTACAGGCCGAGTACCTCTAATCTGAAAGGATGTGAGTAGGAAAGTGAGGAAAGGGATGTTTCAGTCTTACTGGATTTTGGCAGACAGATTTGTAGTAAGGATACAATTAAAAAGTCCTGGAAACAGAGACTGTGCAGTAGATAGAGATGAGTTCAGAAGCAAGCTTAATATCTTATTTATTAAAGTTTGCTCCCTTGAGATTTGTGATCAGTGTATCTACAATGTACAATAAATGCGGTTTTACATCACTTGGAATGTCCATGGTTTAAAGATATGGATTTGCAGGATCTGTAGTTTCACATGGCATTCAGTCTTTTTTGCCAAAGAGTGCAGGTACCTCACTAAACTACAAATCCCAAGACTCCACAGCATTAGACCATGGCAGTTAGTGGTGTAAAACTGCATACCGCAACGTTCAATAGAAATGAACAGCAGTCTATATACTGTAATACCGCTTTTATGTGTTTCCAGTATGGGTTGTTGTAGGTTTTTTCAGGCTATATGGCCATGTTCTAGAGGCATTCTCTCCTGATGTTTCGCTTGCATCTATGGCAAGCATCCTTAGACAATACATGTTTCCAGTATGTCCATAAATGCTGATTCAAACAGAATAAAACAAAACATGGAACTTACATGTGTTTCAGTGAGGAAGTAAAACTGAGACTGGTTCAACCACTGATATTTTTCAGAGCTGATGGATTCAGGCACCTCCCTTGGAACGAAGATAGCCCACAGGACTCTGCCTCTGCAGATCCTTCGCTGCATGCAGAAGGGCCGCGGCTCACTTGGTTTAAATACAAACACTGAAAACAGGAGAAGAGGTTTAGTAAGGCCCCGTCTACCCTGACCATTTAATGCAGTTTGAAGCTTGTTTCAAATCGTGGCAGCCAGACAACAAATTCCGACCGAAGAAATCCCTTAACGCATCCATTAATGCATTTGTGAAATCGTCATCTAGGACTCAAAACGAGTTTCAGGATTTCCTATGCAATTATCTGCACAGTGAAATCACTTTCTTCAAGGCCAGTCAGAAACTTTGAGTAGTACTTTTACTATTCAAAGACTCCTAAATTATGTATGTGATTCTCCAAAAGTCTCCACGTGGCCTCCAATGGTCAGGTGTCTAAATGTATTCCCATTTACAAATAGTCAAAATAGGATCCAAGCTTTTGGTTTTATACCACTGTCATTGGCTGCCTTTCTGGTCTCCCTCCCATATCTTACATCTGGGGCCTGTATGGGTATTTTTTTTCTAAAGGATATGTGATTGCTAGGCTTCTTATCTTCAAAAATAAGTCTTACATAGCCTTGAAAGAGGCAAGTGATAAAATGCTGAAAAGTCAGTAAAATGGTTCCCAGAAGCGTGAGAGGGTTTTGGGACTGGTTATTTTGGAGTGAAAAAAAATATACTTGGCACTGATTGCTTTTGTTTTGGGAGGACACAGTGTTTGTATGTGAGCCATCTGGGGCCCTTCTATAGCAGTGGTTCCCAACCTGTGGGTCCCCAGGTGTTTTGGCCTACAACTCCCAGAAATCCCAGCCAGTTCACCAGCTGTTAAGATTTCTGGGAGTTGAAGGCCAAAATATCTCGGGACCCACAGGTTGAGATACACTGCTGTATAATTTGATGTGGCCGCCCAACTGTTGACCAACTCTGCTAAGCAGTTTTTTTGCCTATATAAACAACGACATCTAGCAAGGAATGCAAATAGCGTATTATCACCAACCAGATGTATCTCTATTGGAAGGGAATGCTGTATTGGAATGCCACAATTGCAGAGGCTCTCTTCTACGGAAGTATCTTTGCTTTTCCAATGATGAAGATGGAAAACAAGCCAAAAGCTGTTTTCAGTTAATAAAATGCTTTGGGCTGCGCCAAGATTGCCAGGTGCTCTTTTCATAGAAGCATTCTGGTGTTTTTCCTCTAATGAAGGCTTACAAGCCAAACACTGTTTCCACAAGAGCCCAGGCAGAATTTATTTTTTATATATGCATTGGCTTTCCTTCCAGAGCTGGGACTTAAAAGTGCCTTGCAAAGTGAAAAGTCATCAGAAAAGTAGGAACCCCCAGTGGTGAAATGGGTTAAACCCTTGTGCTGGCAGGGTTGCTGACCGATAGGTCAGCGGTTTGAATCCGGGGAGAAAGGGTTGAGCTCCCTCTGTTAGCCCCAGGTGGGGACATGAGAGAAGCCTCCCACAAGGATGGTAAAACATCAAAACATTTCGGCATCCCCTGGGCAATATCCTTGCAGACGGCCAATTCTCTCACACCAGAAGTTACTTGCAGTTTCTCAAATTGCTCCGGACATGAAAAAAAAAATATCAGAAAGGCTTAGTGGAGATGCCCGATGATCATTTTGGCAGCAGAACTTTATTCCCACTAGGACGTGAGCTGGAGTTTAAGACAATTCACACTCAAATTGTGGCAATTCAAGCTCAAATTGTGGCCATTTTTCCTCTCCTTCAGAAGCTCCCTCTCAGAGAGATCTCCAATGTTGGGCGGAGAGAAGGAAAGGATGGAAAACTTTATTTCCAAGAATTTCAAATTAATGACTTTTCAAATGCAAACCATTGTAGTTTCCATGTTGGCAGAGAGCCTCTTTTAAGAAGGGTTGTTTTAAGTGGCTTTGAAATCTAAGGAAATCAAATATTTTCCTAGGCTGCCCAGCCCCACAACTTTGGCCAATCACCTTCAACCAAAAAGAAAGAAGCATTTATGCTCACCATCTGAAAATTCAGAATTGCATGAAATGGCAGCGATGTTCTCGGACAGACAGTCGGGTTGTAAAACAGTGACATTTAACTGGGCGCTCCATTCCACTGAAAGGCAAAACAAAAAGATATGGAAGAGAACCTCAAGACTATCACAGAATTTATTTTCCAAAGTACTGAAGGATATACCCAATGCAATCATATCATAGTTTACAAGAAAGGACTTTCGGCCTAAGCTACTTACATGTTAGGGGAAGCAATGATTGCGGTTTGATGGAATATTGATTAAAATTGGAGCTAACAGTCTCATTTACAAACAAGACTTCGTACATTAGATTAGTACCACAATATTCTCAGTATTTCTGTGACCTTCAGAGCTTTCCTAAGTTCATTTCTGTAGCCCTCAACCCCATCCAGAGTCTCTCTCTTATATTTTTGCTTCCAAATTTTTCCTAGAGTTAGTATTATCTTTTATTTTTTGGTGCACAGAGCATGCTGGAAATCCTTCCAAGGCTTGTAATGAAGGAATTTGGGAAAAGATAGCGTTGCAAAGTGTTTCCAAGAGAAGACATTTGGGTAAGAGATAGAAGGAGATTAGGTTGACCCAACAGTGATGGGGGGGGGGGGGGGGTAATACTGTTTTGCTTTGGAACAAAGAGGAACACAGGATATTTAGGAACAGAACAGAAAGAGACAGAGGCGCTGAGCTGAAGGAAAAGCTGAAAGGAGAAAATTACAGGCAAGAAAGATGGAAAACGAGAAGGTTGATTTTGTGTGTGCGTGTTCACGTCAATCTGAGACTGTAAAATTCATGATGCATTATAGTCAAGAGTGGAACTCAGCTTTTGCTAATTTGGCAACCTTAGGTCTTCTGCAGAATTAAACTATTTTATTTTCTACCTCCTTATTTCTAGTCTTTGATTGGGAAATAAAGGGACTAGAAATATTGGAGTACTGTGCATCAACATTTCAATGGAAAAGAATAAACTGCCAAATCTGATTGAATTGTTGATTTCTAACCAACCTTTAGCCTGCAGAAGATGACCTCGTGTATTGTAGACATTACCCAACAAAGAACATAATAATGGAAGCTGAGGCTATCAAAGGCTATTATAGCTCTGAACACCATTTTGGCTTTACAAGCAAAGGCATTGTGGATATATAAGCCCATATAAATTTTATAGGATCACTGAAGAAGTGGCTTCCTGTGACTGAAAATGCAATGAGATGCATCGGACACAAAAGGCAGATATCTCAAACACACAGAAATCACTTTCTCAAGTATTGTCAATACAACCAGTATTTGAAAATCCAGAACAAGAACCTAAACAAAAGAAGGACAAACCGTCTTACATGTGCAGCTCAGCAAATTCCAGCAGCACAAGGAGCCAGTATTGGTGCTGCCAAGGAGGTACTTCGAACAACTCAGCCTCCCGAAACACAGGCTTCTGGAAAAATAAATGACCAAGACAAAACTGATTAGCAAAGTTGTTGTCTCCTGACTCAAAAATTCAGGTCATCTCAAGGAGCCATTTCTGTTACTTAATTATCCTGGACTGGTCATGTGGCAGCTGACAAGTCTTTACAAGAACTTCTCACATGCTCCTGCCATGAAGCCAATGCCTAAATGTTTTATGGCCTCATACTTTCTCCACATACAATTCCTCTATACAAGTTTAAAGAGCTCATTTCGTTTTACAATGAAAAACTAGGTGAGTTCATAAGCAAGTGTTTTATTAGTCATGAAACCAGCCACACGTTAAATTCATCAGTGCAATGGAAAGCACACTGATGACATTTAGAGATGATTATGATCATTATGTTTATTTGTACTTCACTTTTTCTCTCCACAAGGAGACTCAAAGCGGCTTACAATAAAAGCATTTCAGTACAAGTTAAAATCTATAAATACATAAACATTAAAAGGTACACAAGAATACACAAAGGTCTGCAGAACAAGCCCAATGAAGAGCGGCTGAAAGAGCTGGCAATGTTTAGCTTGCAGAAGAGAAGGCTAAGAGAAGACATGATGACCATGTACAAATAAGCGAGGGAAAGTCATAGGGAGAAGGAAGCAAGCTTGTTTTCTGCTGCCCTGGAGACTAGGATGTGGAACAATGGATTCAAACGACAGGAAAGGAGATTCCACCTGGACACGAGGAAGAACTTCCTGACTGTGAGAGCTGTTCAGCAGTGGAACTCCCTGCCCCGGAGTGTGGTGGAGGCTCCTTCTTTGGAGGTTTTTAAACAGAGGCTGGATGGCCATCTGTCGGGGGTGCTTTGAATGTGATTTTCCTGCTTCTTGGCAGGAAGTTAGACTGGATGGTCCACAAGGTCTCATCCAACTCTATGATCCTATGAAACACAGTACAGCCAGCCCTCTACATGTGCTGGGATTGGGGTAAAGGATCCCAGAGAAATGAAAATAAAAACACCTCTGTTTTGTACCAGAGGGAATATCTGATTCAGAATATCTAGATCTTCCAGACAAATCTATGGGGAATTTCTGGTGGAAGGTGAACACAAAATTGCATTGGAGAACCTAGATTCCTAGACAGGTGCTTTCTCCAGAAATGACTGGAGGAAATTGAGCCATAGAGCCACACCAGAGGACCAAAATTTCTTAGATATACATCTTTAACAGGGAAGGACAACTGCAGTTAGGAGTGACCACTGTTATTCTAGTCTACCACCCAGCAGCATTTGTCTAATTGTCACCTAACTCTCCTGAGCCATTGCGTGTATAGACTTTGGGACAGATTTTGTCTCATGACCTTGTAATTACAACTGGTGTGATTCCTCCTCTCCTTCGGCAACTGGGTAAATATTTACACTCCATGCAAACTGGCCCAGGAGAGACATTTTACAGACAAACTGAAGAACAGCAGCTTCCCTGTAAAAACCATTAAGATAACAGTGGTACATGCAAGTGTTAGAAAACTAAGGAAGTTTATTTATTGCTGAATTTTCCTGTGTGAATTTTATTGCACACAGAGCGATGGCTTTCAGGAGAAAAACACTGCAATGCATTCAATGAGACAGGAGACAGACATATACATTGTGACTCGAGGGGGCTGAAGACACATTTAAAAATGAATGCTATTAAAACACAGCCATCCAAATTCACTGGGGTTAGTTAGGGTCACAGGGTGCACATCAAACGTGGGGGAAAACCAATAGAAAAGCATCATTTTTTAAACCTGAGAGATCAACTCTTTAGGAATCTCTAAGGCACCTTATAGTAAAGGTAAAGGTTTCCCCTGACATTAAGTCTAGTCAAGTCCGACTCTGGGAGGTGGTGCTCTTCTCTATTTCTAAGACGAAGAGCCAGCATTGTCCGTAGACACCTCCAAGGTCATGTGGCTGGCAAGACTGCATGGAGTGTTGTTACCTTCCCTATTGATTTACTCACATTTGCATGTTTTCAAACTGCTAGGTTGGCAGAAGCTGGGGCTAACAGAAGGAGTTCACCCCTCTCCCCAGATTCGAACCGTCAACCTTTCATTCAGCAAGTTCAGTAGCTCAGCTGTTTAACCCACTGTACCGCGCCCCTTTTACACTACCATATAAAATCCAGATCATCTGCTTTGAACTAGATTATCTGATTGGATAATCTGGATTATATGGCTGTTTGGAAATGTTCTTAGACCTACAGTGCAACTCTGATCAACTTCCACTTGGCCATAAAATAGCAGTGGAAGAGCTAGAGATGTCTAGAAAGAATATACTGGTCAAAATAACAAATATTCAAAACTGCAAAAGTGAAATCTGCCCATGTGGAGGGCCGACAAGTGTGCAATATGAGGAAGCAGGGGAACAATTCAAGGGCAAGCTTCTCACTGCCTTATCTTTGAATCTAGAATTTTGCAGACGTGGGAAATCTCTGGTTCAACTCATATGAACGACTTACTATTTCTAAAAATAGTTCACTACCAGGTAGGGCTAAGTTAATGGAAACTAGAGATTTACATCTGACCAGTCACTGGTTCCCACGGTTCTTCCTCTGGAGTATTCACTACTGTAGTTTATATAGACAATGTGGGGCAGCACTGGCTGATCAGAAAGCAACTTGTCTCAAGCTTTGTGGGGGTTGCAGAACTGAAAACATGTCCTTCCCTATTTTTGTTAATACAACCAGCCCTCCATATTCTCTGAGGTTAACCCAATAAAAATGGAGAAACCACAAATAAAACCTGTTGTTTTTTTTAACCTGAGAGATTCTCTGACAGCATTTGAATGTAAGAGTTGCACTGGAGGACCTGGTGATTCCTAAAAAGAAGCAAAACCTAAACTATGTATGTGGAGGACCAACTCTGCACATTTAAAAATGGCTCTTACCTGTCAAGGAGATGCCCTGCAAATGCTTTCTTATCCCAACATCATTTTTGTTGCCTTTCTAATTATGACCTCCCACCCTTATTCTTGGAGCCCCTGGTGGAGCAATGGGTTAAAACTTTGTGCCAGCAGGACTGAAGACCAACAGGTCGGAGGTTCGAATCTGGGGGGGGGGGGAGCACAGATGAGCTCCCTCTGTCAGCTCCAGCTCCCCATGCAGGGACATGAGAGAAGCCTCCCACAAAGATAGTCAATTCTCTCACACCAGAAGCGACTTGCTGTTTCTCAAATTGCTCCTGACATGAAAAACAACCCTTATTCTTAAAATCTGAATGTTAAAAGATTCAAATTAATGTATATCAAAATTATGCAATTCTGAGTTTTATGAAAGGTATTTTGGACACAAAAATAAATTGAGAGTGCTTTGTTTCTATTAAAAATGCTGCCTTGGAAATAGATTAACAGAAAAAGAAGCATGAGAGAAATTGGGTGCATACCCAAATAGTTGTTTATGTACAGAAAAAATTATGGCTTTATATTTAGAGTTACCATGTTTTTCAAACCCGTCTGCCTTTTGAAAACAAAAAACACATTTAAGCATGGCAGCAGAAGATGAAAGACCAAAGAGAGCAACCTACAGTATAGTTCCAGGGGGATGGCAGAACGTGCATTTGAGGTCCCACGTCTCGGAGTCCCACACAGTGACAATCTTGTCAAAACTGACTGCAAGCAAGGAACCATCTTCGCAGAAACAGCAATTTGTTGCTCGGTAGTTGTGGTAACTTCCCACAAAATCACATGTCCAGGTTTTGTTCTGATCTGTTGAAGGAAGAGATGTACAATATAGAACTGATGCAAACAGGATGAAAAATAGCACATAAAATATATATAGAGGCAGGAGCCTATAACCTTGATACAGGAACATGAATCAGCTGTTTGCTCCTCTTAGAGTAAAGTGCTCTGTTTCTTAACTGGTGCAAAGGAAAATCCCCTACCTTCCTTTTTCTAAGAACAGTGATACCTTGACTTAAGAGTTTAATTCATTCCATTACTGAGCTCTTAATTCAAAATGCTCTTATCTTAAAGTAATTTTCCCAACTGAAATGCATTGAAATCTGTTCCGGGCCACAAACCACCACTATTTGTTATGTGTTTTTAAATAAAAATGTAATTTATAAATAACAGATAATGTATAAATGCACATTCACACAGAACAATAAAAAAGAAAGATCAAATGGTAGAACCACAAATTTGTGACAAGGGAGCACAAAGTGAAGAGGCAGAAGCATCATTTTCTTCATCCTGGACTCATTCCAGCCTCCCTCCCTCTCTTGATCTCCCTCCCTCCTTCTCTTCATGAAGCCAAACAAACTAGGAATAAAATCCACACAAAATCAACTAACCCAAAGTTCCTCAAAGCAGGCAAGAGCAAAGCAGACAGCAATCTACTAAAGTGGAGAGGAGTACGAAGCACAGGGCCTGGAGGCTGCTCCCCTGAAACCCTAAAGCACACTTGAGCTAGAGCTCCCTTTTGCACTAGCTTTAGCACAGCAGATTAATCACCAGCTAAAGCTGCAGTAAATCTACCAACCAAAAGGTTGACAGTTTTAAGCTGGGTCAGGATGAGCTCCTGACCTTCAGTGTAGCTTCCCACCCACCTAGAAGGTTGTAAACCATAATTTGAGTAGATAAATTAGGAACCACATTAAGCAGGTATTTTAGACACGGCGTTTCGATCAGAAAAAGGAAGAAAAGGCTGATGAACAAAGGAAGCTCTTCAGCAAGGTGATGGAGCGACAGAACCCCCTGTGGCCAGAATCAAGCACAGCCTCCAAAGATGCCGAAAGATGGGGAAAAGCCTATATAATACCTATCTGTTGTTTGTTTTGTCATTGTATAACTGGCATTGAATGTTTGCCATATATGTGTTCTGTGATCCACCCTGAGTCCCCTTCGGGGTGAGAAGGGCAGAATATAAGTATAAATAAATAGCTCTTAATTCAAAATGCTGCTCGCATGTCAGAGTGAAAGCCAGGCTGAAAGATGGCTCTGAACTCAAATGCTCTTAATTTGGGATGCTCTTAAGTTGAGGTTCCATTGTACTGACTTCATGCACCTGTGAACATCAGCCAAGGAATTAAGAAGGTACTGTGCCACCATGCTCTATGGAAAAATAAGAGTACTTCTGTGCCGGATTGGGGTTCATTCATATGGCCATCTGAGTGGAACACTCGCCAAAGAAGTCCCTTACTTCCTTTTCCTGTTTTAAAGCAGGAAATAGTGGCATAGAACATGCTGGTCTCAAGCTCTACCACCACAGAGCTACAACTGCCTTTCCAAAACAGCAGTCAAATTTCTCCTAAACTTCCCTCAAGCTCAAGGCTAGGAAATGGGTGAAGAGCTACCAGACAATTGTATGTATTGATCACCACTCAATGTATACCCTAAAATTCTGGAAGTCGGTGCTAAAACTTCTACTCTTATATTTGAGTATATGTATTCCTTAAGAATGGAGCAAAGATAGTGGAAACTCTTAAAAACCAGTTACCTTAAGTTATGTATTTTTCCTGCCACCTTGTTCAACATCACTTCTGGAACACTAACCACAAATGTATAAGGTTTCCTAGTTTAAATTTGACCCCCCCCCCTTTTTTTTTTTTAGTATAAAGTAGTATTTAAATGTTTCCCCTGAATTAGAACATGCCCACACCAGCATTTTTTTACCTTGGGATGAGCCCAAAGCCTTGATTAAAGCTACAGTCATTTCCAGAATGTGTTTCAAAGAAGTCAGTACCACATTAAAGAGGCAGAAAAGTCTGAACTCCCCCGCTCAGGAAATAAAAGGAAACCAAGGAATTGAAACAGAACGCTGGGCGCTTACTCAATAGTAGGTGTGTTCCTGCTTTCCAATTCAAGTACATAAGACAAGCATGTATTATCCAAAATTGCTGAATTACCAAAATGGAGGTATCATTATTTTTAGTAGCAAACTCAAGTAATCAAATCCTGTTTAGATGGTAAGTGGCCATGTCAAATAGAGGGGAATACTTCTGCATATCTTGGGAACGCTATGTATATGCGCATTTTTAAATTAAGGCAAGAAGAAGAAAATTGTATCCTCATGATCGCTTGACAAAAGATCCACAAGCTATCAGCATTAAGTGAGGGGCAAGAAACAGTAATATGTAAGAACATACTACAAGTAATGTATCTTATTGTCTGAGAGGTGGAATTTCTGGATTCTCACTTAATGCGGAAAAGGAAACGTGTTTCTGTTGCGGTCTTTTTCTATTGCTGAATCACACATTTGTTGGTGTTTCAGTGGCTTCCAACTCTTCATGACCTCATGAACCACGCCAGAGCTCCCTGTTGGCCGTTGCCACTCCCGGCTCCTTCAAGGTCAAGCCAGTCACTTCAAGGATACCATCCATCCATCTTGCCCTTGGTCGGCCCCTCTTCTTTTTCCTTCCAGTTTCCCCAGCATAATTGTCTTCTCCAAGCTTTCCTTCCTTCTCATTATGTTGCCAAAGTACTTCATCTTTGCCTCTAATATCTTTCCCTTCAGTGAGCAATCAGGCATTATTTCCTGGAGTATAGGCTGGTTTGATTTTCCTGCGGTTCAAGGCACTCTTAGAATTTTCTTCCAGCACCACAGTTCCAAAACGTCTGTCTTCACACATACATATGAATTACACATACATAGGATTTTCCTAATCTTTTCTATGGCTGTTTAATTTCTACCATAGAGATCTGTAGGAGGTAATATCTAAAGTACAGGAAGTGTAGCGATTCTGGGGCCAACTTTGTACCCACACAATGGCTAACTCTGTTGTAGGGAGAACGATCCACTGCCACAAGGACTTTTCTGAAATTCTGGGAGCCCTGCAAACATCCCAGCTGGTTCCGTAGCTTTTGGCAAACAGTGCTCATACCGCATTGAATTGAACTATGATGTACAGCAGGGGTCCTCAAACTTTTAAAACAGAGGGCCAGGTCACAGTCCCTCAAACCGTTGGATGGCCGAATTATAATTTGAAAAAACATGCATGAATTCCTATGCACACTGCACATATCTTATTTGTAGTGCAAAAAAACCTTTAAAAATACAATAATTTAAATGAAGAACAATTTAAACAAATATAAATTTATTAGTATTTCAATGGGAAATGTGGGCCTGCTTTTGGCAGATGAGATAGGATTGTTGTTGTTGTTGTGTGCTTTTGAGTCGTTACAGACTTAGGCTGACCCTGAGCGAGGGCCGGGTAAATGACCTTGGAGGGCCGCATCCGGCCCCCGGGTCTTAGTTTGAGGACCCCTGATGTACAGTATGGAAGGATAGATTTGGACTTTCCCATGTTTCAGCTCCCTCTTTACCTAATAAGTGGGGAAAAAAGCCCCTTCACCAGCCAACTTACCTTCACCATCACTTTCAACTACCAGCATCCAGACCTTGAAACGGCCATCATTGCTGGCCGTTACCAAAGTGGGGGTTGTGTTTTCAGTCTCATCAGTGCAACGGAAACACATAGCTGTGATGTGATTTTCATGTGGCATATTTATTCTTGTGTTCAGAGTAAAGCTACAAGAGAATAAAGAGAGGTCACGTCTACGAAGCAAGTGAGAATCAAGCTGCCCATTCTGTACTGGATTGTGGATTTATTTACTCCATTTGGGACTAACCAACAGGATGCCAGTCCATGTCTGAAGACCCACTGATAAATAATGTTTGGCAATAACACCAGATGATGGTCGACAAGGTCAGGGAAGTTTCTAGTGATGGAGATCATGCACCTTTTACATAACAAACCTCTATGGTAGTCATTCAGACAATCTCAGGAAACACTGCTGTTCTGCTAGGTAGTCATTATATAATAAGAGAGAAATGAAGGGGAACCTATAAGCTGCATCCAGTATCCAAGGGCATCTTCTCTGGAGGAAAAGCTCTCAAACTCCTCAAGGCAAAAGTCATCTGTGTGGGATTTTGCAAATCTGGAAGCCATTCCAATTGGAAAACAGCCTCTCTCTAGAACAGGTATGGGCAAACTTTGGTGCTCTAAGTGTTTTGGACTTCAACTCCCAGAAATCCCAGCCATCTTGCCAGCTGTTAGGAATTGTGGGAGTTGAAGTCAAATACACCTGGAGGGCTGAAGTTTGCCCATGCCTGCCCTAGAACAAGTTGGAGCAGCCAAAATCTTAGCAAAATTTCTCTCCCTTCGGCTCCTACATGATGTGGAACTTTTCTCGGGAGGATATATCTTCCTTGATCCAATGGAGGCCAATATGCTCCAAATTGAGGAAGTTGCCCATCCGGTCATTGTAAGAAAATAAAGCTTTTTGCTGACTGGTTCAAAACAGCAAAGCACGATTACCTTTGTGTTTGCTCATCATATGCCCAGAGCTTCATTTGCAATTCCAGTTCAGCGTCCCCTTCTTGTCGCTGCTCCACTGTGGCCAGCCAGTTGCCTTTGGAATCAAACGCAGCCTTCACCACCTCAACCTGGTTCAGACCCTGCTGATGAATATACTCCTGGTGCACAATATCCAGCTGCAAAGGTTGGAAGAGAGGCAAAGTAGCTCTGTAAACCATTATCCACCTTGTGATCATTCCTGAAAACAAGCCTATAGTGGAAGAAGACTTTGATCCCTTCTACATTGCCATATAATCCAGATTATCAAAGCAGATAATCCACATTTTCTGATTTGAAATGGATTATATGAGTTTACAGTGTCATATAATCCAACTCAAAGCAGATAATCTGGATTCTATATAGCAGTATGGAAGGAGCCTCAGTGTCAATGAACTACAAAAATCCAAGGGAGAAATATAATAAGCATAGATCCCTAGTTTTTAGTGGGAAGGGAAGATATAATATCAAATTGTCAAAATGCTTCTTAATGTATTAATTAAAGTATAATCTCTCACATTTTTTTTCTTTAAAAAGTAATTTTCGGTCCACCTTAGGAGTTGAACTCTCAGGCCCCTTTTACACTTCCATATAATCCAGATTATCAAAGGGGATAATCTATACTATCTGCTTTGAACTGGATTATATGAATCTACATTACCAGTGGCAGTGTAGAAGGGGCTGCAGAAGACCTTAGCACTGAGGAAATGTCGAAATTGTGATCCCAAAATGAATGCTTCCACGCACTTGGTCCTTATCACCTTTTCAATATTCTTATAAATCCCTAAAATCAAAGCTTCCACATGCAAAACACGCTATTGCCTACCTATATAAAACCTCTCCTGAACTAGAAATAAAATGCATTTTTTTTAAAAAAAACAACAACACACGGCCAACTTGGAAACTGCACAATCTGTTATGATTTTACACATTAAAGAAAATCCTTTGTGTTGTGGATTTCAAGAATGCAGTTTATCAATCATTCTTCCAGCAGCTTCCACACTTTTTTATGGAGGCAACAAATGTGGGGGCCCCTAGTGGCACATTGGGTTAAACTGCTGAGCTGCTGAACTTGCTGACTGAAATATTGGTGGTTCAAATTTGGGGAGCGGGGTGAGCTCCCACTGTTAGGCCCACCTTCTGCCAACCTAGCAGTCTAGCAGTTCAAAAAACATGCAAATGTGAGTAGATCAATAGGTACCTCTTCTGTGGGAAGGTAACGGCACTCCATGAAGTAACGGCACTCCATGAAGGCTCTTCGCCTTCAAAATGGAGATGAGCACCACCCCCCAGAGATGGACATGACTAGACTTCATGTTAGGGGAAACGTTTACCTTTACTAACAAATGGAACAGCACCTACGCTTACAACTCATCCTTCAGGTCCATTTTGTAAAAGACAATAACACCAACACTTCACGCTCCACTCTCTTAAGCACCCATATACATTTTGTGCTTTCTCCCTGTTCGTTTGAATTATCACCTGAAAGGCAGCTTCTGACATTATGTCCCCATGCCATACAGCCTTCCTTGTCACCATCACTCAATCTCACTGGCAACATTTGCTTTTTCTTACCCAATTTATTCACTGGCACCCAATGATGCCTCATACATGTTTCCAGCTTGTCACTGCAAGTGTCCATCCTTGTCCTTCCTCTGGACAAGGCCTATATTCCCTTAGCACATGCCTGTTGTTCAACTGTGTCACTTGCACACAGATTGACAATCCTCTGAAGATGCCAGCCACAGATGCAGGTGAAACATCAGGAGAAAATGCTGCTAGAACATGGCCATATGGCCTGGAAGCCACACAACACCCCAATTCTCTACTCTTATGGAGGCACGAAAAGTACGTGGCTGGCAGCTTTAGGTAAGTCTTGTATTTAACAACCCATCTAGTTCAGATAGAAGAGTAAGAATTCCATTATGATAAATGCACAAGTTCCTTGAAAGTGGGCAGAGGTGGTGAGATGATGGTAGCATTCTTTTTGCCATCTATACACTTGATTTCTAGGTTGCTTCAGAAAACAAGGAATACCCACACCTCAGGTATATCTATCTTCTGCCACAATGTTTGGCAGAAGGCAAGGTGGTTTGCTAAGAGACTAATACACTTTCTCCTCCACTAAGATGGAACCACTGTGTTTTTTGGGATTGTTTTAAACAAATATAAACAACTTACATTGTACAGCTGCTTGTCATTTTGCAATGAATAGAACTGCAGATGGCCAGGCTTTCCATTCATAACCAACGCTTTCGTTCTTGGGTCAACCATCAAGCCAGTCTTGATTTGATTGCCTGAAATGAAAGAAGTAGGTCTAACTTGCTGGAATCCCATTTCTTCTGATATAGAAAGGAAAATAATAATTTTTAAAAAACACCATACCTTTGCTTAATCCTTGAATCATTCCAGCCACTTTCAAGTTGCTGTGTATTATTACTATTTCTATATGTATTGAGAAAGAGAAAAAACAAGTTAGAAATGAGAGCTTGATAAATATCAAAAAAAGATATGTTTGATAAATTTGCACTCATTCCAAAATAATTTTGCCAGGAAAAACAAGTCTAATTTAAAATAGTTAAATGACAATTTCAAAATATGTTCCTGGAAACATCTCTTCTTCAGATGGCCAAATAGAGGAAGGAACAAATGGCGCATTTGATCAGCTTCAACTTATTTGCCAGCTGTACCTCTACTTGGAAATGCGGGATTTGGAACACCAATGGGAATGTTCCAGTACCTAACACCACATTGCCGCAACACAAAGTTGCACGTAAACAGCAATTAGTTTTGAATGGGGCAGTTAGATTAATCTTTGATTCAAGACAGAAAGAGCTGTGGTCCAATACATTGTGCAAGGACTAGGGTTCCACTACTCATGTTTTCTAAGCTTTTAAGGGTTTTTTTTGTCAGATAAGTTGAAATAAATACGATGATGGTGAGATGCAAGCAATCTCACAGTTTTTAAGGCTTCCTCTATAGCACTAACTCTTTAACTGTGGGTCCCAGCCCCAAATGGGGGTCCTTTAAGCTCAATGTTGGGTTCCCAAAAATTTGGCAACAGTAAAAAGTTTATGCACACCACCTAGACATTAACATCAATAACTTAGCAACAACGTGCAGGGTTTACAGTAGACTATGCAGACAATGCTTCAGCTGTACTTCATAAAATGGGAAACCAGCCTGTTTAGCAAGCCTTGCAAATGCTGATTTGTTATAATGTTTGATTTTCATACTTATTTTATATACCTATATACCTGAGATCATGTCAAAATTTCTTCGGTGGAAAGGGGTCAAAAATGGAAAAGTGTACAATGTTATTTTCTGATGATAAAGAATATATCTATGTCATAGTATTTAAACGGAGTCCTTGGTGGCACAATTGGTTAAACTGCTGACCAAAAGGTCTGTGGTTCGAATCTGGAGAGCGGGGTGAATTCCTGTCTGTCAGCTCCAGCTTCTCATGCGAGGACATGAGAGAGGCCTCCCACAGGATGGTAAAACATCTGGGGTCCCCTGGTGAATGTCCTTGCAAATGGCCAATTCTCAATTCTCTCACACCAGAAGCGACTTGCAGTTTCTCAAGTTGCTCCTGACACAAACATTTTAAATATTTAAACTATATAACATGAAGACCTTAATGAAAGATTTCTGAGACTTTTGTTTCTACCCATTTTTCTTTTCAATTTTTCCAGAAAAAAAACAAAAAAAAAATCAACAACTGTTTTTTCCTCAATGTTTCTGTTTTTTCCCCCACAACGTCCCATATCCAATCACGAGTGGAAAAAGTTTAAGAAGCTTGGCTCTATACCACAAAGCAAAAAAACGAAACTGCAACTGAACGAAATGAATGTTCTCATACTAATTCCTAGAACACTCTCCATGTGACAGTTTTGTTGGAAATTCCCTAAATCCCTTCCTCCATCTTCGCAAAAATTAAGTGGCCACTTCCTGTTTTCATTTTTTTCTTTTGAATTTCAGACATGGAGCCTAGGCTTTAAGATATCCTGAGAATAGAAAACTTTCCCTGAATCCTAGGAATTGCTCCATCCAAGTGGTAGAGCTTACCTTTAAAACTTTCTGTAGTTTGAGCAAAGAATTAAAAAAAAAACTCAAGAGAGAAACTTCTCTCAAAAGACTGTGTGCAACAAAAGAGCGCACACAGCTGTCAAATTCCAAGAAAAGGAGGATTCCTGCAGACATAACTCCAGCAAAATGGGCACTAGATATAACACAGAAGGAGGACATCGAATTGGCACATTGGGTAGGTCAGCCAGTCATTAGCTTTTCTCAATCAAATGGAAGCAGGAGAATCCACAGTGAATACAGGAGAGAAGGTTAAGTATGCAGGTGAACAACTTTCTGTTTTGTATTTCCCTTCTTCTCCCTGCAACCACTGTGATATAAGCCAAGAGACACCTGCTTCCTCAGCCAAAAAAGTAAGGAAAAGAAAGGAGAATGAAACGACTGGATGTTGGTAAATCCTGGTTCTGAGGGAGGATTCAAACCAATGGTTTGTATCACTGTTTCAAAGCCTAAGCAATAGAAGGTTTTAATGCTACGTATGTTTCTCCACCGTTTGTACTTACTGTTGTCGGAATGTGAGGTACAAAGATAAGTCCCATCCGGTGAGACAGAGATATGTTGTATTGTGGATCCCAAACGAGGCAGGAATTCCTTCTTTGCATCCCGCCACTGAACTAGGACTGACTCGACCCCTCCGCTCAGCAGGCTTGTTCCTACCAATCCAAATGAAATACACATTTTCCAGTTTTTAAAATGGTAACACCACAATCCAAATGTATATTTTTGCAAGTTGGCCAATGTCAATCACAGTTATCCCAATGTCATATTGTGACATTTTCGAGCCACCTATATTGATGCAGTTTTCTTTTATCTGTGGCATTAATTTGGTTTACTCTGCTCGGAAGGAAGCAATGACCTCTGGCAATCTTATCCATTCATCTTATTCATCCATTCATCCCATTTATTCATTCATCTCTCTGGTTTTTGAAATGTCAGGAAGCAGTGTTTCGAATCTTACAATCGCCCATCTTCTGCTACTGTGTACCGTAGTTTGTGTAAATGTGCTCTAGTACTCTGAATTCAACTGATGAGAGCAAAAAAAAAGAAAAGAAAAAAGAATCCAATGCATATTTATTGAGTACTAGCTGTACCCGCCACGCGTTGCTGTGGCCAACCTTCCCTCACCCTTTCTCTCCTTCTTTCCCTCTTTCCTTCCTTCCCTCTTTTTCTTTCCCTTCTTCCTTCCTTCTCTACCTGTTTCTTTTCTCGCTTCCTTTGCTCTTTGGTTCCATCCTTTCTTGTCTCTTTCCTTTCTTCCTTCCCTCTTTATCTCTTTCGTTCCTTCTCTCCTTCCTTCACTCTTTTACTTTTTTATTTCCTTCTCTCCTTCCTTCATTCTCTACCTTTCTTTCGTTCTCTCCTTCTTTCCCTTTCTCTCCCTTCTTCTCTCCTTCCTTGCTTCCTTCCTTCCCCCGTTCTGTGTATGTGTTTTGTATGTTGTGTGTGTGTATATATTTGTGTATATATGTATGTTTGTGTACATATGTGGTTTTGCGCATGCGTTGTAATGTAATTTTTGTTTTTTGGCTTTTAAGTCTCTTCTGCTGTGCTTTACAGTGTTTTTATGAGAGATGTTCACTTGTTGGCCTGATAGGTGTATTGTGTCCAAATTTCATGTCAATTTGTCCAGTGGTTTTTGAGTTATGTTAATCCCACAAATGAACATTACATTTTTATTTATATAGATTAGACCTGCTGTATGGTATGCAGTAGTCTTATGGGGATCAATGCACAAAATTTCTAAGTTTTTGAATGATTAATATAATTTTTATATTTAACTATATATGTAGTTAAATTTCAAATGACATAAAATACAAATATAAAATAAATTGGCTAAATAAAGGCATTCTGTTAAATCTAATTAAGATTTATATATATATATATAAATTAGGAAACCTGAACTACACAGCAATTACAAGATTACATATTTGACTCGACAAGGAACAGGGTTAAAGCCAAACCAATTCTAGCAGTGATTAAATTGTGCTGATGGAAGCAAAATACATTTGAAAATGTGGCAACGCAGCAAAATCCTCCTGTTTGCCTTGTTGAACTATTTCCTGTTTCAGAAGAGAAGCCAGGATTAAAATAAACACAGCGTGGAGGCCACTTGTGAGATCCCACTGAGGTTAACAAGATTTTATCTCAGCTGCTTCTAGCAGGAACAGAGATGCTTTTTTTCCTGATTCCACTAAGGCAGTGACTCAGCTTTCTTCTTCAGTTCACTTATGGACCCAAGCTGTTTATAAGAGTCTGTCAACCAAAACGGTGGCATAAAATGGGCTTACGTGTTTTATTATCTTTTAATGCCATGGAAGACAGAAAAAGATGATTCAGAGGGGGGAAAAAAGAGAAACTCAACAATTTTACTGTGGATCTATTTATTTAAATATTTATTTATTTCTTAAAATTTATTGCCCCTCTTTCTCTCAAAATGGGATCCTAGGCAGTTGTTATATACAGGGCAGGCTATAAGTTAGTCACAAAAGGATTTCAATGCAGGCACGATCCCCAAGTTGCTGACAAGATGTATATATTTCACTGGAGTTACACTTAAAAATGTACCTGTTCTGACTTACCTAGAAAATCAACTTAAGAAAATAAACCTAGCTATGGATAGCATAGGAAATGTTTAACACCCTTGTTGTGTTTCTTTTTCTGCCTGAACCCATTCAGAAGATGTTCCCCTTACTTTCTGTTCCTATGATAATTGATTTTGAAATTGTTTGGATTGTTGTGGAAACATGATTTGGTGAAAAAGATTCAGTGAAGGCACCTTTTTCCTATGATACCTCTTTCAGGGTGACTTTTCCTTCCCAGGGATCAATTTCCTCACTTCTTATTGTCTCACCCCTGTTTGTAACTAGGAGTTTATGTAAGTTCAATGTTTGTAACTCTGGGACAGTCCACCTTTATATTTTGTTTTTAATTTACAACACCATAACATCATATATAGTACTGTATATGTAGGCAATAAAATTACATTGTTTGACATCACATTGTTGGAATTCAACCCCACACTGCCCAAGTCTCCAGTCCTGAATGAGGAACAAGTTAATTAATTTAGAATAGGCTGAAGGTTTCCCTTCCCCCATCTCCTGTATGACAGTTGGAATGTATCTATTCTCTTCTCTCTGTTTCTACTATCATTCGGATTGATTATGTAGAACAGACACTTTTCTATTGCAAGACTTTACTTCTGACTTCTAATTTTCCATCTTTGTATGTGCTGTGTGTTTTGAGACCTCTCTCTGCGTGTGTGTCAGGAGAGATGTAATGATTGGTGTTTTTCCCCTCTCTTTTAAATCTTAGAAGAGATGAGTGTTAGAGTCACTCAGACCCAGTTATTTACTATTAAGAAATGTAGTTATTATTTGATATTGTAAATAAACCTTTGTGATTTTTAAGATTGGACTCTGCATCTTTGCCTGCCCAAGCTCTAAATTCTTTACAGCCCCATCACATGGCATTTAACACTCTGCTTGCTATGAGCGGAATGCTCAACTATTAGTATCCTGATCCTCACATCAGAAGCGACTTGCAGTTTCTCAAGTCGCTCCTGATGCAAAATAAAAAATCCCATTTGTATTTTGGATGCTGTGCTATAGGGTAGTTTTCCCTAACACACATTATGTGTGAAGTTTTTTCGGGAAAGAAAATCAAACAGTTATCAAAACATCAGATGTCTTTGTGACTTTTGGCCCATCCAGTATAACAAGCATATCCACATCTTTCATTGCATAATAATATTTAGGATTTACAGAGCAGATTTTAAGCGCCATAAGCACACTGTTGGGTGAGAAGGTGAATAAGGACATTACTGCACATTTGCCGTCATCCTGTGCTATTCGGATTATATGGGATACTGGTAACTTGCCACCACCATGGGCAGCGTTGTGCGATTGTGATGCCTCATGTGTGCAAAGCCGCACTTCTATGTGGGCAATCTAACTCTACCCTGTACTGTTTCAATTTTTTTTTTAAATTAAAAAGCTGTTTTTCCAGCATGGAGGATGATGCTACAGTAGACTCACTGCACAAGGTAAGCCGCATGATTGTGGTGCAACCAAGAGCTCTTGCTGGTCTACTGACTTTGTCTACTGACAAAGCTCATCAATAGCTCTGGATGGCTTCATTATGGTTAGGTGGTAGACGACAACAGGTGTTGCACAATGGTATGCAATGCAGACCTTCATCAAAGGCAATGGTCCTGCTACTATGTTGGTGTGCCATCTGCGTGCACTAAAGCCCTAATATTATCCCAATACGAGAAACTGAGGAGACTGCAAGAACAGTTTATTTAAACCCCCACACTCCAAGGGACTTATGGTTAAAGTTTGGCTGAAGGAAATCCTGGCTTTACCTTCTACAGAAAAAGCAAGATTCATAACTTCATCATGGTGCCAGTGCATGGTGGAGAATGTGTATTCTCTCCTGTGATCAAAATTTCTCCTATGGGAAGAAAAAGGAACAACATTTAATATAGGACTAGTTTCCCAAGATTGAAACAAAGCTGATCTCGGACCAAGTCGCCAAGATTTATTATTTATTTATTTACATCATTTTTATCCTGCCCATTTCAGCCCGAAGGCGGCTCAAGGTGGGTGAGATCAATGGATTTACAAGTTACTTCAGCAAATACTGAATATTGCTAACTCATGGGGCAGAAGCCTTGTTCTAAAATGGTACATACACAACCATAACCAAGGAACTGATTTGGCAATTCTTCTCCTAAGCTCTTCAAGCAAAAGGGAAAATGGGCATAAGCTCTGTCTACTACTCCCAAATTCAATCATTTTTGAGATAGGGAGAACAATGATGACAAAGAACCTCCAAGACTAATGTGTTTTATTTAGAGGAAGCCATTCATGGAAGAACTGTATTTTTGCAGTGTCAATGGGCACCAGAATATACGTGTTCAGCAGACAAAACCAGCAACACTAATACTGTTAAATATTGGCCTCACCACAAACGTATTTTGCCATCTTTGTGTCCGGTTGCTATGCAGTCTTCCTTTGGATGGCAGGCGACACAGGTAAAAAGGCTGGTTGTGCCACTTTTGAATTTTGAACCTAAAGAAAACCTTCAAAAACAAGAGGTACAGCTTTAATTAGTTCAGTTCTGATGTTGGGAAAAACTGCCCAGGAGATCCTATACTGGGCATAGTTACAGGTTGGGAGAGCAGTCTCACCTCAATGGGAGATAATACACACAATGGCTATTACAAGTGTCAAAATGCCAACCTGAGATCTTGCGATATAGGCTAGGATAGAAATACTTTAATAAATTAAATAAAGAAAGGTTAATCAATTCATATTTATGAACCAAGCCAAGCTGCAACAGCAAACATGATATAGTTAGCCTCCCACGTTTGCGGATTTGACTTTTGCAGATGCAGGGATTTGAATAAAATGTTGCCATTAGGAATCCCTAGGTCCTCTAGTGCAACTCTAGGGTCAACGTCCAATAGAAAATCTATCTGGAATGTGATTATTGTTTTTCATAATACACAAAGAGTTCATAATGATCCAGTTTCTCTTTTTTTGTGTCAGGAGCGATTTGAAAAACTACAGGTCGCTTCTGGTGTGAGAGAATTGGCAAGGATGCTGCCCAGGGGACACTCAGATGTTTCACCATCCTGTGGGAGGCTTCTCTCATGCCCCACATGGGAAGCTGGAGCTGACAGATGGGAGCTCACCCCACTCCCTAGAATTGGACCGCCGACCATTTGGTTAGCAATCCTGCTGGCACATGGTTTTAACCTATTGCGCCACTGGGGTATTCATGTGACTTCTGAGAATATACCCCTGTGGATATGGGGGTTGTGCTCTACTACTTGATGGCTTTTATGCACATTTCCCTACGAAACAGCCAATATCCCAATCTATTTGGAACTACCACCAGCATATTCAATCCAGCCTTGTCTTTTCCCTCTTTTCTCCTCACCTGTACATTTTCTTCTTCTTGAAAAAACAAACCACAAGATGAAGTTCCAAGACCGACACCACATATTCACCCTGTTGGAATCAAAGCAGAGATTGAAATATAGCCTTTGCCAGGGCCCAAGCTGTTTTTAAAAGTGCTCAGCTACAGAAATGTGAGTAATGAATGAAGAAAAATAGGGTTAACTGCTACACAAGTTGGCCAAATCACATAGATTCCAGGAGTGACAGTTTCATAGAAATGTATTTCACAGTAAGGATTGCAAACCTTTAAAATAGGCTCACCATCCAGCCATGTAAGCACTTCTGTTATTTCTGAATAATTACTGGAATCACAACTGCGTTGCCCTTTGTGAACCTGAAAATGTTGCACAGAACCGCACTGTGTACTATAGATGTAGTAGGAAAACGGCTCAAGTGATAAGAACTGCATTTGGTCCTGTCCATAACCTTAGCTGGACCTCAGTGCTGGGGAGCCCCACTCAAGTCCCCTATGAATTCACCCCACCTTTAGCCCAAACTTGAAAGGAGTTCTGTAAAGTGCTAAGGCCTCTTCCATATAGCTGAATAAAACCCCATATTTTCTGCTTTGAACTGGAATATATGACAGTATGGACTCAGATAACCCAGTTCCAAGCAGATACTGTGGGATTTTCTCCCCTGATATTCTGGGTTATAGAGCGGTGTAGAAGGGCATATCATGTAACATCTTTAACATTAAAACTAAGGAAGGTAAAAGTTTGAGTGTGACTGGCTGAACTTATAGTGGCAAAAAAGGAGGTGAGAAGAGGAAACCCTGGAAACTGGGTGAGAAAAGAGTTCATTGATCAGAAATTCAAAAAGTCAGTCATGCTGACTTGAAACACCAGAAATCATGTACTATCATATAAGCCATGAGCATAAAAGCACACATACATCTCTTCCAAACGCAGTACATTTGGGTGATGAGTTTATCCCCTCCAAGACCAGTTCCATTTCTTTGGCTTCTACTTCCTGTCCTGGTACTTTTGGAAGTGCCACTGTTACGAGCTGAAATACACCTGGTGAAACAGGAACGTCATTAAGGTAAGTCATTGATACATGTACACAGTTAGTGTAAAAGTCTAGCCATAATGGTAACACCTTTAAAATTGAAACTGAGGAACTTCTCCTTTTTTTGTGCCCAAGTAACACTGCTGGTGCAGACAACTGGTTCGTTTCTGCAATCCACCCCCCCTCCCCCGGCAAACAAATCATGACTCTTTTGGTCATGATTTATTTACTGTCATGTGCTTTCAAATTTCCAAATTATGGAAACTCTTCTGCGAAGTTCTTTTCCAACAAGATCTGCTTAGGGGTAGGGAGTTCTGTCATTGCCTTAATCTGAGGCTGAGAATAGGATCTGCCCAAAGCCACTTTGTTGCCTTGAGTCCAATCCAACACTGAAACCACCCTGCCATACGGATTCTCTTTTCTATTATCATGTCTGACTTCATCAGACAAATTTGGCTTGTTTGGGGAGAAACTGGCTAGAGATCTCAGGTCACAAGTAACAACAACTAACCATAAGTGGAACATCACTCTAAGGCTTTGATCTAAGCTATGCAAACTCAACGCTTTCTCATCTAACTGATATTCATCCCAATTCTTGCAAAAGTCTTTTATGAAGGCAAAAGGTGACTTTCACACTCCAGTTTCTTCGGAAGCTATTAACCATAGTTTTCTGGCTGAGATGTGTTGGAAGCTGTGGATAATCACAGTTCTCTAGCTTGTTTCCCGGCTTGTGTGGGTGCAAACACGGATCTCTACCATGCAGTTTACTAAAGTGAGATCGGATTAATAATAATAATAATAATAATAATAATACTTTATTTATACCCCGCTACCATCTCTCAATTATTATTATTATTATTATTATTATTATTATTATTATTATTAACATTATTTGTGCCCTGCTAACATCTCCCGAAGGACTGGATGCAGCTTACAAAGGCCAAGACCTCAATAAAACAATAGCATAACAAATGCACAACTTAAAGCAAATCAAAACATTAAAGCAATAACAGAACAACAAAAACAATACACCATAATACAATAAAACTAGGGCCGGGCCAAATGTAATGGGTACAGATTAAAAAGTGCTGGGTGTGACAGGTGGTATGTCGGATTTTAGGGTAAGTGCAGTGTGCAGGCAATCTTAAAACTCTGATAAAGTGCTTCTGGGACATATTGCTGGAGTTTTCCTATTCTGGAAACAGCCAGGTCTTCAAGCTCTTCCTAAATACTGCCAACGTAGGGGCCTGTCTGATGTCTTTGGGGAGGGTGTTCCAAAGTCGGGGGGGCTACCAGAGAAAAGGGACCCTGTGCGGCTTACATGAGGCCAAGCCCACAGCACATCAATAAACAAAAGCAATAACAAAACAATCAATGCAATTAAAATAAATCACATAACAATAAACCATAAACAGTTACACAAAAGCATTTAAAAACCTATGGCCGGGTCAAATGTAATAGATTAAAATTTAAAAATAACGCTGGGCATAACAGGGTTTTTAAAGATAGACGAGGGAACACAGTCAGTCCTAGATAAGTGATAAAGTGCATTTTGAGGGCATATTGCTGAGTATTTTTCCTTGTAACACTATTTTTGTTCCTGGATTTTTGTTCCTTGGCTGCAGACCCTGACAGGTGCGGGCACTGTGGGCCTGCACGCTACACACACACTCTATTTCTAAGAAGAGTGTGTGTGGCGTGCAGGCCCAAAGTGCCAGCGCCACACACGCCTGCAGCTGAGCGCTGAAAATCAGCCGACCAAATGGTTACTGTTTCACTGATATTTCCATACCGGAGGGGCTGTACTGTTTTGTGCCATCCAAATGAAACAAAACGTACAAAATGTACAAAAACATGAAACAAATTGATTAAATTGCAACCAGGCCCATGACTAGTAGCTATAATTTACAAACAATTGTCAACCAGATCATCAAGAACCATTTTAATGTGTTCTTTCACAAAAGGTCTTTCGGGCTTCTTCTGGTAAGTTTTACAGAAATTAAGAAACCTATTCCTATTATTGCATTGTGTGTTTTTCTGCAGAAAGAAGAACAACCACTACCTTGTGACATTCGAAGTACATACATACATTGGACATGTGTTAAGGTTTCACAGGATGGGTAGTGGAAATTGTGGCACAATCTGGGGAACATGAGGGAAGGCTAGGATAGAAATGCCTCAAATATATAAACTGAGATAACTACTCCCTGCATTTTAACAAAGTTACAATGTTTCCATTTTTAACGTTTAATTTATTCACCCCACTTTTCCATTCTTTAACCAAAACCCTAAAGAGCTTTGCAATTTTAAAAAAAGAGATGCTATAATATAGACAAGCATGCTATACCTGTTTTTTTATCGCCATCCTTTGGAATGATAAGAAATCCCGAATTTTCAAAATTTGCAAGTGCATAAAATGCATACAGATTAAACCCAATAACAAATGTCTGCAAGAGAACCAAGAAACAAAGCAACATGTTACAGCTCAAGTTAATAACTTCCCTGAAAATGGAGACTGCTGAAAAATGGGTTCAACTCACATAGCTAATCCCAAGATTATGGGAAAGTGTTTTGTGTATGTATGTGTTGTCGAGGGCCTTCATGGCTAGAATCACTAGGTTGTAGGCCTGGGTAACAACAAAAAAATTTGTTTCTAAAATCGATTCGTTTTTTGGGGGTTTTTGCGTTTCGTTATTTAAAATAATTACAAAATTTTCCTTTTAAAAAGTTCGATATTTACGAAATTTCGTAAATGTGAAAAAAATTACAAAACATTAACGAATCGATTTCCGGAACAATAACGAATCGATTCGTTAATGGCGGACGCGACCGCGAAATACGCTAAAAAACCTCCAAAAACTTCTGAAGCTTCCCTCTCCCTCTGTTGTTGACTGTTGGTGTGATATTATAATTTTTTTTCACTAATTAAACAAAAAACTTGCCCCAGACATGCGGAAATAATAACGAAACGACCTCAGAACAATAACGAAACGAATACAATAACAAAATACGAAGCATTTACAAAACGTGTTTAAAAATTCGTTTTTTTAAAAAATTGCTCCAGAATGGTTCATTATCGTTTTGTAATTTAAAAAATTAACGAATTATTAACGAATTACGAATTAACGAAACGAAACCGCCCAGCCCTACTAGGTTGCTGTGAGTTTTCCAAGCTGTCTGGCCATGTTCCAGAAGCAATCTATCCTGATGTTTCACCCACATCTATGACAGGCATCCTCAGAGGTTGTGAGGTCTGATGGAAACTAGGCAAGTGAAGTTTCTCTATCTGTGGAATGTCCAGGGTGAGAGAAAGAACTCTTGAGAATGCCTGCCATAGATGTGGGCAAACATTAGGAGAGAATGCTTCTGGAACATGGCCAGACAGCCATGTTTGAGGACCCCTGCCTTAAACTGTTTGGAACTTTTTGTGTAATTATAACATGTTGTCATCATGAAATATATTGCTTTGAATCTGGGTCCATTATTTTGAGGCATGCCGTATATCAGGGGTCCACAAACATTTTAAACCAAGGGCCAGGTCACAGTCCTTCAAACTGTTGGAGGGCCAGATTATAATTTGAAAAAAATATGAATGAATTTCTATGCACACTGCACATATCTTTGTAGTGCAAAAAACACTTTTAAACAATACAATAATTAAAATGAAGAACAATTTTAATAAATATAAACTTATTAGCATTTCAATAGGAAGTGTGGGCCTGCTTTTGGCTGATGAGATGGGATTGGTGTTGTTGTTGTGTGCTTTCAAGTCGTTTCAGATTTAGGTTGACCCTGAGCAAGGGCCAAGTTAATGACCTTGGAAGCCTGTATCTGGCCGTACATGGTGCTTCAAAGACAACATGGCAAAATCTTTCCAGGATCAATTATGTTAAGACAAGGCTCTTCTTCATTATTTAACATTGTTTATAACCCGAGCGGTCCGTTTATACGGCTCTGTTTTATGCATATTCTTGGGCTCATTTCTTCAAAAAAATAAATAAATAAAGACAGGATATAAAACTTTAATCTAAATTGAAAACAGTATTTGTGACATCCTTTAGATATCAGGATGAGTGCAACTATCAACAAACAAACAAATATAGTTTGAAAGGGGTTCATTCAACAACCCCCACGTCTCTTACAGGCAATAAGCCTCAGGACCCTTTCACACTGCACCTATATTCCAGGATCTGATCCCAGATTATCTGTTTAACCCCGATTATCTGGCAGTGTAGACTCATATATTCCAGTTTAAGGCAGATAATCTGGGATCAGATCCTGGGATATAGGGCAGTGTAGAAGGGGCCTCGGCAAACTACATGAGATTTTCGTCAGTAAGAGAGGTGCAAAGAGAATAAGTTGCACTGGCCAGTTTGGGAGTTTCAGAACCCATTCAGGCATGTCAGCCATCAGACACTTGGGTGACAGGGTTGTCAGCTAATAAAAATGTTTGTTTTGCAGGGAAAAGAGAGAAGGTCAAAGAAAGCAGAACAAACCTTAATGAGAATGCCATCCATAAAATCCCATAGCTTAATAGTGCCATCTAGAGACCAGGAATAGAGCTGTTGAGAAGAAGAAAAAGTCAGCTATTCAAAGTTTTTGATCCCTGTGTTTCTTTACAGTATGTCATACCATTCCTCTTCATTAGCTATGCTGGCAAGGGCTGCTGGAATTTGCAGTCTGACAACATCTGGAGAGCTCCACAATCTCCATTCTTGCTGATATAGATAACTTTTATTGGAATATTAGCGATTTTGTAGAATTATCAGTGGCCTAGAAGTCTTTTATAAAAGCTGCAAGATCAAGCAGCATTATGTTATCCTTTAATACTAGACATAATGTGGGAATCAGACTTCCCGCAGAAATCTATGCTCTGGTTGCAATGAAAGTACCCTAGATAACCCAATACTGCATAAATCTGTAATATGGCCATACTTAAGCAAGTTCAAAAGAATTTTAATTAAATGCATATTGAACCTTTCTCCAGGTGTGGCTACTTTTCTGACAAAAGCAGAAGTGCACTTGTTTACTATTTACAACAGGAAGACACACAAGGTTTTATAAAATAGCTGGTTTATATTGTAACAAGAAATAATTGCTGAACTCACGCAAATATTTAAAACAAAGAGCACACGATTCCAATGCAGAATAATAACACCATGTAACACATTTTTCCTGGGTTATAAATGTCATTTCCTAATTGGTTCTGTCATAAAAACATGGGAAAATGTTTATTAAACTGCAAAAACTTGTTTTTGCGGAACATCTTGCAGCAGATTTTGCTACAGTTTTTCAACAAATATCTCATCAAGTATCAACCAATCCAACAGAGTTTGTGGCAGCCACAAAAACTAAGTTTATGGAGTAAAACAACTACTTTCAGTGGTGCAGCGGATTAAACTACTAAGCTGCAGAACTTGCTGACCAGAAGGTCAGCACTTCAAATCTGGGAGGCGGGGTGAGTTCCCATTGCTAGCCCCAGCTTCTGCCAACCCAGCATGTAAATGCGAGTATATCAATAGGTAACGCTTCGATGGAAAGGTAACGGTGCTTGATGCAGTCATGCTGGCCACATGACCTTGGAAGTGTCCAAAGACAACGCCGGCTCTTCGGCTTAGACATGGAGATGAGTATTACCCCCCAAGGTTATACACAACTAGACTTAATGTCAAGGGGAAACAATTAAACAGGAAATAACACTTTCAAACCAGGAACAGATTTTTTTTCAAATAGTGTAATCTCTTTTGCTATGATCAGACTTGGATACAAACAGCCATTTAACTTAGCAGGAAACACAGTTCTTGCAGACAGATAACTAGCATTCTTTCAATGTTAACAGAAAAACATTTGTAGCTCTCTACTACTTTTAGAACAGATGTTGTCTCAGTTTATTCAACCGTTATTTTGTATTTCTACCCAAGTCAAATTTTGTAAAAAGTAAACCACCAGTCACTTGAGTCTCCTTGTAGCCAATAATAATAATAATAATAATAATAATAATAATAATAATGTGTCATAGTGTTCCCATGTGCATTGGATTAGATTCAAGATTTCCTTAATCTGTATAAAGTAATAACCTGCAGGTGGTTCGTGGGATTCAACTGTATTCCTGTGACTAGGTTTTTGTGACCCTGGAGAACATGGAGGCATTCCTCTGTAGCTGTGCTGTAGACTTTTATATAGTCGCCTGAAGAACACAACAGGTACCTGTAAAACAAGGACATAAGAAACAATAGAAACAAGTTAACTAAGATACATTCTAGTCTGTATATTTATGGAATGTTTACAATTGCCAGAAGCTTATTGAATAAATCTAAGATCTTACGATGGTGATGTTTTTAAAAAATTAAAACAGTATAGGCAATCCTGTAAGGCATCAAACAGAATTCAAGTGGGGTACCATTGCTCACTAATGAGTCTTTTTGGTAGAAAAGCTGGTGTATAAACCTGAATTCCCCTGAGAACGTTTTAGTATCACCCCTAATGGGGATACTCTCATATGGTCAATGTGTTTTTTTGGCTGTCATGACACTTAAAAATGTACCTTTTCTTACTTAACTCATCCAATCAACAGCTAGGTTTGTATGTTCATGTTCACTGGGGCGCTTATGGTCAAGCGTATTAGACAGTTGGTATTTTGCTAGCTACCAGTTCACTTGGAAGATAAAAGGGCCAGCAATATCTACATGTATACCTGGGTATTACAGTAAGTTGTAGCAGGATCAAGTGTGTGTTAAAGAAAAACCTTATGATGTTAATTATTATGTACAGCTGGTAATGTAGGTCAGCCAGCATGTTTGGGCCACACCCGGTGGGGTATAACTGTATGGATTTTAGAATACAGTTTGGAGAAGCAATACGCTATAATGCTGCTATGCTCTAACAGTGATGCTCTTTACTATGGTGGAATAGCTATTTACTCAAGCTTTATGTTTTGCTCTCTCATTTGAATGAAGATGAAGAAGTCTTATTCTGTGTTACTTACAAAGATTATGTAAGTTTGTTGCACTGTTTGATTTTGTATGCAACATTGCAAGTTTATGCCTTTGCTGATAAGAGTAAAGTTTTCTATTCCTTTTTCCTCTTGTTTGTGTATCTTTTGCATGGGCTTTGGCTAAAACATGCTTTGCGCAACACTGGGCAGCATTCTTGATTCAGTATACTTGCAGCGATCGAATTATGGGCAACATAGACTCTGTAGGTTTGTTCTTTACCTGAATTTGTTTAAGTTGGAACAGGTATACTTTTTAAAATATAACTTCAACCATGTGTATGTGCTTGGATAGCACAGGGAAGGGTTAACGCCATCTATGATGTTTGTTTGGCTGTCTGTGTCCCTGTTCAGAAGATGTAACCCCACTTTCTGTCCCTGTGATTATTGGATTTTGAAAAATTTGACTTGTTGTGGAAACAAGGATTGGTGACAAAGCATCAGTGGAGACACCTTTTCCCCAACACAACTCTTTCAGGAGTGCATTTTCCTTTTGAGGGGTAGATTTCTCTCACTTCCTGTTGTCTCACCCCCATTCTTAACTAGGAGTTGGGTGTCTGTGACTTTGGGACTGCCTGTACTTATGTCTATTGTCATTAAAATCTTAATGCATTATTAGGATTATGTCAAATATCATAAGACAACCCGATTCCTGCACCATTAACAACTGTGAAGATATTAAGCAGATGTGAATAGTTCAGAAATCTCTTCTTCTACTTTGCTGTTAAAGGCGGATAAGCCTGTCCTATTCGACATCTGATGAGTGAACCTACTCTTTTCCTACAGAAAACAGCATCTCTTGATTATGGGTCATCTTTGGTTCTTAAAAAGGCACTAAGGCTCCTTCTACACTGCCATATAAAATGCAGATTATCTGCTTTGATGGGAGCCCCTGGTGGCGCAATGGGTTAAACTGATGACTTGAAGGTTGGGTTGCTGACCTGAAGGTTGCCAGTTCGAATCCAACCCGAGGAGAATGAGGATGAGCTCCCTCTATCAACTCCAACTCCATGAAGCCTCCCAAAAGGATGGTAAAAATATCGGGGGGAAAAATCCAGGTGTCCCCTGGGCAACGTCCTTGCAGACAGCCAATTTTCTCACACCAGAAGCAACTTGCAGTTTCTCAAGTCGCTCCTGACATGAAAAACCTGGACTATATGGTAGTGTAGAAGGGGCCCAAAGTACAACTAACTAAGAGAAAGTCCATCTCAGTTTGTAATCCTATACTATAATCCTCAAACTGGGAGTAAATCTAGAGAACCCTGAGGAATGCGTGTCTAAGAGTGCATCTGCACTGTGGAATTAACACAGTTCGACACCGCTTTAACTCCAATGGCTCACTGCTATGAGATCATGGGAGTTGTAGTTTTTACAAGGTCTTTAGCCTTCTCTGTCAAAATAACACGGGTGCCTCCCCATACTGCGACTCTCAGGATCCCATACCAGTGAGTTAGTCGTGTCAAACTATTGTAACTCTACAATGTAGATGCACCTTAAGAAAATATGATAGGATAAAAAAGCCAATGGGGTTTTGGCCTGCATCAATAGGAGTCTAGGTCTAGATCCAGGGAAGTCCTGCTACCCTATTCTGCCTTGGTTAGACTACACTTGGAATACTGTGTCCCATTCTGGGCATCACAACTGAAGGGATATGTTGACAAGCTGGAATGTATCCAGAGAAGGGTGACCAAAATGATCAAGGGTCTGGAGAACAAGCCCTATGAAGAGCGGCTTAAAGAGCTGGGAAAGTTTAGCCTGAAGAAGAGAAGGCCGAGAGGAAACATGATAGCCATGTATAAGTATGTGAGAGGAAGTCATAGGGAGGAGGCTTGTTTTTGCTGCTCTGGAGACCAGGATGTGGAACAATTTCTTCGAACTACAGGAAAGGAGATTCCATCTGAACATTAGGAAGAACTTTCTAATGTGAGAGCTGTTCAGAGGTGGAACTCTCTGCCCTGGAGTGTGGTGGAGGCTCCTTCTTTGGAAGCTTTTAAACAGAGGCTGGATGGCCATCTGTCAGGGGTGCTTTGAATGCAATTTTCCTGCTTCTTGGCAGAATGGGGTTGGACTGGAAGGCCCATGAGGTCTCTTCCAACTCTAGGATTCTATGATAACCTTGAATAATAATAATAATAATAATAATAACAATAATAGGGTGCATCTACACTGTAGAATTAATACAGTTTGGCAACTCTGGTGAACTCAAAGCTATGGAATCATGGGAGATGCAGTTCGGTGAGGCCCCAGCCCTCTTGGCCAGGGAAAGCTTGTGAAAACTACAAGTCCCAGGGCTAAATAGCACTTGAATCAAAGTAGTGTAGGGTTGCAGCCATTCCAGAGTGCAGGGGCAGCCATGGTTTCAAAGGAAGACTAGAAAGCGGCCCCCCTCTCTCTCTCTCTCCCACTCACTTGGAGTCCGCCGAGAAGGCGGCGCGGCTGCCGCTCAGCCAGCTCCCTCCGCAGCGCACCACGCGGAGCTGCTCGCACGCCACCATCTTCCTCCCGCTCCAAGCCTCCGCGCCCGCTCTAGCCAAACACTTCCGCGAACTCTACGGCACGCAGCCCGCCCCCGCTGACGTTGCCTGAGCCGAGAGAGCCCTCACATGCCATAGAGGGACAGCCCTGCCCCGGCTAGAGAGCCAGCCCAGCAGGAAGTGGAGGATTTCTCACGTAGACTTCAACTCCCAGAAGCTTCAGCTGCCTTAGCCTATTAATTCCCCTACATTTGCACGCTATACAGTTTGACGCAAGTAACTGGTGTCGCTCAGTTCTATGGCATCCTGGGAGTTGTAGTTTGGTGTCACACACCATCACATTTAGGCAGAGAAAGCGCTTTACAACAGTGTAGACTCAATTGCATTGAGTCTACACTGTAGAGGGCGCACTATAATTAACCAAGCCCCCTATAAAATCCAGATTATCTGTTCTGATAAACTACGTCACCTGGCAGTGTGGACTCAGGTTGGATCTACACTGCCATATAATCCAGATTCCAGAAGCAGAAAATGCACATTATTTGCTTTGAACTGGATTATTTGCGTCTACACTGCCAGGTGACGTAGTTCAAAGCTGATTGTCTGGATTTTATATGGCAGTGTAGAAGGGTACTCAGACTTATCTACACTACCATATAAAATCCAGATTATCTGCTTTGAACTGGATTATAAGAGTCTACACTGCCAGGTGATCCAGTTCAAAGAAGACAATCTGGATTTGATAAGGCAGTGTAGAAGGGGCCACAGATCCCTTCTACACTGACATATAATCCAGATTATCTGCTTTGAACTGGATTATATGAGTCTACACTGTCATGTTCAATTAAATAATCTGGATTTTTATGGCAGTGTAGAAGGAGGCTCACACAATCCACTTCAAAGCAAACAACAACAACAACAACAACACAGTTGCTTAGATGATTCATTGGATCTTGTGCCACAAATACCATCTGCCTGCGGCAAAGAACTGGTGGGATCACAAGCCGGAAAAGAATGAACATGTCAAGCTACTCTGGGACTTTTGAATTCAGACAGATAGAGTTTTGGAGCACAATACTCTTGACCAGGCATGTAGCCGGGGGGGGGGGGGGGGGGCGCTCGGGGGGCTTCAGCCCCCCCCCCCCCCCGAAATTCTCATGGTGGTTCGCGAAAAGGCCTTATTGGTGCATTATTTAAACTGTTATGTTTATTCATATCATGATCTGATCACCATACTCAATATATCCCATATGCATGGGGGTATTGGGGTAATGATACAAAAGGTTTGCTAGGCTAGACCCTCTTTCACTCAGACTCAGCCCCCCCCCCGAAACTCAGCCCCCCCGAAACCCCCCCTGAAAATTTTTTTAGCCCCCCCGAAATGAAATCCTGGCTACGGGCCTGCTCTTGACCTCACGATCGGGTTAAAAAACAAAGTATGGATTGTCGATGCAATCCCGGGTGACAACAGAATTGCAGAGAAACAGCTGGAAAAACTGACACAATATGAGGATTTAAAGATCGAACTGCAAAGACTCTGACACAAGTCAGTCAAGGTGGTCCCAGTGGTGATTAGCACACTGGGTGCAGTGCCTCAAGACCTTGGCCTGCACTTAAACACAATCGGCACTGACAAAATTACCATCTGCCAGCTGCAAAAGGCCACCTTTCTGGGATCTGCACACATTATTCACCAATACATCACACAGTCTTAGACACTTGGGAAGTGTCTGACGTGTGATCCAATTCAACAGCCAGCAGAGTGTCTGCTGTGGACTCATCTTGTGTTAATAATAATAATAATAATAATAATAATAATAATAATAATTTTCTTACCCGTCAGTCCTCGTGGCCATACATAAACAATGTAAAAATTGGGTTGTTGTAGGTTATTTGGGCTATATGGCCATGTTCTTCAGAAGTGAGAGAATGCTTCTAGAAAATGGCTATATAGCCTGAAAAACTCACAACAACCCAGTGATTCCAGCCAAGAAAGCCTTCGACAATTGTAAAAATTCCATAACTATACAGATTAGAATGTATTTCTCTGAAATATACACATTAAAACGTATTTCTATAAAACACATATTAAAAGGCACAGAACAGAGATTAAATACAACTCGAGTTTAAAACTCAAGCATATAATGTGAATTATATACTTTGATAATCTGGATTATACTGCAGTGTAGATCCAGCCTGAGACGCCATCATCCTGCCATGGCATTACAAAAATGCAAACCCCATGCTACAAAATGCAAACCCCTTCTAGCTAGGCATCCTATCAATCACATGACTCAGACCCAAGGCCCGTGGGCCAACTCCAGCCCTCCATGCCATTTTATGTGGTCCTTCTGATGCTGGACTGCAACTCCTGGCTTCCTCAGGATTAGACATCATGACTAGAGCAGATGGGAGTTGGGATCCAGAAACACCTGGAAGGCTACAGTTTGTTCTGCTTAGTTGGAAGAATGGGATTTGAATTTTGATCCAAGGTTTGTGAATATGATGCCTGACGTTAAAATGTCCTTTAACCCTTCCCTAATATCAGAGGCACAAGTGCTGTTGAGCTGCAATTTCCATCATCCCCAAGGCAGATAATCAAATGTGCTGGGAGTTGTCATTCCATAACATCTGGGGACACAAAGTGTGTAAAAACTAAATAGCACCAACCACTGTATAAAAACTACACACTATAGTTAGCTCTCTGTATCCACGGATTCTCTGCTCATAAATTAAACAGCCCCTTTGAAGGCAACTATAAGGGTGATGTGGCCCTCAATGAAAATGGATTTGACAGCTCTGTTATAAATTACACTATGTAGCAAAATTTGAAACATTTTCTGTTCCTGGTTTGAAAGTGTTATTTCCTGTTTAATTGTGTGGTACTTTGAAAGTCGTTGTATACTCCAGAATTTTCATTTTTTTGGCTGTCACAAAACTATGTTGAATTGGTTGATGAGATATTCACTGAAACATTATAGCAAAACGAACTACAGGGTGTCCTGCAAAAATAATTTTTTTTCTGTTTTATAAACTTTTCTCATATTTTTATGATAGGACAAATTATGAAATGACATTGATAACCCAGGAACAAAAATCGTGTTATATAGTGTTATTGGTTGGTTTCTGGTTCCCCTTTGAAAGCTCTATAATCTTGAAATCCACTCTTTTGCAAAAGCTGGAGCGACAAAAGCAAAATTAAAGAAAAAAAACAGTTTAGCAGAACGACATTATCCATGGGTTGTTGTAGGTTTTTCCGGGCTATATGGCCATGGTCTAGAGGCATTTTTTTCCTGACGTTTCGCCTGCATCTATGGCAAGCATCCTCAGAGGTAGTGATGTCCCACTTGCCCGCCCTCCAAAGATCCCCCCCCCCCCCAGTATTCTTTTTAAAGCTTTCAATCCATTAATAGGTGTTTGGATGAGCTGCTCTTTAAACGCTTAGGCCAAAAGGCCACATGATGTCACTAGTGCTCTTTCTCTACTAAATGCTTCAAGGAACATTTGGTTTATAAGACCTATTGTGAGTCTGCTAACATAATGAGATAGATCTCTCCCTTTCCTTTGATAAATCTTGAATGCTTCCATGCTGCAGACCCAAAATCAGACTTTTTGTAAACAGTATTGTCCCTTTTGCTTCCCTGACTTCTGCGCAGTCTTTTGAGTTTGAATTGGAACATTGCCGTCTCTGCACTTCAAGCTTAATGAGATTCTGGTTTATGAATGCTTTGTTGTTCTTTCATTTAGTCGCTTCCGACTCTTCGTGATCTCAAGGACCAGCCCATGCCAGAGCGCCACCCCCAGCTCCTTCAAGGTCAAGCCAGTCCCTTCAAGGATACCATCCATCCCTCTTGCCCTTGGTTGGCCTCTCTTACTTTCCCCTTCCATTTTCCCCGGCATCATTGTCTTCTCAAAATGCTGCTCTGGACCTATAAAACCCTATACGGTTCTGGCCCAGCATACCTGTTCTCGGTGGTGGCCCCCCACCTGTAGAATTCACTCCCTGGTGAAATTAGATTATCGACGTCCCTCCTTTCCTTTAGAAAGAAATTTAAAATGTTGATGTGAGACCAGGCCTTCGGGTACAATGGCCATGATTTAATAGCATTGAGCCATGGCAGTTAAACTGCTCTCAAACCGCATTAATTACAAAGTGTAGATGCTCATGAAGTCGTTCAACTACCATGTCCCAATGCTGTCGAGTCATGGGATTTGTAGTTTGGTGATGCACCAGGACTCTTGGGCAGAGAAGGCTAAAGCCTTGGAAAAATACATCTCCCAGAATTCTGCACATTGAACCATGGCAGTGAAAGTGGTATCAAACTGCATTCATTCTACAGTGTAGATGCACCCTTACTATCAATTATCAATTAAATGAAGTCTTGGGGCATCTCCTTGATTCCATCCAGTTAACAAGGTAATGACTTGATTGTTATTTTCTCATTCTTGTACTACGTGAAATCATAAATTGCACCACAGCTACACTTCTACTAAGTATCTTCTAGACCCTTTTTTGAGATGCCGAACTTCATTTTATTTCACTTTACAGTCTCTGTACTTTTCCTTTCTTTTTCTGAGTGCTATCTTCCCTAGAGCTGAGCAATCACAACACTTTGACAGTTCTTGTTTGCTGCTAAGTGAAGTTGGAAGCTCTCTGGTTTCCTTTTTTGCTGATTCTGCTGATCTTTTCATTCTTATTGACAGATGCCAAGTTTATAATGAAGAATGCCCTATCTGTGTGTGACAGTTAAGGATTGGAGAGACCTGATGCTGCTGCTATTTCTGTTGGCAACAAGCCACTCTTCGTGGATTCTTGTGTTGCCTCAGAATCTGGTAATCTGAAGTTGACATGAGAATTATTTGCTGATAAAAATGGAAAAGGAATGTGAGGAGGGAAGGGCTGTGGGACTATTTCCAAGGACTCCCATTGACAATATGGGACTTTTCCCATTAGGAGTGGTACTAAAACGTTCTCAGGGAAGTTCAGGTTTGTTCATCAGCTTTTCTACTGAAAATGCTCATTACTAAGCAATGCTATCCCAAATGAATTCTAAATTCTGTTTGTATGTTCATGTGCACTAGGACCCTTACAGCCAACTGTGTTATGCAGTTGATATTTTGCCAGCTAACAGTTCACTTGGAAGATAAAAGGGCAAGCAACATCTACATTTAACTTCTTCACTTCACTTCACTTTATTTCTTAATTAGTTGCTCTCCACCAAGGTGCTCTGAGCGTCTTACAGTCTAAAATAGCATTTACACAATATAAAAACATTCAACATAAAACATTCAACAGTGACTGTTTGGCAAATTAGATCTGATTACTTAAATGCACAACCAAACAGCCAAGTCTTGAGTGCCTTTACAAAAGGTCGCAACTCTGACATTGCTCTAATGTATGGAGGCAATGAGTTCCACAGAATTGGAGCATAGGTCAAAAAAGCTCTATGCCTTGTAGCTTCCAGATGTACCTCCCTAGGGCCCGGTATGTATAGGAGATTTTCCTGGGAGTATCGAGGTGGCCACTGATGGAGAAAAGGAATGAGGCGGTCCCTAAGATATAAAGGTCCTTGGCCATTTTGAGCTCTAAATGTCAGGATCAGTATCTTGTAAGAGATCCGATGTTCTATTGGTAGCCAATGCAGTTGTTGCAGAATCGGTGTAATATGGGATCTTAAAGATGATCCCGCTAGCAGCCTGGCCGCTGCATTTTGGACCATCCGAATCTTCTGGGTTGTTGACTTCGGAAGGCTGGCATATAAGGCGTTGCAATCGTCCAACCTCGTGGTGACTGTTGCCAACTTGGCACTATACTTGATTCAGTAAGCATGTAGCACTTGGATTGTGAGCAAGATAAGTTTTGTAGGATTGTTCTTAACCTGAATTTGTATGTAAGTCAGAACAGGTACATTTTTAAAGTATAACTCCAGCCAATTTTTGATAGCATAGGAAGGGTGGTGTTTGTTTTGCTGTCAGTACTCCTGTTCAGAAGACTTGAGGGACTCGAGGTTGAGGTCCACACTGTGAAGATGCTTGAGGGCATCACAGATGGAATGAGTGGTGGTGGTGGTGGTGGTGGGGGGGGGGGGGGAGAGGTGGGAGGAGGTGCTGAAGAGGAGAAAGAAAGCTGAGGAAGGAAAGATACAGAAAGAAGAAGGGGAAGAGCAGGCGCATCCGAGCTGACTGGGCTCCTCCTCATGCTTCTTCTTCAGTTACCACTGCTCCTCTTGACAGGAATCCCTAAACAGACTTTAAACATCCTTAATCAGGCACTAAATACCCTTAATGTGGAATAAAAACCCCCAAAGAGTCTAAACATCATTAATTAAGCACTAAATTCCCATAATCAAGTGCTAAATGCCATTAATCTGGTGCAACCCCCTTCACCCTTCATTCACTTCTTGACTTATGGCAACCTCAGGAATTTCATGGGACTTTCTTCGGTAAGAAATACTCAGAAATGGTTTTGCTAGCTCTTTCCACAAATATTCCTACAGAACCTGGTATTCAGAGATGGTCCTTCCAAAAAAAAGAAAAAAAGAAAAGAAAAAAGGAACAGATACTATATTTTCATTCTTCTATCTTGTTGGCTGAACTCAATGTTCAGTGTTCTTCTTTTGAATGAAATGCATCACTTGAACTTTGAGTGTGTATATTAACATTTAGGGATGGCCTTCCTATTTGTTTTTTAAAAAATAGGCAATTGATTTCTGACCCTGAATTGTAGAAGATGAGACTTCAAGATTTGGCAGAATGGTTTTTCCAGCAACAGTGAAAGAGGATGAAATCTGAGCAGCTGCATTGGCAGTGTTTAATATTGGAAAAACAATTGTGTTGCCAAGAGGCCGTCGTCATTGCTGCAGCAGGAAATCTAAGGAAGGAGGAGGGTAGCATTGTGAGGAAGTTGTGTTTCGAGGGTCTGCTGACATATTTTGCAAATGTGTGTAACCGATTCTGCTAAGCAGCTATTATGCGTTTCTTCTTTTGCAGCAGAGGTATATCTAGCATATTTCAAATAATAATAATAATAATTATTATTATTAACTTTATTTGTACCCCGCTAGCATCTCCCGCAGGACTCGATGCGGCTTACACAGGCCGAAGCCTCAAACACAATACAATAAAACATAACACAATAATAAACAAGCAAATCAAAACAATTAAGCAAAATAACAACAATAACTACATCGAGACACTATTAAAACTGGTTCGGCCGGCACGATGGGGTACAGAGGTTAAAATTATTTATTTATTTATTTATTTATTTAGTACACTTGTATACCGCTAATATCTCAGCCTAAAACGGCGACTCATTGCGGTTTACAACATTTAAAAACAACAATAATTCCGATTAAAAATACAAAACACATACATATACAATACACAGTATTGGGCCACCAATACAGACCAATGCATCTCTTAATTAAAATCATAATCCAATTTCGTTGTCTATAATTACCAGTCCTTGATCAAAAACTTCATCGCATCGGATTAGCCGAATGCTTGCTCAAACATCCATGTTTTCAGTTTTTTCCGAAATGCCATCAGCAAGGTGGCTGATCTTATCTCTATAGGGAGGGCATTCCAAAGCCGTGGGGCCACCACAGAAAAGGCCCTGTCTCTCGTTCCCGCGAGCCGCACCTGTGAAGCAGGCGGGATGGAGAGAAGGGCCTCTCCCGAAGATCTTAGGGTCCTGGTGGGCTGATAGGCCAAGATACGTTCGGATAGATATGTAGGGCCAGAACCGTTTAGGGCTTTAAAGGCCAAAGCCAGCACTTTGAATTGGGCCCGGTAGCTAATCGGTAGCCAGTGGAGCTGGTACAGCAGAGGAGTTGTATGCTCCCTGCGCCCTGCTCCTGTTAATACCATGGCTGCCGCCCGTTGGACTAGTTGGAGCTTCCGGGCCGTCTTCAAAGGCAACCCCACGTAGAGAGCGTTGCAGTAGTCAAGGCGGGATGTAACCAGAGCATGGACTACCGTGGCCAAGTCAGACTTCCCAAGGTACGGTCGCAGTTGGCGCACGAGTCTTAACTGTGCGAATGCTCCCCTGGTCACCGCCGAAACCTGGGGATCCAGGCTCAGCGATGAGTCCAGGATCACACCCAAACTGCGAACCTGTGTCTTCAGGGGGAGTGCGACCCCGTCTAACACAGGCTGTAACCCTATACCCTGTTCGGCCCTGCGACTGACCAGGAGTACCTCTGTCTTGTCTGGATTCAATTTCAATTTGTTCGCCCCCATCCAGACCGTCACAGCGGCCAAGCACCGCTGAAATGGCAGGAGGAACGTAGGAGTAAAGGTGCTGTGTGCAGTAACATCGGTTGTGCTAAAGTGCTTCTAGGACTTGGGATGGGGATTCCTAATCTGCGAAGGCACATCGGAACAGCCAGGTTTTTAGGTTCCTTCTGAAAACTGCTAAAGTAGGTTTAAAGTAGGTTTAATTATGCTCAATTACTATAAGGAAATAGTAATGAAATTTTGTTACTCTCATTAGAGTAACACATTTTCCACTAACTATACTTTAGAAATGAAATGTCAGTGCCCCCCAGTTTTGTAATGACTTTTGACATTTTGTAATGAGTTTTGACATTTTTTAATGCATCACACATCCCTAACATATACATATACATTTTGGTCTGTTCCAGTAATACCATATTTACTGTTTTTACTATTTTATTGTTTTTAATTAATGTTCTATTTATTGTTTTAATTATTATTATATTGCTTTGTTATATGTAGCGGCATCGAATTGTTGCCAAATGTAAGCCATCCTGAGTTCCCCTTCGGGGGTTGAGAAGGAATGGGGTAGAAATACCAAAAATAATAAATCAATAAAATAAATATTTTCTACACATTTGTTCAGTACACAGTATACCAAATTTATCCGTCTATCATTGCTTATACAGGGTGAGGCAGCATAACTTCCTTTTTTTTAAAATGGGCGCCATTCAGTCGGTTGAAGGCGTAGCGGAGCACTAGTGGTCTCGTTCGAGAGGCGGGAGTATAAATTTTTGTCCTGACACAGTTCAGTCGCCATCATGCATTGGAACAGTGAGGAGCATGCTTTTGCCGTTGAGGCCTACTTTTTGAGCGGATTTGGAGTGGCCGGCCCGCTCTCCAGATTTGGCCCCTTGTGATTTTTTTCTATGAGGTTTTATGAAATCCCGTGTTTATGTGAACCATCCAAGGACCCTACAAGATTTGAAGACCAACATTGAGGAAGAAATTGCCAACATAACGCCTGCTATGCTGGCAAGAGTCAGGACAAACGCCAGAAATCGGTTTACTCAGTGTATGGGGAATGGAGAATGGGGGACATCACCTACCTAATTTGATCTTTAAAACTATGTAAAACAAAACTTTAGGTATGCACATACATTATAAAAAAAATTCTGATTCATACAATGGTTTTTATTAAGTTTTGAAAAAAGGAAGTTATACTGCCTCAATCTGTAGTTGGTCAAATAATCCTTTTTCTTGATTTTCATTTTGAAGTCCTTTATTTTCAATTCAAGCAACAGATATATCATTAGTTAGGAAATGTCTCTAAAATATAGGTTTGTAAAAAATATGCCCCTTCACAATACATTTCAGAAATATCATTATGTTGTGTATATCTCTTTTTCTTAGGGACCGATTCTATCATACACTTTTTAAACATGCATCATTTCACAATACTAGAATTCAGTTTCATTGACAAATCATAGGTTACACCAACCCTTTATTCAAGCTGTCATTTGTGAGTTCTATAGCAGTCTTCTCAAAAATGGGCAACAACCACAAGAATGGTTTCTTTATGTCAACTTTACCATCCGACAAAACCACCACACATTTGACACCACACATTTGATCAAGGTGTGAAACATCAGGAATACTATCTGAAAGAATCTACAAGTATTTTAAAATAGTCTGCCACTGTTTCTTTATTTCATGTAATTTCCCAGAGGATGAATGAACCCATTTGGAATTAAGTATGAAACCAATCTCCCTTCAGAAGAAATATTCTGTTTAAATGTTACAAAATGTTCCTTCAAAATTGAGTCATTATTTCAGAGTAATTCTACTACCTCAGAAATGTCCTTTGTGGGCTGATGACATGACCGCTTTATATAAAGGCTCTGTTTGGTCAAAAAACATAATTACATCTCCTAAAGGTTGTAAAATATCTCAATTTTTTTTTAAAAAAAACCTTTTTCTATTTCTATTTGATGGATTTTATCAATAGTTTTGGGAGTGTCAATCCCATTGAGAAATGTGGTTCAGAGATATCTCATGCTCAGGGTTTAGGGTTTAATCTCCCCCAGGTCTTACAGGCCTTTACAAAGTAGAATGTTCCAACTTTTGCTTGCTAAGAGTCTGCAGCAAAACCGAAACAATTTTTAAATTTTTTTTGAATAAACCATCCAAATCTTCAACACCGTCATTATTTGGTGAAGGTTTATAAAGCTGGAAAACTGTTAAGTGTTGCCTGCTTGCTTTCCTTTTTTCTGTTTCCCATTAAACTGCAGAGTAGGGGCCTCATCACAAAGGCATCAGGGAGTAAGGAGAGGGGCAGTGGGAGGAATCTGTTGCCCTGTGCACAGCTCCCTCTCAGTGATGCTTTCCTCATCTCATGGGGGATGTGATGCCCTCCAGGAGAGGACAACATGGGAAGCCTCCTGTGCTGTGGAGAAAGAATTTGGTTACTCTTTCACTGTGGTTGGTGGCGGGGTCTCCACCAGAAGTCACACAACATAGTGTGATGGCTAGAGGGAAGAGAGTTTGAGCATTTCTATAAGGTGAGCCCTTCTCTCACAAACATTTCAGGTGGAGAAATCTAATTTAGATTAGATTAGCTTCTCTTTTGAACTATTTTCAAAATGGGATAAACAGAATTGGAAAGGCTTCTCAAGTTATGTTATCCCAAATAGACGAGCCTGGATGATAAGTGTGTACACTTAGTCCTCTGAATATGTTTAGGCTGCTGAAAAATAAATTGACTGTGCATTTGAGATTTGTCTGGAATTTTCTTTGAAGTGACTCAGACATCTGATTAAATAGTCATTGTGATATTAATGATTCCCTTCTGTCTCATGTTGCTGTTTTTGCTCTCTGTGATTCTTGATCCCCAATGAACAGACTTGCAAAGATATGTAAATGCGGATTGTATGCTTAAATGATATTTACGTAAGTTTTTTATGAAATGGTGTACAATTACATTGACCTTCACTGACATATCTCTGAATGGTTATACATGAGAAAAATTATTTTAAGGAGCACAGACAGTGTAACATAAGTTTACAACATCTTAAGGCCCTTCCAGGCAGGCCCCATATCCCAGGATATGATCCCAGGTTTTCTACTTTAAACTGGATTATATGAGTCCCCACTGCCAGATAATCTGGGATAAACAGAAAACCTGGGATCAGATCCTGGGATATAGGGCCTGTCTGGAAGAGCCCTTAGTTGTAAACGGAATGAAAGAAAATATAAGTCTGAAGACTGTGGGATAAAAATCCTCATTGTGAGATCATTCAGACTGTGGGACAATTCCTTCAGGGAAATGGAACATTCTTTGTTATTTGAGTCATTTAAAACCCGACTGTAAGAAAACACTTGATGAAACCAGAGGCTGCTTTGGTTTGGGAAAGTGGAACATAAAATGTTAACATGTGTCTTCCAACTTTGCTTTCTGGCGTAATAGTTAGAACCAGACAAGGAAACACCAAAGGATTATGGTAATGTTGACTGTCATAGTCAGGAATAATCCCATTAAAAAGTGGAGAACAAATGAAAAGGTTAAAGTGGCCGCATAGTAAAACCATGGAAGAGTTGAAAAGAAAAGAAAAAGCATGTATGGAGGTGAACCACTAAGGAAGAGTACAGATGTCTATCCCAAGCTTGGAGGAATAGTGTAAGGAAAACAAATGACCTGATTTACTTATCTAAATCGGCATTCTAGGATGCTTCCACGCCATCTTCAGAATGGAGCCTCAGGCTGAACAACACACAATGTTGTGTGATTTCTGGGAGAGGCTTCACCCCCAACAGGGGTAGAAACACCATTGGACGCTTCCCCCAGAATACGGGAGGCCTCTCTGTGAGGGTGACACTTTTCTCATGTGATGGAACATTTTGCCAGGCCTTTCTGATAAAGCCCCAAATATCCAAAAATGCTGAAACTGGCTTGGAAAGCAGGGAGCAACAGAAGAGTAATTTTACAATATGTTTGATGCATGGGAATGAAATAGAGGGATCGTTGATAAGGATGATGAAATGCTAGCAAATAAAGGCAAAAAACGAGAACTGCTCAACACCTACATTGCTTCTCTCCCCCTCCACCCCAAAAAGCCTAGTGCATCCATTGGAAATGTATATTGATTTCTCATGCCCAAATGAAGTCATAAATAGGGGAAACTAAGATCTGAATGTGGTAATAATTTTAAAGCTTATATTCAAAGTTTAAGTAAAATTGAAGAACATTGTAATTGAAATTAAAAGAAAATGTGAGTGGTCCAGTGTTTCCCTCTTAGCCCTGTCACTGAAGCAAAAGCATAACATTGTTTTCAGCTTTTATTTTGTCAGATTGTAGAACGTGTTCTAGATATTTGGTCTGAATTTTTCTGTCTAAGTGATAAAACAATATCTTATGTTCCCCAGTGATGTAACTATGGTTTGCTTTGTTTTGTCTTGATCACATAAATCTTGTTGGCTTCCTTGTTTCAATATGAAGGCGAACAATGCTCCAAAATTCTTCTCTGTCATGGATTTTAATCTGAGTTGGAGGATTTTATCTGAGGCCCCTTCTATGCTGCCATATGATCCAGATTATCAAAACTGATAATCAACATTATCTCCTTTGAACTGGATTATATGAATCTACACTGCCATATAACTAAGTTTATGATAGATAATTTGGATTTTATATGGTAATGTAGAAGGGGCCTGAGCTTCCCTTCCTCCCCAGAGTAATAGCTAGGGTGTCTGCTGATTTTTCAGGTCATTGCAGGTCTGTAAGACATTAAAAAAATATGGAGCAGTCAAGAAGAATATCTCCACACATGTCTTCATAAAATGAATTTTCAGATTGGTGTGCTCTCCAGAAGGTGTTTGATGTTGAATTTAATCACTGTAAATGGATCAAGGGGATATATTATGAATGTCCAAGCTGTTCCATTTTTTTTTTTAAAAAAGGTCAAACTCTAAATCATTACTGTGAGGTATTAACTATTGACTATGTCAAATTTTAAAGATCTCCTATTGAAATTTAAATAGCTCTATAAGTTGTTTTTTGTAACAACTGTATATATTTTTGATGATTTCTGCATATTTTCAGTCTGTATCTCTTGTAATAATTTATGTGTCTCCTTGAATCCCAGTATTAGGAAAAATGCAGAATATAAGTGAAAATAACAATAACCCGTCTAAACTCAAAATGCATTTATATTTCATATGTACTTTATACACAGAAAACGAAAGTAGTTTTGTTGTATATAATTTGCAATCTTTGCTTGAAACAATGTCTGTGTACATTGAGCCATCAGAAAACAAGGGTGTCAGTATCTCAGCCACCCCTGTGGACAATTTTGGATTTTAGACTATTTAGGATTTCGGAATTCAGGATAAGGGACACACAACCTGTACAACAACTCAATAAAGCACAGACAAATAGAAATGTGAACTATTTCGTTGTTGTATCCCATAGCAGGAACACCTCTGTCCTTAAACAACATACCAGTATAGTAAAATCAACAAGCAGTTTATTGAAGAATATATGTAAACAAAGCAGTATAATGGCAAAAACATTAGAGTCCAAAACAGTATTGTCCATGAACTTCAAGGTACAAAGGTAAAAACACAAGATCCAAGGATGCAAAATCCAGAGAACAAGACAACATGGGAAATCCAATACATGAAACAGGAACCTGGCAAAACCTGAAACATGAAACTGGAAATCAACTTGGAAACAAGTTGACTGAAGTTCCAACATTGATGGGATGGAGCTAAAACCTTTCCTTTGCAACAATATAAAGCTTTTCCTGGCTCTAGAACAGAAAGGAAAGCATTCTACTTGTCCGTACAACCAGATAAGGATTTCTTATCTTTTTTCCAGCAGACAGATTGACCTTTGCTGATCATGAAAACTCTGTCTCAGTTTACAAAAGTCTTGCTTTTTATTTTTACCCTCATTGAATTTTGCATTGACAAATCATCTTCAGAAGACAGTTTCTCAGAGAAAGACTGCTGTGGGTTTCTCCCAGGAATTTGACCTTGTGAATCTGTAGGAGAAGCACTCCATTCATGAGACACCTCGGGCCTCTTAGCAAGGCCTTGACTTGACTTAGGCCCAGACATCCCCATTGACATCGAGAACAGGCTCAGAAAGCCCTTAATCCCCATTGACATCAGACACAATCACAGGCTGAACTACAACATTCATAATGGTGAATGAAGTGTGGAGAAAAACTGTTACATGGCACAGCTGGATTTGGAAAAGCTTGATAGAATGATGCTGTTGGACTTTTGATAGCCTCCTGTTTATACTCAGTTATAATTATATGGAAATAAGTAGATCAACAATTTATCGGTAAACAAATAATTAAAAACACAGGGAAATGTTTGCTGACCCAGGGAACATAGCTGGAGCCTGTAGAAGCTCAACAAGTACTTACATCCAGCTGTGGCTGCCTGTTTGCAGCTCCTAGAGTAGAGAAGAAAATGCATTTTCCTTGTCACTGTTTAATTTATTAGCTCCAGGATTAAAAAGTCAGGAAAACATCTGATGAAAAATAAACTGGAAAAGATGCATTGGGCCTGGTTTTGACATTAGTCATGCTGTGGAATGTTAACACAGTGCTAACTTCCAGAAGAGCTAGCGATGTTAACCTGACACCTTGAAGACCAGAAGATTTATTGTGGGATAGGTTTTAATGGAGTCCACTATAGAGGAGGCAATGGGGCCAAATGGGGATATGCAGTACATTCAGCAGATTAGAGATATTTCTTTGTAAAGTTAATAAATGATAATTCTTCATAAAACCAGAATAAACAGTACGATCGGTATCAGTAGTTGCAGACAACACAATGATCTCAGTTTTACTGTATGCATGAATTTCTGTCGTGGGACAGGAAACCATTGCCTCTTCTAAAGCTCAACAGATATAATAAATGCAGCAACATCTTTCAAATTCAGCAATGTATTTATTTTTCTTTGAAATTTTCTTGTTGGAGAATGACACGTTTGGGTTCAGGAGAAGCATGAAATCTTCCCCTTCTAAATGTTGCCATATCTGATGTTTCTGAATTGATTTCTGTTATTTATTGGTTTAAGGCAGTAGCTCTTAACCTATATAATGATATAGATATATAGACATAGACATAGACATAGACATATTGTTCTGTCACGCGCTGGGCCTGTAAAGAATTGCCTTCAAATAGGACGTGCAACTTGAGCCCAGCGGGAAGCCAGGGCCCCCCGAAAAGAAGTTCTCAGGGATTTTCCAGAAGTGATGGTCTTTAGAGTCTTTGATAATTCAACAAAGTCTTTATTATGGAACAAACAACAAATCTTCAATGGTTCAAACAACACTTCAAGGCTTTCTCAGTCTAGTCCTCAATGGACTGGCAACTGACTTTGATTAATTAAACTTTCTCTGTAGGAAAAACCCTTTTTAACTTCTCCCAGGCTGACTATAAGTTTTACTGATGTGGGCTCCGCTACCGGGTTGAACTGCGTCTCGAGCGCTGAGTGGACCTACCAGTAAGGGCAGTAGATTCTCCAGCTGGAGTTCTTTGGTCTTCCAAAACTGTTTACCCTCCGAAATTCCTCAAAGCTTTAGGACTGCTTCCCTGGAAATCTTTGGAGATCTTTGTATGCTCTTAAGACTGTTCTCCCCCGGAAAGTCTTAAGGGTTGAAGCTTTTGTATAGGAGAAGCTTGTACACATCCTCTACATTAGCTTTCCTTACTGAGACTAACTAAAAATAGCTCCCTTCCCTTCCCAATAGCCCTGAACAAGGGGCAGAACCAAAACGTAACGATGATGGACAGGTGACTTGCCCTACGACTGCAACCAAAGGAAGCCACCTATCTGCAGAAACCCTGAAACCCTGAACTGCACACAAACATTTAATAGAAAGCAAATAAAGTTGGAGCTCCTGGTACAGCCGTACCAGCACACATATCATGGACCTCCTTTAAATATTTTTGTTGTTGTGTGCCACCAAGATTTAAGAACTGAAACCCTAAAGTAGATCAAATATTTATTTAAAGTTACTCATCTTCAAATTTTGAAATAGGTAAATGCACACATTTTTATAAATGATGTATGTCATCGGCAAAAAACTCTGCTCTTTGAGATCAACGTACCCCTTCCTTCCTTCCTTCCTTCCTTCCTTCCTTCCTTCCTTCCTTCCTTCCTATAGTAACTGTAAAAGCTCACAACATTTATTTAAGATTTCACAATTTTCTTTTGAGGATATTGTGATCCTTAGGAAGCTACAGGTTAAAATTGACTTCTTTTAAGGGTTTTATCGCTTTTCAGGCAAATGTCACAAAGTGATTACTTAAAATTATGACTAAGATCTAATAAGGTTGTTATGTTCATGGAAATGCTTCTGTGATCCCATGTTGCAGTGGACTGTCACTCCCCGTCCTAAACTGCATTCCTGTAAAGGAAAAAAGAGGAAAACAGTTTTTTTTAAAAAAAACCCCCACAAACATGAGATTGTAGTTTTTGATTTTCTGTCAAAGTGACACTGCATTAGGTGGTTATTCTTCAATTTGGGGTCTAACTCCCAGCTGACTCGTTATGTTCAGTTTGGTTTACTTATGTTTAGAATTACTGCAATTAAAATAATTTTGGAATGATTGAAAGTAGATTAAATTAAATTAATGTAAAATTGTGACTCTATTAAATTACAGTATGTATTGATATCCACAGTTGCATTAACCCAAGCTCCCAGAAATACAACCCCCCAAAGTCTCTGACTGGCTGCCACAGTGACACATGTACCAGGACAGGTAGGGATGACTGTCCAGCTGGTCTGAATTGGTTTCAACCTAACAGGATCTTCTGCCACAGATCAAGAGTGAAGCATCTGAGGCTAGGCTGGAGCATTTCTATCCCAGATTGGCTTCTGTGTTTTTGTGTGGGTGTAGATGAGTGTCCCATCACCAGGGCCGTAGCCAGAAACATTTTTTGGGGAGAGTTGAAAATTTCGGGGAGGGTTGAAAACTTCGGGGAGGGTTGGAAATTTCAAAGGGGGCTTTTTGAAATTTTTTTTGGGGGGGGGGGGGGTTAGGATCATGCTGAAGCAAAGAACACAGCAGGGGGCAGAGCACCCTTCAATAGCCTGCAGCTCCGTCCCTGTCAACCACCTCCACCAGTCTGGCCTCCTTAATGAGAGCATTCAACACCCCCCCCCCCCCCCAACTTGGTTGCTTCGCTACATTGGCTATTGCTGCAAGTAATGACAGTGTGAATAAATTGTCAATATTTGCTTGACATAGTGCTTGCTGTTCTGGAGGGACTCTTAATTTTTTGCGTCTCATAGACTTAGCATGGGGATTTAGTTAACCAGTTAAAATTCATGAGTAAACCAGGTTTTTTTTTAACCTGAAAAATTTCGGGTGGGGGGGTGGGGGGGGGTTTGAACCCCTAACCCCCCCCCCCCCGGCTGCAGGCCTGCCCATCACAATCGTTCTTACTAGAGATGACCAGGTAGTATTGAAAGCTAATCAGTAGCATGAAAGTTTTTGTTAATGGAACTGACCTGAATAATATAGTATAGTGTAGTATAGAATAGAATAACTTTATTGTCATTGTACATTATACAACAAAATTAAATACTTTCCCCAGAACATATCACAAAAACAATACACCCTTCCCTCCATACTGCAACCACCAGATTTGATCAACTTCATCCTGATTTTGTCCAGCATTGCTTCTCAGCCCAGGTTCCTTCTGACAAAAGAAGTTGTCTTGGTGACTAAATTGTTGTTTTAAATACCACTGCAATATATGAAACATTCACATTTTCAGATGCACACAAATGGCCTAGAAGTCTTATTTTGTGCCATAAAACCTATAACACATGTATGTTTTTTAGGTTATCTAGCTGTTTAGAATTGTGGTTTAAAATTGCAGAGTAATAGATCTCCGGGATTCCTCTATAACAGCTTAGCATCTGGCATAGCAATTTTGTGTCCCAGTTTCCCAGTTTGTACTATTACAAAAGACATTTAGCTGTAAGGTTGCAACTGAGGAACAGCAAAGTTAAGTTAAATTCCATCTGTGATTTTTTTAAAAATAAAAATCTTTGACTTGCTTGTTGTTTAATCTGGACCACACTTGGAAATATTCTGGGGAAACAAATGCTTATGTGGAGAAGATGATACTTGCAAAGTACCTTTTGTGGATGGAACCAGTGAGCAATCTGTCCAGAAATGTAGACTACATATCAGAGCTATTATTATTTCAAAGCATATGTTCTTAGTTGATTTTCTGTTTATCAAAACAGCAAGTATCAGAGACCACCCATAACTAAAAAAGATTTTCATAAAACAGCTTTACTGGGCCAGCACAACAAAAGGTAATTCTCTCCCTCTCCTCGTAAAAATATTTTTATTGCTCTTGTTAATATTCAAAATCAAATATTTGAAAAATATTAAAACACATGGGGGATGCTAAACCACAAAAGATACCATGTATGTATATACCAAGGTTTCATAATGACATATATTCAGTCTATGTATATGTACATACACACACACATATGTGCATGTGTGTGTGAGAAAACACACACATAGACATAATTAAATAATGAAACTGTGCCTTCTAATGAGTTTGTGTGGGACTATGGAGGAGACAAAGAGTCTTTGTTCTGGTTGGAAATTTAAGTCATTTATCATAAAATATGACTTGTCCTGGAGGATTTTTACCCCAGCTGGTTTGTCAATTTTCCAGTAATGCAATTGACCACATTCTTGTTTGCCATTTTTGGAAAGAAAATTGCTGTTCACTCTTCCAGTTCTTGGCAATTGCTAATTTTGCTACTGCTCCAGAAAATGTAAGAAAGTCTTTGTATAACAAACATATGTTATTTCCTTGGGAGTGAACTAGTGTGGTCAGATCAGAATTTTTTTCTGCTTCTCTAAAGAACCTCTTTATAGAAAAGCTGAAGATTTAATTGAGAGGAAATCCCACTGGAATTCTTTATAAATACTCTAGTTTTTGTTGTTGTTGGGTTGCTGCCTTTGCATGTCTTGACTATTAACATATTATCTCTTTGGTGTTAAAGGGGTCTAAATATCAAAATCCATAATTTTGACCCTAAGACCTGCTCTCAACTTATACATTAGATGGACTTTTACACAAATATATAGTACCTATTTAAGCAGCACCGGAATATCCCATATTTTAAGGTGCTGCTTAAATAGGTACTGTATATTTGTATAAAAGTCCATCTAATGTATAAGTTGAGAACAGGTCTTGGGGTCATAATTATGGATTTTGATATGACTCCTGGATATATCAAAGGCCATTCTTTGGAAAGAAACAGTGCCACTCCAATGGGTCAAATGCTATTTTCCTATCCAAGCCTTCAAATAGGCTAGAATCAGGCATGTAGCTGGGGGGGGGGGGAGGGCTTGAGGGGCTTCAGCCCCCCCCCCAATTCTCATGGTGGTCCGTGAGTAGGCCTTACTGGTACATTATGTTATGTAATAAACTGTTATGTTTATTCATATCATGATCTGATCACCATGCTCCATATATCCCATATGCATGGGGGTATTGGGGTAACGATACAAAAGGTTTGGTAGGGTAGACCCTCTTTCAGTCAGACTCAGCCCCCCCCCCCAAATCATGATCCTGGCTACGGGCCTGGCTAGAATGGTGTTGTGGCAGAGAGTAGAGGGAGTCGGCACTCTTTTTTCATTTTCCTGGAATGGAGAAAGATCTTGCCTTTTGCCACTTTAATCAGAGAAAAGGATATTTCCCTTTTTTGTGAAAAGCATTAAGACACATTGACCTATGGATAATAGGCCTGGGCGGTTTCGTTTCGTTAATTCGTAATTCGTTAATAATTCGTTAATTTTTCCAATTACAAAATGATAACGAACCATTCTGGAGCAATCATTAAAAAAAACGAATTTTTAAACACGTTTTGTAAATGCTTCGTATTTCGTTATTGTATTCGTTTCGTTATTGTTCTGAGGTCGTTTTGTTATTATTTCCGCATGTCTGGGCCAGTTTTATGGTTTAATTAGTGAAAAAAAATTATAATATCACACCAACAGTCAAGAACAGAGGGAGAGGGAAGCTTCAGAAGGTTTTGGAGGTTTTTTAGCGTATTTCGCGGTCGCGTCCACCATTAACGAATCGATTCGTTATTGTTTCGGAAATCGATTCGTTAATTTTTTTACCATTTACGAAATTTCGTAAATATCGAACTTTTTAAAAGGAAAATTTTGTAATTATTTTAAATATCGAAACAAAAAAACCCCCCAAATACAAATCGATTTTAGAAACAAATTTTTGCGTTGTTACCCAGGCCTAATGGATAAGTAAACTCAGTTTTGGGGGGCTGGTTTCATGACTAAAATGTCTAGACTTATACATGAATATATTATACATTATTTTAGAATTTTTCTAATGGCTAATAAAGCTACTTTTCTTTTAATAAAACAATTTATGGCATGTTAAAGAATAATTATAAGGTTTTGTAGGCGCAGGTCACTTGTTCAGTTGCTTTTGGTTTTCAGAGTGTTCCTGAACCATTCCAGACCCTAATATACACAGGGATATTTGCGTGGTTCATGTTACTGTAGGGAATATAACAAACGAATAAAATTTAACTATATGAAATGTTTACAGTCACACTGAGCATGTACCATATCCTCTCAGGCTCTTCAACTCTGAGTTTACTTGTGAATGAATAAGTTTAAGGAGGCACGCCATGGCTGAGAAGGATAGAATCTTTCTTTTATATGGAAAAAGACATTGAGGACTTCATCCCACAGGATAAGTAAAATTTTTTTTCATATAAATATCTTTATTAGCATTTTCATATTACACAATCAATAAAAAGGGAAAGATAAAAACAGAAAAAGGGGGAAAGAATAGAAAGGGATAGCGAAGGAGGGGGGGACGAGGGGCAGTTGGGCCAGGGTTACAGGTGAAGGAGGATGGGTAAGGTATGGGGTGAGATACAAAGAGATAGGTTCAAAGTTGAAGCTATAGTATAGATTAAAAAGAAAAGATTCAAGAAAATTCTTTTTTCCATCTGCGTGACTTCCAGGGCTCTTCAAGGTTGGCTTCTTCCTTTTCTTTCGTTCCTCCTCTCTTCGTCTCATTGATTTTAAACTTGATTTTGACTAGTATTTGTTGTTTATATTGAGTTCTGTTCCAGTCTATCTATGTATTCTTCGTTTCTTTACCCTTAGTTTTTTATCTTTAAATATTCCTTAAATTTTGTCCAGTCCGTTCCTGTCTCCATTATTCCTCTACTTCTTTGTATTAAATAGTTTAAACTGTCCATGTTTCTGACATCCATTATTTTTCTTTTCCAGTCCTCAATTTTTGGTGTTTCTTTTTTCCTCCACAGTTTTGCAAAGCAAATCCTGGCAGCTGTGGTGGAGAGGAACAACAATTTATCTGTGTTTTTATCCATCTTCATCTTTGTGATGCCCAGTAAGAATGTTTCCGGTTTCAGTGGTATATTAATTTTCAGAATTTTTTGTAATATATCCTGGATTTCCTTCCAGTAGTCTCTCACTTTCTTACACTGCCACCACATGTGGTATAGTGTTCCCTCCACTGTACCACATTTCCAATATTTTGAGTTTAAGTTTTTATAGTATTTGTTTAGTTTGTAAGGTGTCATATACCACCTAAAAATATTTTTGACCAATTTTCTTGCATGAGGATAAGTAAAACTTTTGAGATGGCTTAAGCTTAAGGTTTTCCCTTAAGCTTCACCACTCCTCATTTTGAAATTAAACGGAAGATTTTCCTGCCTCCATCACACCTAATTCTTTTTCCCCACTTTCTTTAAGATTTATTTGCCATCACACGGGATACACATGCCTCCTTCCACTGTCTCCTCCCCCGTTTTTTTTGAAGCATTGTTAAGGCTTCAGTCTTAAGGCACCACTCTAGGGTTGTTTTCCCTCAAGATTCTTCCACTAAAGGTCAAGCGGTGGATCCCAACCTTTTTTTTGTCTAGGGACCACTTTGACTAGGGACTACTTGACCAGGACCATTTTGACCAGGGGCCACTCTCCAACATTAGTAACAAAAGGGTTATGAATCAGTTTTTGTTCAACTTTAGATTTGGTTTGGGGTGCTAATTCAGAAAATTGCAATGGATAGACCACAACAGCTCTTGTTTCTGATACAGTCTGACTTGCCCACAGTCGTCCACACTTTGGTTACATCCTGTTTAGATTATTGCAACGCTCTCTACGTGGGGTTGCCTATGAAGACTGCCCGGAAGCTCCAATTAGTCCAACGTGTGGCAGCCAGAATGCTAACACGAGCAGGATACAGGGAGCATACTACTCCTCTGTTGCGCCAGCTCCACTGGCTGCAAATTAGCTTTCGAGCACAATTCAAAGTGCTGGTGTTAACCTATAAAGCCCTAAACGACTCCGGCCCAGTTTACCTGTCCGAACGTATTCTCCCCTATGAACCATCTAGGTTGTTAAGGGGCCCTGCTCTTGGTCTCACCGGTCGCACAAGCGCACCTGGTGGGGACGAGGGACAGGGCCTTCTCGGTGGTGGCCCCTTGACTCTGGAACTCTCTCCCACTGGAGATCAGAACTGCTCCCTCCATTCTGACGCTCAGAAAACGGGTGAAAACCTGGCTATGGAATTTGGCTTTCGACGAGTAAATCAATATTTCTGTGTTGGTTGGATGACGACGAATGATGAGCAATGAATTTATTATGACGACTGACCATTGTTATTATGTGATTGCATTTTGCTGTTTGAACGTTTTAATGTGATGTTATATGATGTTTTTAATGATTGTTTTGTGATATTATTGTTGGAAACCGGCCCGAGTCCCCCGATGGAGGGGAGAAGACCGGTATACAAAATTGCTAAATAAATAAATAAATAAATAAATACAGAACATATGCCATGGTCAGCAACAGGGAAGGAGTGGCAGGTGGCATGAAAGGATTGAAATGAAATGAAATTAATAAATAAATAAAGGAGGCTCGCGGACCAGATTTTCATCCTCACAGCCCACTGGTGGTTTGTGACCCACAGGTTAAGAACCACTGCACTAAAGCATTGTTAGGATCTCAGTCTTAAGGCACCACTTTTCTGGAGTTTGCGCTCAAGACCCTTCCAATGAAGCTGAGCTAAGGCACCCTTTTAAAACATTTATTTTAGTGGGAGCCACATCGCCTGAAGGAGCGTTAGCCATTGTTAAAAAATATATAAATTACTTTCTCGGTTCTAAAGATTATGGTGGAAGAATGCATTATATACTGCCCATACTGGCTCCTCCCCTCCATGATGACATCATCATTTTTATTTACAAACGAACACAGTGGGATTCTCATCACAAGTTAAATGGGGTGTTTTTACATGGCTCTATGTGGGGAATTAAAAAATAAGTCAGTTTCTAATTGACTTAGGAATTGTGGAAAAAACCCACATTTTAGAAATGGTGAAATACGTGGAACCCACAGTTTAAGCTTGTGTCGCGTGATTACATAGTATTACATAGTATTACTTCAGATTATTTCAGTTGACATCCCTGAAATAGAAGCTCCAGATACTCCTAAAGCAGCTTCCTCTATTGCTTTGGCTCACATTAAGATTATCTTATTATGCAATACTAATGCGCACCCTAATTTTGGCAAGGTAATTTCGCCAAAAAAGGTGAGTGTTAGATTTGAGTAAATACAGTATTTTGGTTTTTCAAAAAAGGGATCTCATCCTGTACTAATTACACTACTAAGAATGCCCACTGGGCTCACTGGCATGTTATCATTACAGTGATTACTATCCTATAATTAGGTACAATCAAAGAGCAAGGCTAATTTTAGAGATTGTATTGTAACTGTTATTCACAGTTCCAATTCAGAGAACATAAAATCCTTTAGTTTGTTCTTCTGACTGCAAAATATTGATTGGTTGTTTTATCGAATTGGCTGTCTTTTGATTACTTCTCCAAAAGCCTACATTGTTCGCTTTCTAATAGGAATTGCTGTTGCTTTTTAAAAGTAACATCTGGCAGAATGATTGCCCATGGCAGAGACATAATGGAGAGACGTTTACTGTGTGTGAGAGAGGATCAGATTAAAGTTACGGTGAGCGGCTGAAAGTCACTGGAAAAGGGCAGTCCTTTGGCTCTTTTCTTATTTATGGAATTTGGGGCATATTTTTATAGACTATCTGGGTAAGGAAATGCCAGCTACATTTTTAGGAAAAGTTTTGAATGGTTGTTTTCTTTCCAAACAGAGGGATTTAAGAGTTTCAAAGAGTCAGCATCACTTGGTGCCATGAAAAATTTCCATGTTCATTTCATTGGCTACAAATCTTTACATGCAGCAGTACTCTCACCAGGAGCTTCAGAAATTATTTTAAAGGTGTTAAAATCAATTTTGGGAGAAGAGATTAATTAGACCAACTCAAAGGGCACAACATGTGCAAACATCTGAGATTTCCAGATCTTTTCATTCAGCAGGGTGTTAACAAAAAGCAGAACTAAGGCTCAGGAAGGTGATGATTTGATGCAAGGGCTATGTGTTTGGAAATGCAGTGGAGGAAGAGAGATATGTGAGCATTCAGATATGACTTCAGCAAATTGTTTCATATTTGGTGTGTCATTGACCTATTCGAGATTCTACAAGAGGAAAGCTTGACAAGTTTGAGTTTCCATTTTTTGAGAATGTTTTTACTCAATGTTGTTATTGCTCTCATTTTGTTGTGACTTGAAATAGGGGGCCGGAGGTTTAGCACAGCTGGTAAATCATCAGCAACTATAAGATCTATCAACCGAAAGGTTGCAAGTTCGAATCTCTGGGTTGGCGTGAGCGGCCGACCATCAGCGCTGCTCACTGTTTACCTAAGCAGTTTGAAAACAGCTTTAGCTGTAATTAGAGAAATTAGGTACCGCTAAAAGCGAGGGAGGTGTTTTACAATGCCATAAAGAAAAAAAAGATCAGAAAATGCTGGAATGAGGAAGTCCTGATGGCTCTTAGTCATAGAAGATGGAGCGACAGCACCCCCTGTGGACTTGAGCCCAACCATCCATGGCATCGAAACAACACCTCCTTCTGTTCTGTCTGTGTGTGTGCTGTCTATACAAACAGCATTGAATGTTTGCCATGTATGTATACTTGTGATCCGCCCTAAGTCTCCTTTGGGGTGAGAAGGGTGGAATATAAATAAAGTGGTATTATTATTATTATTATTATTATTATTATTATTAGTAGTAGTAGTATTAGTATAACTATTGCTTTTATATTCTGTCTGACAGTTGAGAAATTGTACTTAGTACTTCAGAAATTCCCAATATGTAAAATGCACAGCATTAAGGAGCATATTTGTTAGGAGACTTCACCACAGGAACGTTGGTGATGGATTGTGAATAATACACACTAACTGCTCAGGTAGAATTCCCAATGTGGAACCTTCCACAATTACCGTGGATCAATAAATTGCCCTAAAATAGAGATGCTAGAAAGCAACATAGAATGTTTGAAATCTCCACACAAAATGCATCTTTACTGTTGATAAATAGGTGTTCAGAGAATCCTGAAAAGCATCTTATAGAAGTGCATTTTTCTAAATATCAACTTGTTACAGACAGTCCCATGGAATAATAAGTTAAAAGTGTTCAATATTTAACTTTTTTTGTGTCAGGAGCAAGTTGAGAAACTGCAAGTTGCTTTTGGTGTGAGAGAATTGGTCATCTGCAAGGACATTGCCCAGGGGATGTTTTACCATTCTGTGGGAGGCTTCTCTGATGTCCCTGCATGAGAAACTGGAGCTGACAGACGGGAGCTCACCGTGCTTCCTGGATTCAAGCCGCCGATCTTTCAGTCAGCAGTCCTGCCAGTACAAGGGTTTAACGCATTGAGCCACCAAGGGCTCCACATTTAACAAAATGATTTAATAAAACTACAAAAATAGGTGAGGAAAAAGAAATCAGCAGTGAGATTCTTTGAACATTGGGACCTTATTGGGACGGGAATGCACACGAATACATATTGTTGTTGTTTATTCATTCAGTCGCTTCAGACTCTTCGTGACCTCATGGACTAGTCGAGGCTAGAGCTCCCTATCATCTGTGGCCACCCCCAGCTGCTTCAAGGTCAAGCCAGTTATTGCAAAGATAACATCCATCCATCTTGCCCTTGGTCGACCCCTCTTCCTTCTTCCTTCCATTGATGGAGAGATGTGATAGCAGAGTGATAATTCTGGTAAATTGCTGCTATCCCTGAGCACATGAATGCTGTGAGATAGTGGCTTTATCACACAAAGTTGCTATCCTGTGCTATTCATGTGCCCAGGAATAATGGCAATTTACCAGAATGCTCACTCTGCTATTGCAACTTTATTCTCAACGTGGTGTTTGGAAAATCATAGTATTTTTCCCCACCCTTGTTGCCTAAGCTAGTAAGCAAACAGTTTCTCAGATTTCTCAAACAATTCAGGTGGACGAAGTGCATAGTACCGGACACAGACTCTGTTCTCATAATCTGTGCCCTTTTCAATCTTTTTAAATCAAAGAACAATTCCGAAAAGAGATGTATGTGTAGTGTGTGATGTATGCCTGTCATCGTTGATGTTGGGTTCTTGTGGTGTGTGGTCTTATTTATTGCCATTTCAGTTTGCAGCATCATCACAAGGCCTGAGAGCAGATGGAATCCAGGAAAGGTAGCATTAAATCATTTCAAATTGTTGGCAAGACCATTTCCTGGTAGCCTGATTCATAAAAGCTGGCTATAAAGGCTAATCATAAAAATACTTGGGCAAGCCTTTTAATATTACTGTAGAGCAAAAAGAAATAAACTTTCATCATACTTTATGAGTATGCACAGCTTAAACCAGCACCAGTGGTTTATTTATCTGCTTTTTGTTTCTTTGGCAACTGTGGCCAGAGCCCACTGAAATGAAGGGGATTCTGGAGGACATCAAAGAACGGGTATCTCCTAACAACCATGCAAAAATTCAGGCCTTTGCAGAGATTTAATAGAAATCAAGCACTGCAATAATCACGTTTCCTAGCAATGGCATAACATTGAATATTTCAGATAATTTTGGTGGGGCAGGATAACTTGTGGGAGTATCATGCTTCCTCCTTTCTTGAAGCATGTTTTATAGTCGCAGTATAAAACATGATAGGAGTATGAGTTAGCAGTAAGTTGAGAATCCCATGTGGAATGAGAAGTTATACTTTCTTTCATGTTAGTGGAGGCAGGAGGAAAAGCCATCCCAGTTTTTTTGCAAGGTAGTTTTTTTAAAAAGAAGGAAGCATGCGAAATGGAATTGTGTAACTATATAATGGATGTATAAAAGCAAGGAAGCTGTATAATGGATCTCTCTCTGCCACCTTTAGCATTTAATAGCTAGTGTTTGTTTGGCTCTGCAGACTTTTAAAATTCCACAGTTTGAGAGAGGAAATATACTGCAAAGCCACCAGAAGGCACTGGTGTATCAGAAAAGGTGTTAATGTTTTTATTTCAAATAGTCTACGGTCCCTGTTACACTGTACTATATCCCAGGATCTGGTCCCAGATTATCTGTTTATTCCAGATTATATGGCAGTGTAATCTCATGTAACCCAGTTCAAAGCTCATAATCTGGGATCAGATCCTGGGATATAGGGCAGTGTAGATCCAGCCTACATTTTCCAGGAAAACCTATTATTATTATTATTATTATTATTATTATTATTATTATTTACTTCATTTATGTACCGCTTTTTTCAGCCCTCAGGTGACTCAAAGCGGTTAACAACAGCAAATTTCAATGCAAAACATCATAAAATGATTATGGGACAGTTAAAACAATAGCATCATCAACAATTAAACATCAATATAACAATCATTAGCGTCTCATCAGTAAAATCAGAATCCAATCTCATCATCCGATAATCCGTGTTCCTATATTCATTACACTGTTTAATCAAATGCTTGTTCGAACAGCCAGGTCTTCACTTTCCTCCGAAATGCCAATAGGGATGGGGCCGATCTGATATCTATAGGAAGGGCGTTCCACAGCCGAGGGGCCACCACTGAGAAGGCCCTGTCTCTCGTTCCCGCCAGGTGCACCTGTGATGCAGGCGGGACTGGGAGCAGGGCCTCCCCAGATGATCTTAATGTCCTAGTTGGTTCATAGGAGGAGATGCGTTCAGAGAGGTAAGTAGGGCCAGAACCGTTTAGGGCTTTATAGGCTAATGCCAGCACTTTGAATTGTGCCTGATAGCAAACTGTCAGCCAGTGGAGCTGGCACAACAGAGGAGTAGTATGCTCCCTGAGTGCCGCTCCTGTTAGTAACCTGGCTGCCGAGCAATGGACCATTTGAAGCTTCCGAGCAGTCTTCAAAGGCAACCCCACGTAGAGAGCATTGCAATAGTCTATACGGGATGTAACCAGAACGTAGACTACCGTGGCCAAGTCAGACTTCCCAAGGTACGAGAGCAGCTGGCGTACAAGTTTTAACTGTGAGAGTGCTCCCCTGGTCACCGCTGAAACCTGAGGTTCCAGGATCAGCGATGAGTCCAAGATCACACCCAAGCTGCGAACCTGTGTCTTCAGGGGGAGTGTAACCCCATCCAACACAGGCTGTAACCCTATGCCCTGTTCGGTCTTGCGACTGACCTATATATTTATCTGTACACATATTATTTCTGCCTTGACAAAGATGTGATAAAACTTGGTAGAGCCTTCACTGACCATTGTCTAGTTATCTTTCCCACAACAATTGTGTCCTGTTAACAATCCTATTAAACGTCAGGAGAGAATGCTTCTGGAATATGCCCATACAGCCTGAAAAACTTACAACTCAATCCTATTAACCTGAGTCTCTGTAAAAGCAGGTTAAAACAAAGTTGGAACTGGCTGGACATAATGGGAGGTCAAGGAGCTCCATATCTGAAGAGCCCTTGATTCTCCATCCCTACCATAGGTCCTGGGCCAAGTTGACTGTGGTACTGCAATTTGATGGTCTATCACTCTATCTAGAAAGAGTAGGATGTAACATCTGCCCCCAATGCAGTAGAGCAGTGGGTCTCAATCTGGGGTCCCCAGATGTTCTTGGTCTACAACTCCCAGAAATCCCAGCCAGTTTACCAGCTGTTAGGATTTCTGGGAGTTGAAGGCCAAAAACCTGGGGACCCCAGGTTGAGAACCACTGCAGTAGAGGATGTTTCAGATTAAGGGAATCCCTGATTCAATTTACTTTTATGGTGCAATTTATTTTTGTTTCGTGGGCATTCAAGCTGCCATGTAACAAACAAGAGCATGATAGTAACACACTAACGAAATATTGTCACATTTACAAAGAGCAGGGGACAATATCCAGATAACATAAATTAGATTGCTAGAACAACATCATTCCCTGCATTTGCTCAGCAATTACAATTTAGTGGTTTTGGCCTGTGGTTACTTTCATGAGTTGTTTGTTGTTGTTAATTGCCATCAAGGCACCTTCTGCACCACTCTATAGCCCAGGATCTGATCCTAGATTATCTGCTTTGAACTGGATTATATGAGTCTATATTGCCATGTAATCTGGGATAAGAAGATAATCTGGGATCAGATCCTGGGATATAGGGCACTTCTGACAATACTATGAATGAGAGGCCTTCAAGTCATCCTCTCTTCAACAGCCTTGTTCAGATCATTGAGATTTAGGGTTGTGGCTTCCTTGAGTCTATCCATCTGGAATAGACTCTTTCCCTGTTGCCTTTTACCTTCCCAAGTATTATTGTGAGTCATATTTTTAATGATATGGCCAAAGCACAACAGCCTCAAGATGGATCTACACTGTCATATAATCCAGGTTACTAAATGTGAAAGATGTTCAGCATTGGAACTCTGCCCTGGAGTGTGGTGAAGGCTTATTCTTTGGAGGTATTTAAACAGAGGCTGGATGGCCATCTGTCAGGGATGCTTTGAATGTGATTTTCCTGCTTATTGGCAGGGGGTTGGACTGGATGGCCCACAAGGTCTCTTCCAACTCTTTGATTCTATGATTCTATGAATTATAGCAGGGTGGACAGTTGGGACAAGAAAGAGTGTTGTGTGAAGTGTGGAACAGATGATGGGTCATTTGATTCACGTGTCTACAATGGGAGAAAGAAAATTAAAACAAAACGAAGTATGTCAAGTGTTGTTGTGTGTTTTCTGGGCTGTATAGCTGTGTTCCAAAAGCATTATCTCTATGGCAAGTCTGCCATAGATGCAGGAGAAATGTCAGGAGAGAATGCTACTGGAAAATGGCCATACAGCCCGGAAAACACACAACGCAGTGATTCTGGTCATGAAAGCCTTTGAGAATACAAAGTATGACGACTTTTTAAGCTGTAGAATAAGCGAAGCAATGTCTCACCAGATGCCTCTGTAATTCTGTGTGTCTTAGGCCTGGAAATGTTGCTTGGTCAGGCACTCAAATTCTCTACAAGAGATTTAAGCTAGATCTACACTGCCATATAATCGAGATGATCAAAGCAGGTAATCCCTATTATTTTTGAACTGGATTATATGAGGCTATACTGCCAGATAATCCAGTTCAAAGCAGATAATCTGGATTTTATATGGCAGTTTAGAAGGGCCTTAGTTCTCATATTGAGAAAAGAAAGTGCAGAGAATGTGCTGAAAGTATGTTTTCTTTGATTCGTTCAGCTAGTCCTTTTTAAAGCAAGAGTGCATTGTAGTTGTGAGTACAGCCACATGGAAACTTGATGAATCTGTAATTTCTGCATAATTTCAGCAACCTGGTCTTCATTATTCAAAATCAAATGATGTTTAAATGAAAGAAATGTGTCCCTTCTCCTATGTCTGAGCTGTAAAAATAGTAAGAGTGTCTGGAACTATTATGAGACTCCCTGCTTACATACAAAGTACACACAAAACGATTTTTCTAGTGGAAACTGCTGCTTAGTCCAGTCAGGAAAATATGGCTTCACTGTCTGGAAATTATGTGTTTCCAAGGCTTCAATTGGTTTGGGACGTAACTGTCAATTCCATTTGCTGGAAGAACTTCCTGTCCCTCATATTGTTGCCAATCTCGAATGTGAACAAATTGGTATAGGACACACTTATAATTTATTTAAAAGACTCAATATGATTAATAAAAATCAGTGCTGAATATGTCTGCTATTGAATCGGAAAAGCAACACAGTAGAAAATAATGGGAAGAAGGCTTTGCAGAAAGGGATTTAGGCTTGTTTTCAGACTTTTCTGCAGGGGAAAAATATTCAGCCTTCTCAATATTTTGGACTTTAGCTCCCAGAAGTCCCAGCCAGCATTTCCAAGGAATTATGTAGTGTCAAGAACCTGAAAGACCAAATATTCTCTATCTTTGCCCACAGCAGTAGTTCCCAACCTTTGATCCTCCAGGTGTTTTGAACTTCAGCTCCTATAATTCCAAACAGCTGGTAAGATGGATGGCATTTCTGGGAGTAGAAGTCCAAACCACCTGGGATACCAAAGTTTGGGAACCACTCACCTACAAGCTGTTTGGCTGGTGTGACAATGCCTTTAGAGAATCATTCACTTTCCTGGTAAGTAATATAGTGTTTGCTGTTTTGTGCAGATTTACTCAGAAGTAGTTTTGCTGACTTCAGTGGAATTTTCTTCCAATTTTGTGGGTGTCGAGTTGGAACTGAATTTTTCTTTAGAACCACCTCTTCTTTAACATTTTGGATTGCACTCATTTAATTTCAGCTGAAATGTCAAACCAAGACATATCATTCTAGGGAATCTGTGATGTAAAAATTGTGTGTTATGCTAAGTTCACCATGTTGCCTGCAGATGTCTTTAAAGAATGCAAAATCTGTCTCCTTCAGGCAGGCTTCACATGGCTTTTTTTCTTGAACACATCTTTTTCCTGGAGTACATTTCAAATAATTGTACTAGGCTAATTTTATAATGCATGCTTGGATACTCCCGGCAAAATGGTTGCCACCAGTTTGTAGAATCAGCTGAATTAGAATCTTGTTTTTAATAATAGTTAATTAATGATGGACTGTTGCTTCTACTTTGAAGCATACAGCACATGAAGTAGACGCTATAAGGCTGCTACAGCTGTGGGGGTTTGCAATCCTAAAACTCTATTCATTATGTTGGGAAGATAAATATTGTGAGAAAGGAGGGAGAATCCTGTTGCTCTCTTGTGTCCATACCATAGATTCTTGGTGTCCATTGAGATTTGGTTCTAGGGCCTCTCATAGAATCATAGAGTTGGAAGAGACCTCATGGGCCATCCAGTCCAACCCCTGCCAAGAAGCAGAAAAATTGCATTCAAAGCACCCCCGACAGATGGCCATCCAGCCTCTGTTTAAAAGCCTCCACCACACTCTGGGGCAGCGAGTTCCACTGCTGAACAGCTCTTAGTCAGGAAGTTCTCCTTAATGTTCAGATGGAATCCCCTTTCTTGTAGTTTGAAGCCATTGCTCCATTGCATCCTAGTCTCTGGGGCAGCAGAAAGCAAGCTTGCTCCCTCCTCCTTATGACTTCATCTCACATATTTATACATGGCTATCATGTCTCCTCTCAGCCTTCTCTTCTTCAGGCTAAACATGCCCAGCTCTTTAAGCCACTCCTCATAGGGATTGTTCTCCAGACCCTTGATCATTTTAGTCACCCTCGTCTGGACACATTCCAGCTTGTCAACATCTCCCTTCAATTATGGTGCTCAGAACTGGACACAATTTGGTATCTTGTGGATACTAAAATATCAAGTTACAATGGTATAATAAAATGATGTCCTTTTTATAAAATGGTAAAATAAAAATTCCCTTTTGGAATAAAAAATCAAGATGTGGATAAAAAGGTCTGACCATATATTTGCATTGGTCATTCTGCTGTTTGTCATCGTCATCTTTTTCCTCCTCCATGTTTGGAGAACTAGCAGAACAGTGGGGCAGTTGAATTCTTAATCAACTCAACTTTGAATCCAAACCTATTTTGGAAAAAAAAACTTTGCTTATTTTGACATTATATCACTCATCTTTAGTTCTTTGCCATCGGGTATTAGCAGGACTTTCTCTCAATGACTGTCTGCTACCCTTAAAACTGCATTAAGGGAGAACAAACCCAGGGTCAATCTAGGCATAATAGTGCTGGTAGATGGGTCTGATGGTAGACCTATTGTGAGTAGAACAGTGTTTCTCAACCTGGGGTCCCCAGATGTTTTTGGCCTACAACTCCCAGAAATCCCAGCCAGTTTACCAACTGTTAGGATTTCTGGGAGTTGAAGGCCATAAACATCTGGGGACCCCAGGTTGAGAACCACTGGAGTAGAACAATATACCCTTTCCACAACCAGCTTTGCAGAGTTAGGGTGTTTCTGGACAGAGTATTGCTGTTAGATTTATGTTATACCATAGTTAATCTCAGTGTTCTTTCTCTTGCCACTGTTCTGGGGGAGAAGAATTGAATCCTTATCATAAAGACTCTGCCAAATGCTTGGGGATTTTGCACTTATAACTCATTTTATGGATGATGTTGTCTATGTTGATGTTGAGTTTGGGCTTGATAAAGTTTGTGCAGTTTGTAATTCTCTGAATTTTTTTGAATGCTGGCAGTTTATCATAGTTCTTTAGACAGATTACTGTTATTAAATATTATGGGCATCCTGTAATGATCCTAAGTTTGGGGGGGGGGGGTAGAGTGCTTGCTCAACATAGCAGATGCTTGAAATCCTTAGTGACCTCCTTTTCCTCCTGAGGGAAAGGAGAAGCAACTTTAGATTTATGTCACTACATATCAGTTTGCATGCACAGTGCATAATTCCCAACTTCACTTTCAATTAAGAATTAACCTGATGATTATTTACCTCCTCTGGGAGCAGCCTGCATTGCTCAATAAGAAAATACAACCTTAAAATGTGTTACCCCAGGGAGGGATTAATATGAGAAGATGATGATTAAACAATCTGTTTGAAGTTTGTCTGGCATCTACCACACCTCTTTTCTCTCCATGCTTCCACAGTTGGTCTTGAAAATAAGTCTATTTTCTCTAAACAACAAACAAATGCAGATGTTGGTAGTATTATATATATCAAGAACCTGGGGAAAATGCATTTGAGCTATTTGTGCAAAGAAATGTGTAAAATGGCAAGGAAAGAGTGACATCCAAGACTGTTCAGTAACTATGGTAACTTGTATTTGGGAAGGGCCCATCATATATGTACATAAATCATAAATCTCTCCCTAGAGCAGTGGTTCTCAGCCCATGGGCCGCAAGACCTAAATTAAGGTCTGTGAGAGAGAAGGAAGGAAGGAAGGAAGGAAGGAAGGAAGGAAGGAAGGAAGGAAGGAAGGAGATACCAGTTTGTTGCCCTCACCAGAGCTTTCTCGGTCAGCAGAGAAGACTCACCTTGTGGCATGCACTAAGGGAGTGAGAGATAGAAGAAGAGGGAGAGAAGGAAGGAAATAAGGCCATTGACCTCACTAGTGCTTTCTTGGCCTTAGGCAGCTTCCCAGGCCAGGGCGGAGAAGACTTGTCTGGAGGCACGAACAAGGAAGAGAGAGTCCCCCAAAGTTGTTGTTGTTGTTGTTAGCTCCCATTGCCCCACATTAGTTGTAATGGGAAAGCAGCTCTTCATAAGACCCTGTTTAGTCCCCCAAAGTTGTTGTTATGGTTGTTGTTGTTGTTATTATTATTCTTATTATTCTTATTATTATTATTATCTCCCATTGCCAAATGCGAGAGTTGTAATGGGAAAGCAGCCCTTTGTAAGACCCTGTTTAGTCCCCCAAAGTTGTTATTATGATTATGAAGATGATGATTATTAAAGACATTAGGGACAGTTTCTTGGGTATCGCTCTCCACTTATTGGTTTTAACCAAGAATGGCACTGTCGTATGTCTATTACTGATGATCCTACAAAATTGTTCCAAATACTTATACAGTGTTCCCTCACTTATCGTGGGGGTTACATTCTAGCAACCCCTGCGATAAGTGAAAAACCGCAAAGTAGGGAATTAAGGAGTTGAAGTCCAAAACCCCCGGAGGTGGTGCTGGTGTGGTGGAGCAGTGGGCCTCACAGGCTAGGCAAGAGCAGGGTCTGGTGCAGGTCTTCCACCTCCCCCGCCATGGGGGTCTGGTACAGGTCCCGCCGCATCTGATAAGAAAGGGGGAAAGGCAAGGCCTTCTCCTTTCCCCCTTTCCTATTGGCATGGTGGGGCCTGCACCACACCCTGCGGTGGGGGAGGTGCTGGGGCCTGCACCAGACCCCCCTCTTGCCTGGCCTGCGAGGCCTGCCACTCCTTCCTCGCCAGGCCCAGCCTGACGAGGAAGGAGCATGAAGCAGCAGAGGGACAAAGAGCAGAGGCCTCATCTTCTTTGCCACCTGCTCCCCACTTCGGAGGTCCCTTCCACGCCAGTCTGGGTGCCCAAGCCTGGTGCCCAGCCTGGAGAGGAAGGAGCATGGAGCAGCGGAGGGGCAAAGAAGAGGACACTGCCGCCGAGGCCCTCTTTGGAGGCGGTCTCCTCGCTGTTCCAGCCTGGAGAGTAAGGAATGGGGGGCAGCTATATAGTGTTCCCTCACTGCTCCCCATGAAAGAGCAAGTCCGCAATAAGTGAACCGTGAAGTAGTGAGGAAACACCGTATATCATTCTGCTTATATAGGCTCTTAGAAGATCACAGCAGCTAAAAACATGCCTAGCTCTGGCTACAAAATACCATCCTTTAAAAACCTTACACCATGTTTTTGCATGGATTAGTAGCTTTCAATTCCAACGAGTGCCATAATTTATATTCCAACCAGGCCAGTCTGGTATTTCATAGCGGTTGTTCTTTTCCACAGCTATTTCCATATGATAGAAGATGAAAAAGAAACAGATGTTAGATGAAGAAGCTATGTTTTGAGTTTCTGGATTAAAACATTGGGAAGAATCAGAAAGGAGAACCTTGCTAAAAATGGAAACTATTTTTTTAAGTCAAAGTGTTCAAAAGGGAGGATCATAAAATGGTTCAGTGGCAAGAAAACAAACTGAAGAGAGCAATTTGTTTTTCAGCAACAGATTTGTTCTCAATTAACCTTACCTTTACCATGCAATTGGGTCTTCCTGCTTATCATTGCTTAGTTACCATTACCATTGTCAATTCCTTTACCAAAAAGGTAGGCTTATAGATATGGTTAGTAACCCCTGGTGGCCCAGCAGAGTAAACCACTGAGCTGCTGAACTTGCTGACCGAAAGGTCAGCAGTTCAAATCCGGGGAGTGGTGTGAGCTCCCTCTGTTATCCTCAATTTCTGCCAACCTAGCAGTTCAAAAACATGCAAATGTGAGTAGATCAATAGGTACCGCTACGGCAGGAAGGTAACGGCACTCCATGCAGTCATGCCAGCCACATGACCTTGGAGATGTCTATGGACAATGCCAGATGTTCGAAGCTTAGAAACTGAGATGAGCACTACCACCCAGAATATATATTGGCCTGATGAAAGTCTTGATCTGATTTTTTTTCCTGCTCAAATACTGCATTTGAGCAAAAAAAAGTGCTGGTGTTGACCTATAAATCCCTAAACGACTCCGGCCCAGTTTACCTGTCCGAATGGATTCTCCCCTATGAACCATCAAGGTTGTTAAGATCTTCTGGAGGGGCCCTGCTCTCAGTCCCACCATCTTCGCAATCGCGTCTGGTGGGGACGAGGGACAGGGCCTTCTCGGTGGTGGCCCCTCGGCTCTGGAACTCTCTCCCATTGGAGATTAGAACTGCCCCTTCCCTCCTGACTTTTAGAAAGTTGGTGAAAACCTGGCTTTGGAATCTGGCATTGGATGAGTGAGGCATTGGCTTTTGACCACACGGACGGATGGGGATGAATAGTGATTTTTGTGCTAACGACTTGGCTTTATATAATTATATGATAGTACTTTAATGTGTTTATATTAGTGTATTATTGATGTGATGTTTTTAAACTATTGTGTAAACCGGCCTGAGTCCCTCGTTGGAGGTGAGAAGACCGGTATATAAAAGTTCTAAATAAATAAATAAATAAATAAATAAATTATTTTATTCATAGAATCATAGAATTGGAAGAGACCTCGTGAGCCATCCAGCCCAACCCCCTGCCAAGAAGCAGAAAAATCATATTAAAGGCACCCCCGACAGATGGCCATCCAGCCTCTGTTTAAAAGCTTGTTTTGAAGCCAGTGACTTAGTAAACTTTAAAAGTGGTTTGTACTTAGAATCTTTATCCTAAAGCATTTATGACTGGATGATTAAAGTAGCTACAGGTCTAATATATTTGTCAACCTTTATTATCCAGGTGGAAGAATTGAAAAAAGCACTGTCAATTTGTTTTGTTTCATGTGAGGTTTGTGGACATGTGTTGGTGTATATCTGCATGAACACCCATGCACTCTGATTATTAACAACTCAAGACTCAAGAAGTTTTGGAAGCCATGAAACCCAATATGTGTGTTTAGGCTTTTTATAAAGATTTTAAAAAGATACCTCTAGTATCTTCCTGATGAATGAAATAGAAAACACATATGTATTGAGAACGAATACTTTAAAAAGTTTATCATGGAAAAATAGATTGAGTTGAACTATATCTAAGCAAATGAGTCCCTAGTATCCATCGAATATAGTTCTTAGGAAATATAAGGTATTCATTATGGTAGCATTCCAAAATGATGCATGCTTTGCTTCCTGGCCAGAAGTTTGTGGATTCCAAATATGAATAAAGTTCCTTATGAAGAGGTTTTCTTAATAAGAGGTTTGGGACTTTATTCAATTGTAGTGCTTAGAAACTGAAATTCTGCACATGGAGCAGAGACACCCATGTGGGATATTCATAAAGCTTGGCACATATTTTATACAAATATCTTCAGTACTCTCACCACCTTATTATAAGAAGTGTGCCAGGAGACTTATGGGTCGTGCTTATGGGTAAGTATTATGCTATAGGTCTATTACTGAGTATAAAGCAAGTCTAATTTACAATGCTGAAGCTCTGGAAATGCAAATAAATCATAACAGACAAAACAAGGTATGTTTTCTTCATCATCTGTCTGTGTAGGCTCCCTTAATGTCCTGCACTCTTACCAATTCAGTACAGAGTATAAGAAGGAAGATATTTTGCCAGGGGAAATTCCTGGAAAGGTACCAAGGCATCTCATGACTCGTTTCTCCTCTGGCCTGGCAGTGGCAGCTCCTTCCTTAGCTTTCTTTTTGTCAAGTCTCAGCGCTTTGTTCCATCACTTCTTCCTCCTCCTGGCAAAGGATCTGCTTATCTAGCTGGACCCACTGAAGCTCTTCTCACCTTCTCAGATTCTCTCACCAGTAGCAGAGACGGATGCTTACAATTGGTTCACCTCCGGTGTGCAGTACGACCACATATATCGTTTTACCTGTGTGTATCTGACAAAATCTCTCCTCTCTAGCAATTGTCTAGATCCTCCAGGCAATACTATGGGATGCTATTGTTGAGTTTTGGTGGCAAATTCATGAAGAGGATATCTCTGTAGGAATTGTCTAGATCCCTCAGAATGAATCTATGGTAACTTCCAGTGGAAGTCATTCATTTCAATTGGGTTCACTATTATTCATGGTTTCCTGTTTCCATGGTAAGTTCAGGAACATATCTGCAATACATGTGGGTGTTGTTCCATATTCATGCTGGCCCAGTTTCATTGTTGACCGTATTCCACAGATTTAAGGCTAGGTTTCCATGTGCTTTGGAAATGGACTCTCACAGGAGTTCCACAGAGGCCATCACATGATGTAAGGGCACTTCCTGTGAGGCTCCATGGGGCTCTGTTTTTGCAGTGCATGGAAACAGAGCCCTAAATTCTTCTCCATATGGGAGAATGTGGGGGGGACGATGGACCTCTATGAGAAAAAGATGTGGGATGGCTGGCCATCTCAGAAGACGAACCTTGATAGGAGGGAATAGGGTAAGTTAGTTTCCTCCAATTGTCCCCGCTTTCACCCCACTCGTGGGATGAGGCCCTTAAACCAATAATTCACTACCCTGCATTTTAAGGATCAATGAACCTTAAAGAAGGCAAGAGCTTTACCTTAGGTCAGACTACACTTGCCCAAATATTCCTGTCAGCAGTGGCCATGCTAGTGGAATTTAGTAAGTGTAGTCCAAATAGTAACCTTTATTGGCATTGTTCTCTACCCACTGCAGTATTCTGTGTATATATGATAACATCTCTCAACCTCAGAATTTGGAAATACTACAAATTCCAAATATATGGTAACATCTCTCAACCTCAGAATTTGGAAATACTACAAATGTTTTGGGCTATAGCTCTTTGGGCTAAAGCAGTTATACTGAAGGATTCTGCAAATAAGTAAAACTTTATTTCTATTCTGCTCTATCTCCCCATGGGGACTCAGGGTGGCTCACAGCATAAAAGGCAAACATTCAATGCCATAAAAATGCAACAATAAATAAACAAAATTCCAACGGACAATATAGTACATTCAACAATCATACAAATCACAAAAGAAACAATAAAAACAAATTAAAAACAAAATGAATAAAAACAGGGTTAAAAGCCATGTCTATATAACATTCCTGTTTCATAAGGCCAGATCTTTAACCAATCATGTCTCCATAAGACTGCATACATAAGAAGGTTTTTATTTGCTTTCTAAAGAAGAACAGCGATGGGGCCATTCTGCTCTCCTTCAGGAGGGAGTTCCAGAGATGTGGGGCTACTGAGAGATGGCCCTGGTTTTGAGATGGGAGTGGGACTGAGGCACATCCAGACAGCCCCTTTATTGGGGTAACTGCTGCAATAAAGAAGGGATTGTCCAGATGATGTCCTAGTAAATCCAGATTTAATTTGCTACAAATCAGGAAAACTCTGATTTAATTAGATTGTGGATTTTTTCCACACCTTCTTGGAAGGTGCGGGATAAATCCATTATTTCTGGTGTCTGGACTGCAATTAGTCCAGAAAACTGTAGAAATACCCACTCCCTCCCCCAAAGCCCCTACCCCCCCTTTAAAAGTAAAGAAAACTTACCCGGCCTCCAGTACAGTATTGCAGCAGCTCTTCTGGCGCAAAGAAATAATTCTCCAGGAGAATGCGGGGCGAGGGGGGGGGGGAAGGGAAGGAGCGGTTTTCTGAGGTGGATGTGGACAGGCCCCCAAGAACATCCACATTTTTAAAATGTGAATGGTCCTAGGATAATTGTCTGTCTGAAACTGCCGAGAGGAGGGACTCATCTGATGAGTGCAGTGACAGGGAGGTTCAAATCAGGACAGGTGATTGGCTAGGTAGTCTGGACCAGAACCATTCTTGGAATTATCACCCAAAAAATAATGTTTCTGTGCTTTTCACCTCCTCTAGCCACATCTCATTTTTTTCACACATTAACCTTACATTTCATTTCCCAAATTTGTTGTCCACTTACTCTTTGCAGTGATATCAAAACCAGAGACAATATAGTCATATAGCTGGTCCCCTATACTGATAAAGTCAATGGCAGGACTTATAGTTAGCATCACAAAAAGTTTTGAATTTACAGGAAGTTTTAAAGCAATTACAGAGGATGAGTAAAATTTTAAAATAGAAGAAAACCACAGTGGACATGCACAGCACCTTCTGCATACCTAAATGACCAAAAATGTTGTGGCTGCTTTTTCCCTATGCTATCAAGTTTGGACTATACCCATAGTATTCAAGTAAACACCAAGGACAAAAGGCATTTACTTGTCCACAATAGCTATAATTACTGACCTACTATTTACTGCAAGCATATCCATGTTCAGTTGTTACTGTGTAATTGAGAAAATGGAGAATGGTCATTAGAGCAAGTTAAAATGGAGCAATGCTGGAGGAAAAAAGGACTGACTCATTTTTTGGGATACACCCTTTTTCTGAAGTTAGATTTATTTTCTGTTTCAGCACAACTGTTCTTTTACAGTTGTTTAGTTAACCAGTTCTGCTATTCCAGCAAAAGGTTGTTCTTTCCCTTCCAGATGATTCATTGCAGAGAACATTTCCATGCTTCTGTGTAAAAGCAGAAAGCTAATAATATATTCATTTCAAAAAAAAATCTAGACAGTTGCAATTCTCAAAGTGATGAAGACACTTAGAATGCCATTCATATCATAAAAATAGCAACAAAATGATCAGGGCTGGCAGGTGATAATATATACAATTATGCACCCATTTTCTTACTTGAGGATTATATATACACTATTTGGGTGTTCAGATCTCATGTAGGTGCTAGCAGGAACATGCAGAGCTAACTTCACCCCTCTCATACCGCAACATGTGCCAAACACACAGCAGGGCAGTATATGATCAGGTTCATATTTAATCATTGCGCTATTTTTTAGGGATTGAAGAATAACCACTATAATGAAACCTTTTACTCAAATATAATAAAGCCGTATTCCACTGATTCACAGGTCCACCTGGAAAGAACAAATCCAGTAGAAGAAATAATTATTACAGTGAGTCCTTTTGCATTTCAAAGTAAAGAAAATTTAACTATTGTTAATGTTTCCATTTCTTTGTTCTATTTTTTAAAATGCCAAAGTTTTTTTTAAAAAAATTCAAAAATTTAGACAAAATAAGGGATTGGATAAAGGTTGGAATGGAGAAGGAATTGATTATGGAAGAATTTAGAGGAATAAAATTGACATGGTTCCATTCTATACAATTAGAACAGTAGTTGAAAAACTGGGGAAAAATAATAAAAATGGAAGTAAGCTTAATCAATTCAAACAAATAATATAAAATGGAAGGGTTGTAGAGGAGCATGAAAATGTAAAAGGAATAACTAGTAAAGTATATAAGATAATAGTTTAAATAAAGGAAGGAAAAACAAAAAACAACAACCTCGAGGTCTGGAAAGAAGATTTAGCGATAACAATAAATGAAACAGAGTGGCAACAATTATGGAGACAAAGACATCTAAAAAAATTATTAATACGGGTTAATGGAAATTTCTATAAGTTAATATTGAAATGGTACCTAACACCAGTAAGAATAGCAAATATAAATAAAAACTACTCAAAAAATTGCTGGAGAGGATGCCAAGAATCAAGAACATATATACATATGTGGTGGCAATGTAAATATGTAAATAATTTTTGGGAGAAAGTATTTAGAGAAAAAGAAGATATAATAAACATTAAAATAGAAAGAAGTCCTAGTATAGCTTTATTATCATTATATAATAATAAGCAATTGAAAAAGAGGATAAAGATGTGATAACAAACTTATTAACAATAGCAAGACTGCTTATAGCAAAGAACTGGAAAAAAGAAATAAATATACAAATAGAGGAGTGGTACAAGGAAGCATAGAAATTGGTAATAAATGATAAGCTTGCATGTATATTAAAAGTTAAAAGAGGTATATGGAAACAAAGTGATTTTGATGATGTATGGAGAAAATTTATTGAAAAAGGATTAAAAAAGAAAGAAGGAAAGTTACCTCCACAAGAAGAATTGAAATTTTGGACAGATGATATGTAAAAGCTGTGGCTTGGGAGGAGGGAAAGGGAGCACTGTAGTGAGGGATAGATAATATGTATAAGCAGAAAAATAACACTAGATGCCAAAAGTTAAAGTATGATAGGTTGTATTGAATAATATGTATCCGCTGTAAAATAAACAATGTATAACAAATATATTGAACTATGATAAAATAATAAAAATATTAAATAAATAAATAAAATTCTAAAAACTAAAAAAATAGATATAGGAATGCTTCACTGAGTATTTTTCCTTGCTCTTCTCTCAAGCTGTCAATGGAGAAAGCATATTACTGAGTGCTCTCCCACAAGCTCCAGTTTATAATCTAGATAAGGGGTACAAGCAACTTTAGAAAATGAACAGAGCCAAGACAATGTTATTTCCTCACTGCATAAAAAAAATATCAGGAAAGAAGTATTTTCCTATGAGCTGTTACAGCATTCAAACTACAGGAGCTCATGAGATTCATAAAGCACTATTATTACACCAGAATGCCCTTCCCCCCATAACTAGAAGAGCTGTTTTCCAGTCTCTTTCCAGAACTGTGGTTTCCAGCTTTTAATGAGAACCATAAGATTTCGAGCAATGACTCTTTCAAATAGATATTGACTGAGTTGACCACATGTTGAATTCCAAAGTTGAGGATAAATCCCCATTCCAAGTGATAAAATGATTTAAGTTTATAACCATTACAACTGAAAGCCAGTGAATGCGATAGTAACTAGTCTTGGGCTTGCCTTTCTTGAAAACTAATATTATATGTGGATTCAATCATTCTCTACATGAGGGGTGGACACTGTACAACATGTGGTCCAAAGATTTCATGACCATCCAATGCCCTTTTGCAACTATAGTTCATCTGTGTTGCAAAAAAAGAAAAAAAAAGAAAAAAGAAAAGAAGAAAAGAAAAAAAAACTGTAACTCGTCTTTAAAGGAAGGTGCATTTAGTACATAAGCCTTATTTACTAGATAATTAGAACTGGGAGCAGTTCTGCAATCATTAGCACATTGCACCTAAAATTTGTGGTCCTGTACACATTGTGCCAAAGATCATTAGTAGCAATGAATATTAGAAGACACAGGAACTTTGGCAAGATTAATTGATTAGGTTTTGGCAAGATTAATTTGGCGGGATGAGAGTTGTTTGTTAATGCCAATGGGTGCCTAAGGCAGATGCTTCCCCAGATCATTTTTTATAGCAAAACCAACATTTTGTATTTGTCGTTCTTGTTTAGACAGTTCCTTCCAAAAGAAGGTGTAGCCGCTTTTCTTTCAGCTGTCCCTTTCCTACTCTTTGGGTCTCTTGAAGTGCTGCTATATCAATATTGAAGCACCTTACCTCCCTTGCAATAATAGCAAGGTAGCTGAGCATACTTTAACTGATGTATTTTCATATAAATCTTGGATCAAATCAAACCACTTCTCATTCCATAATTACGCATGGAAAATAAGACCAAAGGCTAATTCTAAATCAATAAACTCTGCACACAATTTTAGTTTCTTTGGTGTTCAGTGTTTTTTTCTTGCTCAGTGGAACAAAACTAAACATGGATATGGGTAGGGAGGCCTGATTTAAACTCAGTTAGCTTGGTTACCTTACATCTTAGGAATTGCAGTCAGTAATGAAAGCTTTCAAGTTGTCCCCTTCTCTAGAATATTAGAATAAATTTATAGGGAAAATTATCTGAGTTCTCTTTGGGACCATTCTGTGAATCAGAATTATGACACTCACAGCTTCCCCATCCTTGTGTTAAAATTTGCTGTCCCCTCCGCTTAAAATTAAAAAAAAATGATGTGAAAGTTTTTATTCTTGTCAATGAGATCAAAGACAGTAACCTATTCATGTCCTTGACATGGCTATTGTACAGCTATGGATATGTGAGTTGGGAAAAATATAACATGTAGGGTTGCAACATTGCTAAGCCAGGCAACAAAAGTAACAGTATTGCATTTGAGTAAAAATACTGTGCTTCCCAATATGTGAATAAGCACCACTGAAGTCAGTGGAATCAGGTGTGTAAATCCTCCCTTGTCTTGCATGTAAACTCTTACTTGTATGAGACTATTGTGTGAATTATGGGAACAATTTTTGTGTCAATTGCAACTGGTGATGTCACACTGCACAGTTATTTTTTTAACGTAAGGATGTAATGTAATGAGCGGACAGCTGATAAGACAGTATTTCTGTGTGTGCATATTTTACATGAAAAATAGAAGACAGGCTAGTTTTTTTTACAGAGATATCTTACATAAATGGCAGAAATGTTAATGAGAAAGAAAAAGCTTCTTGTCTTAGGGTGGTTTCAGATAGCCCTTAATCCCAAAAGCATCAGCATTAAAAAACCGTGGATGTTTTTGGGGGGCTGTCTGCACTCACCCCAGAAAGTGCACGTTTTCTGGGATGTGTTGTTCACAAGTACTCTCAGAACTAGCCTGAGAGAACCTGTGGAGGTCCTACCTCCCTCCCCTCCCCCAAGCCCCTGATCCTTTAGAAAAGTAAAAAAGCTTATCGGTTTCCCCAGAGCAGCTCTCCCAGCGTGTCCGAATGACGTGCCAGGAGAGCGGAAGGGGGGAGTAAATTTGCATGCACCGGGAGAGCTGTTGTGAGGGTATACTACAGGCCTGGTAAGTTCTCCTTACATTTCAAAAGGGTCTGGGGGCTTGGGGGGGAGGGTGTGTGGATATTTATTAGCCTGGTAAACTGTGGGAATGGTGTCTGGACTGTAGTCCAGACACTGGAAATAGTGCATTTATCCTGTACCTTCCAAGAAGACACGGAATAAATGCACTATCAAATTAATTTATTACAAACCAGGGTTTTCCTGGTTTGTAGCGAATTAATGCGGGACTGTCCAGAACATTGTCTGGACACTCTTCTTTATTGTGGAAGTTCCCGCAATAAAGGTCCTGTCTGGATGGGCCCTTAGTCTCACAAGAGCAGGCAAGGAATCTCAAGACTTGCCAGTTTCTCAAAAGGTTGTTTTAATCCTTTGTTGTCAAACAAGAAGAAATGTTGTGAATATGTCTTATGGTCTTTAGAATAGTTATGTATTTAAATGTGCTATGAGTATAGTTGACCCTCCATATCCATGATTTCTTTCTTCAAAGAATTAACCATCCAGGGCTTGAAACTATTGAAAAAAAAAACCCCATACATTTGATCTTGACTTTCTACCTTTCTGCCTGCCTTCCTGCCTCTAGTATGATATCATTGAATATCAATGCAACTTGAGCATCTATGGATTTTAGTTTCCATTAAGGGGTGGTGGTGGTTCTGGAACCAAATCTCTGTGGATATTACGTGCCCAATATACAGTAGAAAAGTCCACAGAGAATGAATCAAATGATAGAGAACTAGAGGTTAAGCACCAAGCAGATACTTTGCAGAGGTAAGGTCCAAACATTTTTTTTTAAATGCAGTTTTAAGTTATGCACTTTCTTGTTTGCTCTATGGTCTCTGGTATTGCCCACAGCTGCCTGCCTAAATGTTTGGCAAACATTTCATAGAAGGCAAAAAGCAGTCACTTATTTCCTTCCCTGAGCTGAAAACCACAAGTGCCCCACTGCAGCTTGAAAGCAGACGGATTTGCCTTGGGCCTGAGCCATGTCTTCTGTGGCACACTTTCAAACCCGCAAAGGCTTTTTCAAGTGCCCTGTCACAAGCTCCAGCAGGAGCTCCCGTCAAATCTGGAATGGAAACAAAATCACCTGGTGGTTTCCTCTGCTGTGTAACATCTCATACAGCTATTTCCTTTCCTTATATGTTGGAAACCGTTCCTAAAGAGGCATCTGTCTGCCTGACAGTGGGGAAGAAGGGAAGGAGATCCTTTGGGTCACTCGAATTCCTCAGGACAGGATTCACTTTGGCAACAAGACATTTGTGGTTCTCAGTAATTAATGCTTGTTGTAAATCTTGGCCCCTGAGGTCAGTGCCACGTAGATGACCAGATCACAAGTTGGGCCAAAAAGATGACTATAGTTAGAAGGGAATTCTGAACAGAGATCAGTCATAGGGAGGGATAGCCCATGTTTGAACCATTCAAAATAAATGCTAACAATGGAAGCTGGAGGGCCATTCGGTGATGAAGGTAATATGACTGTAACATAGAATTACACCACAGTACTATAATCCAAGAATACGTAGGTAAATTGTAAAATGGAAAGCAATGCAGACTGAGTGTCCCTTATTCAGAATGCCAAAATCTGAAATATGTATTATTTATTTATTTAGAGCATTTATATCCCGTCCTATCTCACCTCCACAGAGGGATTCAGGGCGGCTAACAACTGGCACAGCACAGTGCCCACAATAAGAAAAGCACAAATATATATGATATAATAAAAACAGTATAAAAACAATATAAAACATTAAAACACATCGCCGAATTCAGTCGTCATCCTAAAAGCAATTCATCATAGTCCATTAAAACCGTAATGTTGCCAGCAAGTCAGTCTAGTCCACAAAGGCCTGATCCCACAACCAGGATTTCACTTTTTTTCAGAAGGACAGGAGAGATGTAGCAGATCTGATTTTGTTTGAGAAGGAATTTTGTAGCCGAGGGGCCACCAAACAACCTCTGAAAAGTATCTGAGCAGGAAAGCATTGGCAAACGTATTAAGGAAAAGATCAACTCAGTTTCCACTACAACTATCCTTGTAACACTAGGATAAAACCAGGGTGTTAAGGAAGTAGAATAATGAAGCGGATTGGCAGATGAACTTGCACTGCAGTCGACAGTCCATGGCATGTCCTAGACACTTATCTGTTGGCACTGCATGTCTCCGTGTTGGAGTGTGAGCAAAGGAGGATTTGTTCAAAATCAGTCTGGGCCATAATGGCTGAAAAAACTGCCCCCCGTCAGGAAGTAGAAAGTGAGAGCTATTTAAGCCAAGTGGAAATTGCCTGTTTTACTTTCTGTCCAGGGAAACAAAAACTTTTCCCAGCTGCTCTGTGTTTCTGAACTGAAAGAGTACATCAACAGAAACTTAGTAATGCAGGAAAAAATGAATCCATCATTATGATAGGGCTAGTAAATCCAGTGCTGGAAGGAAAAGCAAATGGTGATCATACAACAGCGGCAGCATGAGGTATCAAATGGCGGCTCTGGATTATATGTGAATCCAAAAAGTGGAGTGTGTGCAAATGTTTCATAATGCAGTCTGCCTTTTTTTTTAAAGGCTATTATTTTTAAAAAATATATTCTTGGAGTTAGATGTAAAAAGTTTTGGAATGCAATACAATCCCAACTGGTATGAAAATTATATTTCAGATGCTACTATAAGTAGCACATTGTAGTTTTCCAATCTTAATAGTCATAATAAGACTTAAGCCTATTTTAGAAAGTGATGGTTGCACATGCTGGAATGGTATGTGTTTGAAAGAGATAACAACTATTTTAATTCCATGTATCCTGGTTATTACCATGCATCAAATTTGTACTTGATGGTGGGATTGGCAAAAGGTGTTTTGTCTCCTGTTCTTTGAATGCAAATCAAAATATCTTCCAAGCACAAAAATATCAATTTAAAACAAGGATGCCAGATTTTCTTTCTGTAAACAGGATTTATGTTGGTGGATTCTTCTGGAGTACACTGTGTTTTACACGAAGCATGACATTGGCTACCAATGATTTTTTTCAAACATCAAGAATTAGCTTCACAAACTGAGAAAGAATTGTCTCAGCACAGTCATGGAGCCGGGGGGGGGGGGCTTTGGGGGCTTTGGGGGCTTCAGCCCCCCCCCCACAAATTCTCATGGTGGTCTGTGAAAAGGCCTTACTGGTACATTATTTAGACTGTTATGTTTATTCATATCATGATCTGATCACCATGCTCAATATATCTCATATGCATGGGGGCATTGGGGGTAACGATACAAAAGGTTTGCTAGGGTAGACCCTCTTTCACTCAGACTCAGCTCCCCCGAATCAAACTCAGCCCCCCCCCCCCCGAATCAAAATCCTGGCTACAGGCCTGTCTCAGCATTAGAATAATGAAATGTCAGAGTGCAAACATCATAGCATGTCTACACTTTTTGCTTTGTAAAGCCTTTTTACACTGGCATATGCAACAATCTATTTCTATCAGTGGCATTTACCAAGGGATTGACAAAGTTGGAGTTGAGTTTCACAGGTGCTTTGAGAAATTCTTCTGCCATCTGCCAGAATTGGCTTTTTTTCTTTGCACAACTGCCAGTTATATGTCCCTTGTGTTATTCTGATTTTGTTGTATGCTAGAGATCTCATAATACAAGCTTGGATCAGTCTCCTTCTTAGGTCTCTCGTTTCCAAGCAGAAACCATCCATCATCTGAGACACAGAATGTTATTGGAGCTTCTTTCTTGGCTTATTTTTTGGCTGCATTAGCCATTTTTGTGCATACCAGAATGTGCTATGACAATTGGGATATCTTACAGTCTGGGGGAGATGAGATGGCAGTCTGGTTCCCACCCGCTCCCCATGCCACAGAACTCTGATGCCAGTTGGGATGATGGGGAGAGAGAGAAGGGAAGAGAGAGGGAGAAGAAGGGGTTTTTCTCTTCTCCCCTCTCCAGCTCCCTTGGCATCTCATTGCTCTGGTGAAGTCAGAGCAAGTGATAAAGAGACAATGGAAACAGGGTGACTGTCTATTGGCACTTAACAACATTTGGCACAAATGAGTAGTTGGGACTCCCTCTCGCTTATGCAGTGGTTGGGAAGTTCCTGTGCAGATAGTTCTTGAGTCCAATTTGATGTCTAACATACTGGATCGGGCTTGATTTAACTGTCTGTGCCCGTAGGTGTCAAAAAAAGGTACCAAAAAGATGCTTTGAATACGATTTTCTTGCTTATTGGCAGGGAATAGTTAAATCCTGGAACCTGTTTGAAGCTGGAATGGTGATTACAGAAATCACAGAACCAATTCCAGGATCCACAGTATCTGCAGCTTGAAAGAGAATCTTGTGGGGGTTTTTTTTTTCATCTTCCCCCTCCGGAATACACAAATGCACATCAGTGGACCACTTCTGCACAATGTCACATTTTGTGGAACTGGATATTCCATGTTATGTGATTTATACTAGAGATTACTGATGCACATTATAGGCTCCATTTTGAAGTATCTCTGACTTTACTTATTTTGAATTAATGAGCTTAAAGCTTGCTGCATGTTTTTGCAGCGTGTGTTTGTCTAGCCATCACAATTTGAACTGAATTGAATGGTCAGTTTACATGGGGCCTAAGATAAGGAAAAATAGGCTAGTCTTAACTACTATGTGCTTGATCTTTTGGAGTAGGGTCTTCCTTTGGGCACAAAAAATCTTGAGGTGAGCTTACTCTCATTTAAAAATGGTGTTCTTAAAGTCACAGGAATAATTCCCAGGTCTAGACACCCTTTATTCTGTTACTTTTCCTCCTCTTTTTAAGTGCTTCTCCTGATCTGGCAGTACAGAAAAAGTCTTCACCCCATTCCAAACACCGGTATGTTTCTTCTCTCACCCACTTGGATAAATTAATAAGTTGATAAAGAACTCCTTTCTGTTTTTTATAATATAATACAAGTCTTTTTCCGCGCATTCTAACTTTTAAAAAAGCCAGCCTGTATTGTTGTTGGAAGCACTATTATTGTGTAACCATCAAAAGCAATATTGACTCCAGTTCTCCCCTCCTGAATTCAACAAATCAGACTTGGTTAGCTGTGTTAATGATACGTGCTAACTTTCAGAAAGTGGCCAAATCACATTCATATGGTTTCTGTCAGTGATTTCTGCTCATTAAGATCATTTTCTCAGACGTTCCTTCAAATGAAGAATACCTAGCCAGTGAGTCAGAACATCACCATATTTGGCTGTGGCCATTTTCTTCCTCACTCACCAGTGGCTGTTTTATTCCGTCTGCACAAACGCTGAAAGAAAGGAAAAAAGTAAATCAAGGAAGCAGAGACTGAAATGTGACTCATCCCACAGTCTGAGGTTGGATTCTGCTGATGTCATTTTTAGTCTCTCCAGTCTCAGTTTCCAAAGATCCCCAAAATCAATCTAAGATGATTATTCTGGTCCTCTAACGTAATCGTTTATGAAGGATTGGGAAAGAATGCCTCAGTGAGTGAGCTGCTGAACTTTGCCTTGTAGCTTCTGCTGGGTCAGATTCCTCTCTTCTTAATAAATTATGTTGCAAACATGAGGGCTTGCAGTTTTTGCAAAGTCTTCCATAGGAAGCAAATAATAAGAAAACAAAGCAGTGTCTCAAAAGAGAAATCTACAAAATTCAGTCTGGCACTTGTATAAGAATTGCCTCCAGTAGTTTCCAGCTTTTGGCAATATAGGGAGAGATTGTGAGTCTGATATGGTTTTATATTGGCAACTCAGTATTTGACTCCACATGATATGAAATTTTTCAGGTTTTCCTCCAATATAATGATGCAAGGGAGGCGTGTTTCATCAAGGCAGCAGTAGGTAGTGAAGGCCATGTTTAATTCTTCTCAGCCTCCGCAAGCCATAATCCAAATAAAAACTGAACTTTTCCCAGAGGTGTAGCGAGGGTGGGTGGGGGTGAGCATTGCTCCCTCCAAACAAAAGTTCTGCCCCAATGAATTTCCCCCCATTACCAAGAATTCTAGCACTGCACTATTTTATTTATTCATTTATTTATTTACTTTGCTTCTATACCGCTGTTCTCAGCCCGGGGGCGACTCACAGCGGTGTACAACATAGGAAAAACAAAATTCAAGACACAGTGTAAAAACAGTTCACAATCCGGCAATATACAAAAACATCGTCATATACAAAAACATCGTCATTACTATGAAACCATTCAGCGTCATCTCATCGTCCAAATCACCATCCAGTATCATTATCCGCTATTCCCTTCCTGTAGTCATTACCAATCATTGCACTTCTTGTTCGAATGCCTTCTTGAACAACCAAGTCTTTAATTTCCTGTGGAATATCATCAAGGAAGGAGCCAGTCTAATGTCCACGGGAAGGGTGTTCCACAACTGAGGAGCCACCACTGAGAAGGCCCTATCTCTCGTCCCCGCCAGCCGTGCTTGTGAAGCGGGCGGGATCTAGAGTAGGGCCTCCCCGGAAGATCTCAAAGTTCTGGTGGGCTCATAGGCCGAGATGCAGTCGGATATAGGTATCTTGGGCCGGAACCGTTTAAGGCTTTATAGGCCAACGCCAGCACCTTGAATTGAGCCCAGTAGCAAATCGGCAGCCAGTGGAGCTGGTACAGCAAGGGGGTTGTATGCTCCCTGCGTCACGCTCCTGTTAATATCATGGCTGCCGCACGTTGGACCAATTGAAGCTTCCGGGCCATCTTCAAAGGCAACCCCACGTAGAGAGCGTTGCAGCAGTCTAAACGGGATGTAACCAGAGCGTGGACTACCGTGGCCAAGTCAGTGGAATATTTAGAAATATAGTTTAGGTGTCCAAAGAAAATGGGTTAGCAAAGTTACCAAGAGAGTGTGAACACAATGAATAAAGGAATTCTAAGTGTGAATAATTTTCAAGGTCTGGCCTTTTGCAATACTAGAAATTTGGGGATTAAAGTAAAATTTCATGGGTGGGAAAAATGTTTATTTGGGGGCAATACACTCATTTTGCTCCCTACTGACTACATCCTTGGCCCTACACCAGTATGGCTATGGGGCTTAGTGGGATAGGGTGGTTCCTTTTGGAAGTATCCAAGCTGTATTAGTGGTTGGAAGAGTGATATGGTTTGCAGCTAGAATGGGAAGGATTTAAATTACCGTTGTGCCTAGGGCTTAAGTGGTGAAGAGTGTTAGATTATGAGTGGAGTTGTTCAGGCCTAGATCTCCTCTGAGCCACAACATGGACTAGGGGGTTCTTGAGCACTCCAGTTGGAGGTCAGCTGTGACCAGTGACCAGAAGAGGCATGAATGGAGGGCGAAAAAGAGAAATGTGCTAAGAGGAAGGCGAGTCAAGCCAACCCCAGCCGGGACCGCCTTCCCCCTGGAAATCGATGCCCTCACTGTGGGAGAAGATACAAATCAAGAATAGGGCTTCACAGTCACCTACGGACCCACCGCCAGGACACTACAGTTGGAGGACCATCATCCTTGGACTATGAGGGATCACCTAAGAGAAGAGAGACACATTACTCCCCCAACACTCTCTCAATTTTACCTGGCTCACAAAGTGGAAATGGGGAGGCAGAGATTCATGTACAGTGATACCTTGAGTTAAGAGTTTAAATTGTTCTGTGATTGAGCTCTTAACTCAAATCACTCTTATCTCAAAGTGATTTTTCCCATTAAAATGCATTATTATTTTATTTATTATTTAACGCCTTAAAAACAACATACAATTAAAAAAACAATTTAAAACATTGAAACATTTAAAAAACATTACATCTACTATTAAAAATCACACCATCCACAATTGTAACACGGGGCCATTCCAGTAATCATTGCACATATTCTGTATTCATCTATTGCACTACAATAAAAGACATTGAAATGCTATTAATCCATTCCACTCCCAAACTCCCGCTATTTTTGTTACTTGTTTTTAAATAAGAAAATGTATTTTATAAATAACAAATCATGTATAAATGTACATTCACATAGAACAATAAAAAAGAAAGATCAACTTCAAAATGGTAGAAGCACAAAGTTGTGGCAAGGAAGCACAAAGTCCAAAGTGAAGAGGCAGAAGTATCTTTTTCTTCATCCTGGACTCATTCCGGCCTACCTCCCTCTCTTGCTCTCCCCCTTTCTCTTCATGAAGCCAAACATACTAGGAATAAAAACCACACAAAATCAACTACCCGAAAGTTCCTCAAAGTAGATAGCAATCTCCAAAAGCAGACAAGAGCAAAGCAGATAGCAATCTCCCAAAGCGGACAAGAGCACGAGACATGGAGGAACGAAGCACAGAGGCTGCTCCCTTGAAGCCCTAAAATGCCATACTCTTGTACCATCCCTTCCTCTTGCTCTAGCACTTAACTCAAAATGCCAAAGCTAAACCAAGGCTGAGTGACGGCTCTTAACTCAAACATTTTTAATTGGGACACTCTTATGTCAAGGTTCCACTGTATATATTTTCTTGCAATCATTAGAAAAAAGCAGGACACAAATATAACAAGAGAATAAAACCACCACTACATTTTATTAATAGAGGGGGAAATCTGTCATAACTTGCTAATGGTATCTTTAGGTGTCATGTGCAGTTTCATATTCAGCCTGGGGACAAATGTAATCATCATTTTAGAAAAAAAAGGTCTTTTTTCCACTCCTCTCCCCCACTGCTAATTTTGTAGTAACAAAAAGCAGCTTTATATACTTCCGGACTCATGTCTGCTTAACAGATTGATGCTGTGTTGAACTCCATCTAAATTGGTGGCCCTTACTGTAGCTTACAGAAGTGAATTCCATCGACCTCATATGCACAATGAAATATTTCATTTCTCCTCTTTCTTAATCTCCTTCCCTGAGGGATTCTGGTTAGGAGTGTCATGACAGATTAAAACACATCTTCTCCATTTAGTTCTTTCTGAAATCTTTTATGATTTTATCAACTTGATCCTTTCTTCAAAGATATGTGAGTTTCAAGAGATTGATGGAGGACTGCATCTACATGGAGGGAACTGTGAGTCTGCAGTAATGATCAGCTTTATAAGCTATTTTTAACAATATGTTAAAGATAGCTGCGGGACTGTGGCACAGCTGGCTGGGAGTCAGCTGCTTTAAGATCACTACTGACCGAAAAGTCATGAGTTTGAAGCCAGCCCAGGTTGGAGTGAGCTTCCGACCAATTTGTGTAGCTTGCTGTCGACCTTTGCAGCCCAAAAGACAGTTGCATCTATCAAATAGTGTGACGGTGTGAGTGGTGCCGCCTATGTGTAGAACTGTTAGTTGCAAGATTTAAAATGTTATATCATGCTTAATCCTCCCTTTTTACCCTGCTTATGTATAGTTGGATGGATTGGTTACTTATAGCTGTCAGTCAGTACTGCTTGGCTCCACCTCTTATTGCAGGAGGGGAGTGCTTCCTTTCTTTTCATTCTGCCATCAGAGTTTCTACCAGATGGACGTGAGTAAGAGACTTGACTCTAAAAGATCCTGATTTAAATTACCTCTCAGCACCAGTTCTGAGGTTTTTTACCCTTGAGACTTGTGCTTCATGTTCAGACCAACCTGAACGATGTTGGAAGTCTCCAGGGCCTTCAAACTGGTTCTTTTGGCACCAGAGGAAGATCCTAAGTCTTCAAACATAGGCCATCTGAACTGGGGTTGTGGTTTGCTCCGGCATTCACAGCCATTGAGGAAAGAGGAAACTTGGAAAGGCTTCTCAGCTTCAAACACCTTGGACCCAGGACTAAACTGAGACTGTAATGTATATTTTCCTTCACCCCTTTGAAGTTTCCAGCTCATTGCTTTAAAGAAATAAGTCTTTGTGATCAATAAAACTTCTTTTGAGTTATTTACAGCGTTTTGGGTTTTTGGGAGTTCCAGTTTCCTATAGGAGGGCAAGAAGCAATCCCCTGAGGAAAGATGCCACGTCCATGCCTCCTTCATTAAGAATTATAGCCCCCAGGCGTGATGGCACAAGTAGTATATTGAGGTACTGCGTATGCGGGGAGGCTAATTTAACTAATTTATGACACCATAAAAATCTCCAGCAAGCATGCAAAGAATCAGGAAGTACTTTATCAGTGTCACAAATGGACGGTGAAGTAACAGCTTCCCTGGTGGCCAGAATACCCTAATTAAAAAGCTGGAATGTTAAATAGCCTCTGTGTGTCTGTCTATATATGTTGTGTGTCTATGGTATTGAATGTTTGCCATGTATATGTACATTGTAATCCACCCTGAGTCCCCTGCGGGGTGAGAAGGGTGGAATATAAATACTGTAAATAATAAATACATATGAACTTTAACAAATTCACCTCGATAAGTGACATCTAAATGATCAAGATATGTGCTAGCAGGGTTCTGAGGAAAAAGGTTAATATATCAAGTACATCTATTGCAACAGAGGTTTAAAAGAACAGACAGAACTCTTTTTTAAAGGAAGTTCACTTGGCTCTAGAGATGCAGCAAATTAATTGGAATCAATGGGATTTATGACAGATGTAGAAACTCAAGTTAGATTGAAATAAAGTTGCTACTATTGTGTTTTTGTCTCTGTTTTGGTTTCTAAAATATTCCACTGCCTCTTTTGCAGCTCGGGGCATCCTTTCCCCTTCCAGTCCAACAACTTCACATATTGCAGATAACTCAGTATGCAGCTGCTGCGTTCCTGTTCATAGAGACTGAACTCTTTGCCAAAGACAATATTCATCTGTTGCTCTGTAATTTACTCTCCCCACCAAAAAAGCTTCCTGTAGTTGTACAATGGGCGTGTTAAGCTCTGCACATTCCTTGGTGCTTTCTAGTCAGATGTGCTTTCTAGTCCTGGACTTTTCTTTGGTTTTGTGCCACTTATCCATATTGTACCATGGAAAATATTTAACCTATCATCGTCAAAGGGAAAGTAATGATTCCTGCCCCTCACCCCTCAGTCGGTGCTTTGAATAAAGAGCCCAGTCAGCTATATTTCTCTCTCCCGGCCCACTCTTTACACACACCTGGTTTTTGTTATTTTGCTGCTAGTAAGTTTTGCGTGACTGAGTCTGTACTTCACCCTCAATTTCTCTTCTGGTCTTCTCCCTTCTCATCTGGTTGAGGTTAAGAAGGGATGATGCTTACTATCCAAGACCATTTCTAGTAAGAGAGATCCTACATTTGAAAGAGGTTTTTTTTTAAAAAAAAATCAAAAATGAGTCCTGGGTGTTTTTTATACCAATGAACCAGACCCTATTTAGAGGGGAAAAAAATACTTTGGAAGAACATTTGCAGTAGTCATGTGTATTTGGGACTTATGTTAATACTTTTTTGTGTCCCGGCTTTCGGTGGAGCCCCAAATCTGTTTTTGTCTGAGCCTCCCAAAATCGGGAGCTCAGATATTTGTTTTTGGGGCCAAAAGATCCATTTTCTTTCAACCCATTATTGGGGGGGGGGGCATGATGACTTAACCCAGAGGCCCAAAGCACTCAGGCCTACAGGTGCAGGTTTTAGGCCTACATACCCGGTGGCGCAGTGGGTTAAAGCACTGAGCTGCTGAGCTTGTTGATCGAAAGGTCGCAGGTTCAATTCCGGGGAGCGGCATGAGCTTCTGCTGTCAGCCCTAGCTTCTGCCAACCTAGCAGTTCGAAAACATGCAAATGTGAGTAGATCAATAGGTACCGCTCCGGCAGGAAGGTAGCGGCGCTCCATGCAGTCATGCCGGCCGCATGACCTTGGAGGTGTCTACGGACAACGCTGGCTCTTTGGCTTAGAAATGGAGATGAGCCCACACCCCAGAGTCAGACATGACTGGACTTAATGTCAGGGGACTACCTTTACTTTTACCTTACCCGGACCTTGCAGGGCCTACAGCTGAGCATCGAGTAAGCAGCGCTTCTTCACTCGTAGACCTGGGTGCTTTGGGCTATGGGTACAGGCTTCCCAGCCTAGGTACCTGGACCTTGCAGGGCCTGCAACCAAGAACCGAGTAAGGAGTACTCCTTACTCAGTGCTCAGCTGCAGGCCCTGCAAGGTCTGGGTGCATAGGCCCAAAGCGCTGGGGTGCCTGCAGCTGAGCGCCTAGTAAGGAGTGCTCCTTACTTGGTGCTTGGCTGCAGGCCCTACAAGGCTTGGGTGTGTAGGCCCAAAGCCTGCACGTGTAGGCCCAAAGCGCCCAGGCCTATGGGTGCAGGCTTTGAGTCTATGCACCCAGGCCTGGCAGGGCCTGCAACCAAGTGCTGAGTAAGGAGTTACTCGGTGCTTGGCTGCAGGCCTTGCCAGGCCCCAGGCAATTGATCCAAAAAGCAGGCTTGGAACCGATACTCGCTCCCGCCTGCCTTTCATATCGATTGCATTTTTGTTTCAGGAGGGGCCTTTCCATTTTGTGCCACCCAAATGGATGGAACAAAACGGAAACACAAATTAAACGAATGGGACAAGTTTTGGGCCCATGTCTAATTTGCAGGTCCAAAAGCATCTCTACACACAGCTCAAAAAATAGAACAAAAAGGCACAACCACCTTCAGAAAAATCCTGAAAAATCCAGCGAGCTGTACCAGGGACCAATCTGGAAGATCTTTCATTTTGTAGTATTTATTTCAGAAGGGAGAAGTCTAGTTCTCAAAACAATTAACATTTTTTTCCTTTTGGGGAGTTATTCGAATCAGCATAAAAATGGAAATGAAGATTTTGGCATTTGAAAGAGAAAACAGCTCTCCTATACAGTTACTGGCCAAGCTCCACTAATCTTTTCTGGCAGCAGAGAGGTGCAATATCCCCTTCTCACCACGCCATTCTTGTTCATCTGTAAATCATGAAAGTCAACATAAACTAGTTCTTAGGCTGTGCTGAGGGCCTCAAGAAGAAGGGGGAGAAGAAGAAAGTTTCATGTTAGTGCTACAATGCATGTAGAATATTGAGTTTACAATCAAGTCTTGCGATATGTCTCCATGGGTTCAATAAGTAAGACATGGCCTTGGTCATGCTTTGACTAGATGAGTTAAAATCAATCAGACTTAAAGCAGTTGTAAGTACATTCAGTCCAGCCAATTACAGTGGATCTGATCTAAAGCCCCAACATGAAGACTGTTTGAAAGCTTCAAGTGGTCAAACAGATGGCAGTCAGATTCCTCACTGGAGCTGTGTACAGGGAGCATACAATTTCCTCGTTTCGTCAGCTTCACTGGCCGCCAGTTTCCTACTGAGCACAATTCAAAGTGCTTGCTTCAGACTATAAAGCCCTAAACAGTTCTGGCCCAGTTTCCCTGTCCGAACGTATCTCCCTCTATGAACCACTTTGAAGGTTAAGATCTTCTGGGGAAGCCCTGCTCTTGGTCCCACCTTCACTTGTAGTGAAGTGGGGACGAGTGACAGGGCCTTTTCAGAGGTGGCCCTTCAGCTATGGAACTCTCCCTCCCTTGAAATTAGATCAGTACCCTCCCTCCTGACCTTTAGAAATAAATTAAAAATGTCGCTGTGGGACATGGCCTTCAGACAGTAAATTCAGTGGAATAATGATATGCAATTACAACTGAAATGGCTTCTGGACTATGTGGTTTTAATAATTGGTTTTAATGTTTAGATATTTTTAATTTTATGGTTTCAATACATATGTTTATTATTGTACGCAGAGGCGGCCCTAGGTAATTTTCAACGGTAAGCAAACACTACTTTGGCGCCTCTCCCCCAACCAATCACTGATATATATTTTCTGTTCGTCGTGGGAGTTCTGTGTGCCATATTTGGTTTAGTTCCATCATTGGTGGAGTTCAGAATGCTCTTTGATTACTATACATCCCAGTAAGTACAACTCACATATGTCAAGGTCTATTTTCCCCCAAGAGCGCCTCAAGAGCGCCCTTGGGCAAAATCAACTATACTGCAAATGCTTACTTTGCGTAATGGGTTGAGCCGCCCCTGATTGTACGTTCTGTATATGCGGCATTGAATTATTGCCTGCTTGTAAGCCACTCTGAGTCCCCTTCGGGGTGAGAAAGGCAGGACATAAATATAGTAAGTAAGTAAGTAAGTAAGTAAGTAAGTAAGTAAATATATCTACACAGCCCTAAAACATGGTGTAGGAGGCACATTATCATGAGGCATCCAAATGACACCTTATGATAATGCAGATTAACCCGGAATAAATCTGGATATCCAGTTACTGTGTGTTTAAAATTTACTTAAAACATATGATAGAAAAAGAGTGGATGGAACTAAACTGAAAAAGCTGAAATCAGTGCATGAGATACACTATAGTAAAGTCATGTCTCTTTCATAGTTTTAAAGTATGGGGTTGGGACTCAGTTTGCCAACTCTTTATAGCTGTTTCAAAAAATAATATAAAATTGATTTCCTGCCATACTCTTTGCATCAAATACATTTCTTGGAAAACTCTTTTTGTTTTCTCTTACTCAAAGCCATGGCACATACTGTTCTTGGTAAGCGTGAATAGGAGACTGACATCTAAAATTCCGTTTTACAACTTTATGTCTGTAGAACTGCTTTTAGTTTTGCTTCTGTGAAATAGCAATAAGTAGCTGAGTGACCCTCATTCTGTCAGCTTCAGAAACCTGTATAGGAAGAAAAGATTGCTTGAAAATGTTGTAGTTGTCTGTTCTTAGACACACAGATTGGAGCATCACCAAAAGAGGGACAAAGTCATTAATAACTGTTTTTCAATTTTATCTTAAACTGAAGTTAGTGGGAATTTAAAAAAATACCGGAAGGCACAGTAGAACATAGTTCTTATTCTTTTTATTGCATGATTTTATTGGAATCATGCAATTGTGCTGTTATTATTATTATTATTATTATTATTATTATTATTTTCCATATTTGTATCATGCTTTTCTCACGTCAGAGGGGACTCAAAGCAGCCTTACAACAGGCAGCAATTTCATGCCATCCATACATGTATCAAATAAACAATTACAATTAAAACCAAATTATTAAAACATAAATTATTAAAACATCGGTTAAATTCATGCCATCCAAAACATAATCCAGGGCTGTTCCATTTGTTAATCACATTGATTCGTGATCACTTATTGCTCTAATTACTTATCAAAAGCTTGGTCCCAAAGTCATATCTTATGTTTTTTCCCTGAAGGTCAAGAGAGAAGGGGCTGATCTGATTTCACTAGAGAGGGAGTTCCACAGATGAGGGGCCACCACTGAGAAGGTGCCGTCTCATCCCCACCAGTTATGCTGCAAAGGAGGTGGGACTAAGAGCAGGGCCTCCTTGTACGATCTTAACTTCCGAGATATATCTCACTCCACAAGATGCTGTGAAAATTTCCACATCAGTTTGCCAATACAGTACAACCACCATGCCCGTGGAACCAATATACATGGTTTCACTTATTAATTTATTCATCGAGAAGTTAACCGACTTGGTGCCTCTGTTGTTGCTCCATTGAAAATAATAGAGTTTGCTATTATGCATTACCTACATGAAGTCTCGGAAAGTATCCACTGCAAACAGGAGGGATTGTATTGTTTAAACAATGAGATCTATGTGACAAGTATGCCATCATTAATTAAGTTCCAGTGGATGTAAATCTGGTTACCCAATAACAATGGATTTGTTTCAGGTTGCACTAGAGGAAAATATGGGCAGGACTTTTGGAGAAATTTGTGCCAGCACATGGGCAAATAGGTCCTTTTCCTTCTTGGCTCATGAAACGGTCTAATTGAGATTGAGAGGCTAATTGGATGAAATGAATGGTGGTCACTACTTCCTAATAACAAAGCAGTGTTCCAGTGTACTAATAGGTTTTGCAAATCTGGCCCTCCATCCCTTAAGCTTGACCTGCTGCTGAACAAAGGAACTCAGTGAGCAAAACTGAAACAGATAAACCTGTCCAACGACACCCAGTTGAGTTCCTTTGATACAAACCAGGACAGCATGCTCATCCAAGATCAGGTCCTGAATGGCTGTTAGTTTTCCATTCATTGACCTGGCATTTAATAGCAGGATTTTCTATTCTGGGTAACTCTCATCAAAGCAGTGCAGCTTACTTGAAATATAACAGACAGTTTGGGAAAAAACAAGCACAATATTTCACTTTACTTTCCCATAATAGCATAACTTTTTGCTCAAGCTGTACTTCCCTCTGCCTACTACAATTCTAATGGTGGCTTTTTCATTCCCCTTTAAAACACATCCTTCCATTATCGAGGAGATAAAACCTTCACTCGAACAATTTTAACAAAGAGAAAGTTACATATAACAGACATTGTCATTCTTTAATGAAATGTTGGAACATCTCCCAATGAGTAGACCATTCCCTCACCCCATATAGGGCCCTTTCACACAGAATATTGAGGCAGATAATCCACAATATCTGCTTTGAACTGAGTTACCCGAGTCCACACTACCATATAATCCTGTTCAATGTGGATTTTATACAGCTGTGTGGAAGGGGCCCTAGTGTACTCTTTTGTAGTGTTTAAATTAATGTTTCAGCAGTGGATTAAGTGTATTGATGAAGGCTTTCATGGCTGGAATCACTGGGTTGTTGTAGGCTTTTTGGGCTATATGGCCATGTTCTAGAATCATTCTCTCCTGACGTTTCGCCTGCATCTATGGCAAACATTCTCAGAGGTTGTGAGGTCACATGCCACATGACTAGCATCTTTTCGCCTGAACTCTTTTCTGTTCAACCCCACTAAATGTTTTGATTGAGAAAGGGGAATGGCTTTCTTACTCCTAATCCTAAACCTCTTTCCTTTTCATGGAAGTCAGTGATTCAATAGAGGAAACCCTCTGCATGTTATACACTATTTTGAAACATTTTATACCCATCTGTTCCATCTTTTGTAGGGCAACCGAGTTGCATCAGATACTATAAAAAATCCTTTAATACATATCCAGCTTCTATGTCTTTCACGTTTCCAGCCTCTGTTCCTTTCCCATTGGATCCAGTTTTCTGCCTATACATCGGGCATAGGAATTAATAAATCCCTAAGAGCTTCACATGAGGGATTTTCCTATTTCTTCTTATTTTGCTCCTTGGATTTTCCTCCTACAGTCATGGGGACTCATAATCGGCATTCACTTAATGAATTCATCATGTGATGCCTCCTTTTGACTGCCCCAGGCAGCTCATACCAGTGACATAATGCAAAATCTTCAATATGCAGGATGAGGCAAAAGTCACTTGACAGTGAGCAATGCTGAACATCCATCAAAAATGTTTGGATAATATGTATGCATCAATTAATGTGTGGGGAGAAATGTCTGAATTTGTTGTTGTTGGGCACACTTTGTTAATGGAACAGTAACCGGGGGGGGGGGGGGGGGGGTTGGGTCTTATCTGGAAATGTTGAGAACCATATCAAGCATTTGTGAATCTAATTTTTGCAGATTTCTGCATTCACTGCAGCCTCTCCTTTTGCCTTACATGTAACTAAACATGTTTGTTTGCTCTATACATCAGTAGATCCTCCAGCACAACTCTATAGTCAATTTTTCCAAACCACAGAATCATAGAATCATAGAATCATAGAATCAAAGAGTTGGAAGAGACCTCATGGGCCATCCAGTCCAACCCCTTGCCAAGAAGCAGGAATATTGCATTCAAATCACCCCTGACAAATGGCCATCCAGCCTCTGCTTAAAAGCTTCCAAAGAAGGAGCCTCCACCACACTCCGGGGCAGAGAGTTCCACTGCTGAACGGCTCTCACAGTCAGGAAGTTCTTCCTAATGTTCAGATGGAATCTCCTCTCTTGTAGTTTGAAGCCATTGTTCCGCGTCCTAGTCTCCAGGGAAGCAGAGAACAAGCTTGCTCCCTCCTCCCTGTGGCTTCCTCTCACATATTTATACATGGCTATCATATCTCCTCTCAGCCTTCTCTTCTTCAGGCTAAACATGCCCAGTTCCCTAAGCCGCTCCTCATAGGGCTTGTTCTCCAGACCCTTGATCATTTTAGTCGCCCTCCTCTGGACACATTCCAGCTTGTCAATATCTCTCTTGAATTGTGGTGCCCAGAATTGGACACAATATTCCAGATGTGGTCTAACCAAAGCAGAATAGAGGGGTAGCATTACTTCCTTAGATCTAGACACTATGCTCCTATTGATGCAGGCCAAAATCCCATTGGCTTTTTTTGCCACCACATCACATTGTTGGCTCATGTTTAACTTGTTGTCCATGAGGACTCCAAGATCTTTTTCACACGTACTGCTCTCGAGCCAGGCGTCCCCCATTCTGTATCTTTGCATTTCATTTTTTCTGCCAAAGTGGAGTATCTTGCATTTGTCACTGTTGAACTTCATTTTGTTAGTTTTGGCCCATCTCTCTAATCTGTCAAGATCATTTTGAATTCTGCTCCTGTCCTCTGGAGTATTGGCTATCCCTCCCAATTTGGTGTCGTCTGCAAACTTGATGATCATGCCTTCTAGCCCTTCATCTAAGTCATTAATAAAGATGTTGAACAGGACCGGGCCCAGGACAGAACCCTGCGGCACTCCGCTCGTCACTTCTTTCCAAGATGAAGAGGAAGCATTAGTGAGCACTCTCTGTGTTTATCCACTTAACCAATTACAGATCCACCTCACCGTAGTTTTGCCTAGCCCACATTGGACTAGTTTCCTTGCCAGAAGGTCATGGGGGACCTTGTCGAAGGCCTTACTGAAATCATGCTGGAGAACCTACAAGTGCCTAGAGAATGTTTCTCTTGGGTGAAAGCAAATTATTTGATCTATATTTATGGGTTTTCCACTTTTGCAGGGATCCTGTGCTCTTAATCTCCATGAAAGTGGGGACCAATAGTATTTTATTGATTTAAAAATGAAAAGCAACATCAAACGCTCTTTTCTCAATAGCTATTCAGTTGCTAAAAGCCTACTATAATGGAAATGGCTTTGCCTTCCTGATGAAAGAAAACAGGAAGGATAATAGTCTTGTCTATCTTTAAAGTTAGTCTTGGAGCAACCACCAAGAAAGCCCTGTGAAGGTGGTGTTGAGTGATTTCAAATAATGGCTAAACATGGGTTTGGAGCCCGACATGTTTTGCTACTCTAAAGGCCAGTTCAAGACACAAACTGGATTTAAATGCAACAAACAGAAGTCTTTCTGGCCAGAAAATATGCCAATAGAGAGTCTGCGCTCAAAAAGGAACCAATATAAAGCATGCAGAGAAATACAGAATATTTTGTTTACTTTGACAGCCATTCAAAATACATGGCCTCCATTTGTGGCCTCCCCTGATTGGTGGGTAAGTCGGCCTGGTGTGGATCCAAGCTCCTTTTGACTGGGGATTCCTCCTGACATCATTGGTTGGAGGAGTTCCTCCCCGTGGTGGGAAAAAGGAATAGCTGCCACTGGTTAGTTTAAAGCCCCCATTTAAAGAGCCACCCCATGAGGGTTTTTTGTTGTTGTTTCAGGAGCAACCTGAGAAACTGCAAGTCGCTTCTGGTGTGAGAGAATTGGCCGTCTGCAAGGACGCTGCCCAGGGGACGCTCGGTTGATTTGATGTTTTATCGTCTTTGTGGGAGGCTTTTCTCATGTCCCCGCATGAGGAGCTGGAGCTGATAGAGGGAGCTCATCTGCCTCTCCCCGGATTCGAACCTGCGACCTGTCAGTCTTCAGTCCTGCCGGCACAGGGGTTTAACCCACTGCGCCACCGGGTGTGAGTTCAGGAATGTGTTGATGTAGAATACAAATAGTCCTATGATTAACTTAATGTCCACTCCAGGTAAATACAAAGAGAAAGCCCAGGAACAGTGATTGAGATTACTTGATGACATAATTGGCTGGTCCCATCAGTAACAGGTCCACTGGTTCCAATCAATGAGGGAGATTTATCAATGGAAGGCAGTTTTGGTTTACATAAACACAATAGATATCCCATCAATGACACTTGACCATCACCAGGCTTGTATACATTAGCTGGCATGGCCCATTTCCTGTCCTAAGGTATGAGATTAAGTAACACAGTTTTATAGATCTTATAGCACCTTAAGCATGAGCTGTCTGACCAAATGATTCTGTTCCATTGTGACAGCACAAATCTCCAAGGATATTAGGATTTTTGTAGCAGAAGCATTTGTCTTTGCTAAGGTCTTACTTCACTCTGTTAGCCACAAGCATTCCATGGTGGCATCCACATATTGTCTATTCCCAGCAGTTTAGAAAAAAAATACACTTCAGTGTCATTAGTACATTGATGATACTGTATGTTAGAGTTCTGGACAGTCTCACCCAACTGCTCAATGCAGAGATTTAATAAGATTGATGGTAAACCTGATTACTAGGAAATGCTACAAAATTGCTCCTGGAGGATCAAATAAGGTGTCTCTTGAACAGCAAACTCAATTATCAAAATGGCATTGCAAAACTCAATTTCACCCATCTTCCAGACAGAAGGGCAGTGGGGGTAGAGCGCTTGCTTTGCATATAGAAGTTTTCAAAATCAGTTCCTAGACAAGGCTGCAAACATTTTGGAAAGAGCAGGACATTGTTTTTTGTTTGAGTTGAGATAAACGAACAGAAAAATATTGGTTTTGCACCTCTAGAAACTCACACTGACAACATGCATGTTGCTTTAGAAATTTGTGCATTTGTAAAATTTGGAGGAATTAAAAAAATAAAATGTGCTTGAAACCATGCCCTAAATTCAATTGCTCCATCAATTAAAAGAATAAATTGCACCTATATTAGTTTTGACTTACCATTTTGGCAACTGATCTCTTGGATTTACTGTAGGTGAGAGTCCAGGGCTATTACATAGGGGTTAGGACCCCAGAAAAGTGGGAAAATGATAAATAAAAAAACTATTTGAATAACTATCCTGTATAAGGATGTTTTCTAAAAAACAGATTTTTAAAACTCTGTTGCAGTTAAGAACAATGAATGCTAAACTTTCCTACAGAATCCAAAGTAGCAATTGAACCTGCATCCAACAATCAGCAAAGAACTGCAGTCAGTTTTGAAACAGAACTTTACCATGACATCTATGGGATATTTAAAAATCTCTTTCACATATGGTTTCAATTCACAAGCCATGCAAAAAAGCCTTAACACACTGGAAAGAAGAGTAGGGGGAAAGAAAATGGAATATATATATATATATATATATATATATATATATATATATATATATATATATATGAGAGACACCTTTTCTTTCAATAAATCTGTTTCTTGTTCTATATTTGAAATAAGCAGACAAATGTTTTCACAGTTCTATAATATTGTTATACTAGGCTACGGTTCCACCAGTGACTTCACCAAAAAACAGTTCAGAAATGGGATTCATACATATTGTGGTTAGTTTGTATGCTGATCCAAACCTTGCAGCACATTCTGGCTTCTGGACAATTCCTGTTTTTCCAGATTTCTGACTAGCAATATTTTTATATTCCCTTTCCTGTATGTATTGCTTCCCATTTCCTACTTTTGTCACTGCAGACTTACTCCATCTTCATGCTTAAACACGCTTCTCATAACTTGAATAATGAATGATACATGGAATTATTTCACATCAAAGCTTTTTTTTTTGTACTGATGACTATCACAGTGGCTACTTTCTATTGAAGCATGGAGAGAGCAACAAGCAGAAATATGCCTTCATTATAAACAATGGGGGAGGATAGCTATTGGACTGTGGAAATGAGAACCTGTGGATATTGAATCTGTGACTAAGGAGGCCATGCTGTTTTTCTGCATTTAGAAAAATGCAAGGGAAAATCATACTTATGGCTGAATTGTCAAAATATATCTGATTCAATTGAAAAATATATCTGATTCAATTGGAAGTGTAATCCAGATGTGATACAGTAGTGTAATAATAAGAGTTGCTTTTTTCATTCAACAGAATTTAGACAGGTTGCAAACTGGATGAGAAATAGTTTTACCACTTCCAGATTTTTGATTTTGTAGGGCTTTTTGACTGATAAAGTAGCATTTTGTTGCACCTAGAAGCAACAAAAATTGGTAGATTTTGAATTTAGTCTTTCCCTTCAATAACAATGCATCTGGCGGGGACGAGAGACAGGGCCTTCTCGGAGGTGGCCCCTCGCCTATGGAACACACTCCCAAATGAGGTAAGATCTGCTCCCTCTCTCCTGGCTTTCAGAAAGAAATTAAAATCATGGCTTTGGGACCAGGCCTTCAGACAGTAGATGTTTGTAGAGTTTAAAGGACATGGACTAGAATGACAATACTAGTGTATTGAATATAGGAACATGGAACAACGGATTATGAGATTGGATCTTGATTCTACCTATGAGACGCTAATGAGATGTTATAGTTATGTTTAACTGAGTGTTTATTATACCATTATTTTTAACTGTTTTTTAAAACTCTTTTTATGATGTTGAGCATTGAATTTTGCTATTGTTAACCACTTTGAGTTGCCCAAGGGCTGAGAAAAGTGGTATATAAATGAAGTAAACAAACAAACAAACAAACAATACATATCATTTTTTTATTTTATTTTATTTTATTTATTTTTTTATTTTTTTTATTCATCTACCCAATGTGTTCCAAAAATCTCTCTCATACAAAAAGGCAATTCAGATTAATGTTTTGAACTAATGATTTAATGAGTAACAACATAGAATATATTATAGAAACCAGAGCAAAAGAATAGCAAAAAAGCAAAGTCTGATAGCATCAAGGGTGTAAGTTCCTGCATAATAACACTAGAAATAAATCTGCATTCAAACCCTGTCAAAATACAATTGCCTTCGATTTTTGGCAAAAGATGCAGAGTTATGTAAGTTCCTTTTTGTTGTTGGTGTTCCGCTATGCATCAGTTCACACAAATTTACTCTGAACTGAATGAGCTAGTTTGCTGCCCATCTTCCCAGTTTGCAAACATTAAAGATGGGATAATGTTTAAAAAATGTTTGAAAAAAAATTAATGTTAGGACATCTTCATAAAGAGGATCCTGGATTTTCACAGTTTATTTATGTGAAGATTTATTCCTTGCAAAAACAAAATGTTCGCAATTAGTATTTTTTACACAGAAGAAAACATTTTGTGTAGAAAATATTAAAATATGCAGAATTATTGCTTTCTGAATGGAAAATGCTGTTTTTTTCTGAAAAAAATATGCCATGTACACTTTTAGGCAGAAGAAATTTCAAACTGCAAACAGTCTTAAAAATTGTGTGTTTTTAAAAAACTGTTTTGTAGCAGGAAAAAATTGCAAAGACTACTTTTTGTTTTCTTGAGACCAGAATTAGCAATGGTGTATATGTAGTGAAGTGAACATTTTTAGAGCTCTTCTGCACCTGCTTTGGTTTACTTCATTCTGAAGAATTCAGAGTCATCTCAAAACAAAACTATATTAGTCCTTGTTTTGATGTTATTGTTATGCGCTCTCAAGCCAACTCCCTGTCGAGTGTGAGGCATGCGTACATGTTGACTTATGGTGACCCCATGATTTTCATTGGATTTTATTAGGCAAGGAGATGGTTTTGCCAGTTCCTTCCTCTAAAATATAGCTTACAGCATCTGGTATTCATTGGTGGTCTTGTGTCCAAGAACTAATTAATCAGGACTAACCTTACTAGCTTCTGGAACAGAACAGGACATTTGGAGGCATTCATAATGTTTGTTATTGTTGTTATTGAAGTAATTTTTGACTTATGTCAACACAATCATGGGTTTTCTTGACAGGATTTAGGGCATATCTAGACTGACTTCCACAGCAGCCCTGGCCTGACTTTCAAAACCATTGTGGGGTCAATCTGGAACTCCTCTAGATTGACCCTAGGATTTTTATTTATCGTGTCATCAACAACCATTGTATTACAATTCTAACAGAGCAAAACAAACACACAGATTAAAAAGAAAAAGGAAAAAAACCCCACAGATTTTTCAAATTTGGTATTTGGTTAAATGTCCTTTGACCAGTATCTGGCCACTTGGAGTGCCTCTGGGGTTGCCGCAAGAAGGTCCTCCATTGTGCATGTGGCAGGGCTCAGGGTGCATTGCAGCAGGTGGTCAGTGGTTTGTTCTTCATGCCGAGGATTCCACCCTGTAGCCCCATTTCTTAAGATTGGCTCTGCATCTCGTGGTGCCAGAGTGCAGTCTGTTCAGTGCCTTCCAAGTCGCCCAGTCTTCTGAGTGCCCAGGGGGGAGTCTCTCATCTGGTATCACCCATGAATTGAGGTGCTGGGTTTGGGCCTGCCACTTTTGGACTCTCGCTTGCTGGGGTGTTCCAGCGAGTGTCTCTGTAGATCTAAGAAAACTATGTCTTGATTTAAGTCGTTGACGTGCTGGCTGATACCCAAACAGGGGATGAGCTGGAGATGTCTCTGCCTTGGTCCTTTCACTATTGGCTGCTACTTCCCGGCGGATGTCAGGTGGTGCAATACCGGCTAGGCAGTGTAATTTCTCCAGTGGTGTGGGGTGCAGATAATGTGATAATGATAATGTGATAATGCGGCATGTCTCATTAAGAGCCACATCCACTGTTTTAGCGTGGTGAGATGTGTTCCACACTGGGCATGCGTACTCAGCAGCAGAGTAGCATAGCGCAAGGGCAGATGTCTTCACTGTGTCTGGTTGTGATCCCCAGGTTGTGCCAGTCAGCTTTCGTATGATGTTGTTTCTAGTGCCCACTTTTTGTTTGATGTTCAGGCAGTGCTTCTTGTAGGTCAGAGCACGGTCCAAAGTGACTCCCAGGTATTTGGGTGTGTTACAATGCTCCAGTGGGATTCCTTCCCAGGTAATCCTCAGAGCTCGGGATGCTTATCTGTTCTTAAGGTGAAAGGCGCATGTCTGTGTTTTAGATGGACCCTAGGATAAAGCAGCAGTATAGATGTGTCCCTAGTCACAAGTGGTTTGCATTGCCTTCCTCTTTGTCCATAAGAGTGTAACTTACCCAAGACCACCCAGATTCTATGATTGAATAGAGATTCAAAGCCTGGTCTTCTAAACTTACCCCCTCATCACACAGAGGGTTCTGGCCCCTGCCTCCTCTCACAGATCCTGACAAATGCCATCAAATAACACAGGTCATGGTCCCATCACATCAATGGCTGAAGTGGTGAGGAAGTGTTGCAAGAAGCTTCTTTACCACCATGGTGAGTCTTTGGTCTTTTGGGTACTCATGATTTTCAGGCTTTCCTTCATCTGATGAAGGAAGCGGCAATGCACCAATGTGCCAATGCGCCTTGTCATGCTTTCCCCTGTCTAATTGGGGAAACAAAAGGGCACCAACACCTTGCCCCAGGTATGTAGCCGGGGGGGGGGGGGGGGCTTGAGGGGCTTCAGCCCCCCCCCCCAAATTCTCATGGTGGTTCGCGAAAAGGCCTTACTGGTGCATTATTTAAACTGTTATGTTTATTCATATCATGATCTGATCACCATAATCAATATATCCCATATGCATGGGGGTATTGGGGTAATGATACAAAAGGTTTGCTAGGCTAGACCCTCTTTCACTCAGACTCAGCCCCCCCCGAAACTCAGCCCCCCCGAACTCCCCCGAAATTTTTTTAGCCCCCCCCCCGAAACGAAATCCTGGCTACGGGCCTGCCTTGCCCTGATGCCCTATTTGATAAGGGAAGGAGCGTGAGCACACAGCTTGCTGCAAGGCACCACACATGCCTTCTGTTTCACCGGTGATTGCAGGTGAAATGGGACAATCAAGAGGGGAGGGGCTCATCAGTATGATGTGGTCCTTGATCCAACATTTAAATTACTATACTATGCTGATTTTCTCATGCTTGGTTCAAACAAACATTTATGGAAAAGTAAATAGCCTGTGAACAGGGGTTTTTCAAAGGCTTTGCCCATTCCCTGATGGCCTCATAGCTAGCAACCAATTTAATATACATATTTAATATTACATAGACAATCAATTTAATATACATTCCAGAAATGAAGAGCTAGGAAATAAAAAAAAAACTAGAAAGAAGAAGAGCAGAGAAAAGAGGAGAAAATAATTGATACGTGTTTGCTGAAGCAGAATTATTCTCACATGGCACTTCAGAGATTTTAAAGATCTGGAAAATCCATTTTAATTTCATTAATTTATAGTCTCAATAAACTATTTTATACACAAAGGAAAACTGCAATATTGCTGGAATCCTATTCAAGAATTACGAATGACATGCCAGTTTCTTCTCACGAGGCAACAACTGCTGATGTGTTCCCCATTGATTAGAAATCAGCTAATTGACATTCCCATCCTGCTCCAGGAGCAATCTTTAAAGTAATAGGTAGAGGCAAGACTCTTGTCAAAATTTCCTTTGTCAGAAATCACTCAACTGGGGGAGGGGGGGTGGGAAGAAAGAGATTAGCCAACTGCTTCCCAAACAACTAGGGAAGAGAACTTTGTTGATTGTAGAGATTGCCACTTTGTAAGTGATGGGGACTTTCATGGTCCATATTTATCCCTTGAACTAGGGGCTACGGAGAGATCAGGAATGCAAAACAGACATGAGTGCTCTATACTCTGGGGACCTCATCTTATTAATGGTGGGATTCACCATGTATCATGGAAAATCTGGTGGGGTGAATCTATGCTCTGCTTCGATCAGCTTCCCCCTTACGCCATACCACAGGGGAAATGTTCGCTGCCTGGTTCCCCTCCCCCCCTTGTTGCTTATACAACATGGGAAGCCTCTAGTGTTGACACTATGCCCCCTTTTCACTTGCACAATGGAACCCCACCAGAAGTAGATCTACGTCGTGAGATGGGAGCTGGCAGCTTTGTGGTGCAAGTGAAGAGGGAGAGTCGTATGATGGGCAATTTTGCCTGTATGATGATGTAGTATGTTATGCATTCATAACTGCCCAACAGTCATGATCCTTAAGATACTTATGCGGTAGCTTGATGCAATACACTTGATTTGCAATGTCATGTGTTTTCTTTTTAAAAATGTGCTATTGCTTTCCAGAAAAATCTTAAGTTGAAAGACAATTAAATAAGCTATTTTATGAAAGTACTATTAATTTTAAATGTGTCAAGTATCTAAAAATAACAATAAAGATTAAAATATACATCCCTCATAAGACACGCTTAGTGATCAAATGCCTCTTAAATCTAAAACATCTATTTTCATGTATTGATGAAAGGAGAGCAGAGAAAAGACCCACTTAGTCTCCCATTTAAGGAAATTCCATAGCCTAAGAGCAGACACCAAGAAGGCTCTCCTCTTCAGAATGGCTATGGTAAGTGTCAGTACTGGTGACAGGCAATGACCAGGAGCAATTACGCACCCTGTGGTTGTCACACTGACAGTGACAGGTTGGTGATGGTAAGTGCTACACCCTGTCTTCAGGCTGCCCATCCACTAAAGATTGAGGTAGCCAATATGGTATTAATAATGAAATGAATGTAGTTGTCATGAATAAAATACAGAATTAACGCTAGTTGTAAAATAATGAAAACAAATGGCACACCCCTACACCAAACACAATGTGTGAAACCAGTAAATATAAGTTATCCAGCAAATAACATAAATGACATCATTGCATTTAATTTAACCAACCATTCAGTTTTGATTCTTAATTACCCCCTTTTGCTACAGCAACTCTAATAAATCTAAGTATTAACAATGCACCATGTGGTTGTGCCAAAATAAACAAACATTTCTCAGATTGATACTTCCTGCTGTATATACATTAACATTCCTTAATCCCCTAAGCATCTATCATCATAAATATCATGAGTAATTTGAATCTGTAGCAATATTCTCACTACTAATTATGTTTCATTCACTAATATTTTGCTGTGAGATGTGTTGGGTCTGATGTGTTTCAAAAAATTCATTTCAAGAATGCAAGTGCAGGCAGGTACAGAATTAATTGCAGAGAGATTCTGCCCTATTTCCTTCCATTCCAAGATAATTCACACCTGAATTGAGCAACCAATGTGCCTTAATGTGTAAGGAGATAAAAGAGGGCCTTCTCAGCTGTGGCATCCCAAGTGTGAAATACCTTTACCTTGCAGACGTGGTTAACACCTATCCTGGCTTCATCTAGGGGCCAAGTAAAAATGTAGCTGCTTATTATTAAAGCTTCACAGATTTATCTCTAAGTGCTAATGAAGATCACTTCAAAAGTGTTTTAGCCTTCTAAACTATTTTTAACTTCTTGATTGCACTAAATATGCTGTTTGTTTATTTAGATAATTGTATTGTTTTCATTTTTTTGCACTGATTTACCCTACTTACTCATGTTTAAGTCTAATAATTTTTAATTAATTTTAGTTAAAAAATCAACCCAGAAAACCTGATTTATCCATTGGTCAATGTGAGTACTGCACCATAACTCTGACCAAAAAAGGAACTATCTCCTTCTCTCAGTAGTGTGGAACCCCCGGTAGCGCAGTGGGTTAAACCCTTGTGTTGAAGACTGACAGGTCAGAGTTTTGAATCCGGTGAGAGCACAGATGAGCTCCCTCTGTAAGCTCCAGCTCTCCATGCAGAGACATGAAAGAAGCCTCTCACAAGGATGGTAAAACATCAAAACATCCGGGTGTCCCATGGGCAACATCCTTGCAGATGGCCAATTCTCTCACACCAGAAGCGACTTGCAGTTTATCAAGTTGCTACTGACATGAAAAAAAAGTAGAGTGGTGGAAGGTAAGAGCTTTGTTTGGAAGAACCAAAAAGAAGTGCTAATCCTCTCTACTTTCTCTGGCTCATTCCAAACAGCTGAATAAAATCCCCCCTTTTTTGCTTTGAACTGGAATATATGGAAGGGTGGAGTCAGGGTCCTTCCACACAGCCCTATATCCCGGAATATCAAGGCAGAAAATCCTATAATATCTGCTTTGAACTGGGATATCTGCGTCCACAGTGCCATATATTCCAGTTCAAAGCAGAAAATGTGGGATTTTATTCAGCTGTGTGGAAGGGCCCCCAGATAACCCAGTTCAAAACAGATACTGCTAATTCAATGTCTTGCCCTTGTACGTTACTACTACTACTAATTCAATGTCTTGCTCTTTACTACTACTTCATTGCCCTATAGTCATAATGTCTTATTCCATATTGCCTCCCCCCCAGTCCTAACTTATCACCTGGCTCTTGCACTTTATCCATCAGCCCTGTCCTTGCAATTGAATTGCACCAGCCTGCCCGCCTGAGCTCAGTATCTTTCACATGTCAGGCTATTAGTTCCTTGTTTGATGGTTGTTTTATAAATTTTACTGTGTCATATTTTGACTATGTCCCCATGTAAACCGCCCCAGATCCCTTCAGGTAGATGGTGGCGGGATACAAAAAATAAAATTATTATAATTTTGGCCTTCAGACCTGCTCTCAGGTTATGCACAAGATCGTGAGCTGCTATCCTATAGTACTCTCACAAGAAAGAATAGTGGTTACTTAATATCATCTTGATGGGTGACATTGCATAGCCACTGGCATTGCACAATTATGATGCATCAGCAGTGTAAAGCCAGACTTCCAGTTGGGTGTTATAATTCCATTCTCACACCGTGTTGTTTCCTATCTTTTTTTTTCTTTTTATTTAAATGACACTTTACAATTTGCATTATTATAAAAAATCATAAATTATTCATGAGAGAGGAGCATATGCTGCCAGAAGAAGCTGGGGGACTTTGCTACATTAGGCATGACTAAGAACTGTGATGCAGTCAGGGCTTCAGGACTTCATCATGAGGAGGTGGCAAACAGGCAATAAGCATTGCACAATGTTGTGTAATAGGGACCATCACCAAATCTAACTGTCCTGCTACTGTATTGGTTCACCACGTTTGTCCATAAAAGTCCAAAGTTTCCAAACTCTACATCAAACAGGTAAAATAAACTTTCCCTAGGTTCATGTTAACACCTTTACAATCACTGCTTTGAAGAACATGGGGATCAAAACACACATTTTCAGGTTTTGCTTTGAACCAAAGAACCCCACATATTCCCCAAGTGTTTTAATCCCCCTGAAAGAAGATCCTTTCAGAACACATTGAGATTGTATTAAATTCTTTTTCCTTTCTGTTTCTGCTGTTGAAATATTAGCTGTAAAGCTGTGAAATTTGTTCTCATCCCCAAAATAACTTTCATAATAATGAAACTACTAATAATCACCACATTTTGGGGAACAGAAGATGACAACAATCACTACGAAGATCTCAGAAATAGAGATTGAAAGAACAATTCCATTTCTGCGTGTCCATTCATCTATAAACCTCACTGAGTTTAATTTCTCTTGCAACTTATTCCACTCAAACACATGCAAATCAGGCTTGCTAACTGCATCCTTCACACTTGGTTAATAGACATTGGTTCTTTATCCCACTCTGGACATTCCACAGGTATATATACTCCACTTGTTTTACCATCATCAGATCCTCTAAAGATGCAGATGGAACATCAGGAGAAAATGCCGCTTGAACATGGCCGTCATACAGCCCAAAAACCACACAACAGCCCAGTACTCAGGTTTCATGCATGTAGGATAGGATGAGGAATGCAAGAACAGAATTGGAGAAGTTAACAATAAGATATATATATTTTTTGTCGTGTCAGGAGCAACCACTCCTGTTGTGAGAGAATTTGCCATCTGCAAAGAAGTTGCCCAGGGGACACTCGGAAGATTTTTGATGCTTTTATCATCCTTGTGGGAAGCTTCTCTCATGTCCCCGCATGAGGAGCTGAAGCTGATAGAGGGTGCTCATCCACCTCTCCCCGGATTTGAACCTGCGACCTGTCGGTCTTCAATTCTGCCGGCACAGGGCTTTAACCCATTGTGCCACCGGGGGCTCCAACAATAAGGTAGAAGAATTTAAAAAGCAGCAATCATTCCATATCATATTTAGCAATTCCTAATGGAATTCAATATTTCCCCATGCTGACTTCTAACTTCCACTGACTCAGTGGGTGTAGTTTTGGAAATTATGTGAGGGAGGAGTTGGTCTTGAGGTCTCATCCAGCTCTATAATTCCATGCCTCTTTCATATGTGATCTGGTGTATTTAGGGTACTTTGGTTCATTATTGATTGATTGACTGATAGAGAGGATGTAATTCCACCACGATTGTATTTGCACAACAAATAAAAATAATATTTAAAAGTAGATCAAAACTTTTTTTCAAAACACTCTGAAACATTCAATTATAACAATTAAACCAAAGCTCATATAAAATAATGTCCTTTAGGATGCCCAATGGAAGCTGAGTGCCCTTCACTCATCTTGGGAAGTTCCCCAAAGAAGGTGCTGCTACAGAAAAAGCTGTCTCATTAACAAATCTAGATGCTTGGGGGTGGTAAATAACAGGGAGGGAACAGGGCTTTTGAAGAATAATTCTCTGCTAACTTGTATAGGGCTCTATTACATGACAAGTGATGTGCCATTGCAGCTAGAATATAATGAGAGATTTCATTTGGTGGTATAATTAATGGTTTTAGTTACTACATCAGATATTCTTAAGTAAAAGGAGAAAGAGATACTATGAAAAGTGGCAGCTATCATAATGATAAGTTATTTTGGGGCCTTGGAACTGTAACAGTTAACCCTTTAAAAGTAATTTCCAAGTTTTGCAATCCATCAAGATCTTTGTGGGGAAATTAAATTGCAACTATGCACCACCAAGCAATAAATCACAGCATGGTGCTATCTCTTATCAAGCACTGTGCTCATCCAGGAAGGGAGGCCAGCTAGACCAGGCATGGACAAACTTGGACCCTCCAGGTGTTTTGGACTTCAACTCCCATAATTTCTAAAGCCTGGGGCCCCTTTCTTTTCCCCCTCAGCCCAAGGAGGGCCCAAGTTTGCCCGTGCCTGAGCTAGACAGTCTTTTTGCCATCTTGAACCCAAGCACCCATTTAGATCACAGCTTGGACAGGGCCATCAAACAGACACAAAATATTGTGTCAGATCTTGGTGGCAACAAAAATATGGCTATATAGTCTACTTTCCTCTCTGTATGGTTGGGTTAAATATATTTTCAAAGCACTAGATGAAAGCCAAAGCAGAATGGTCAGGTAGTATGGTACAGCTGCAGCTTCTCTGTGGGTCAACAACCTAATATAGAGATGCCCATGGATAATTGAGAGAAGAAATGTGGAAAGGATTGATGCTGGCTAACATCAGCTGTCATAGAGGAGTGGTTTGAACAGTGGACTGTGACTCCTGAGACTAGGGTTTGAATCCCTGTTTGGCTATGTAAATTCACTGGCTGACTTTGGGCAAATCACTCTCTCTCAGTATCAGTGGGAAGCAATCCACCTGCCCTGTAAACAGATTTTACCAGTATACACAAAGGATGACTGATTTTTGTAACTCACCACTTTGTCATTCCCCAGGAGAGAATGGCACAGAATGGTGGTTTTGAAATTTGGGAGCCCCGAAATTTCTGGTTCTTCAACTCCAAGAAAAGCTTGGAACCATGATCAATGTTCAGGGACATTGGCAGCCACAGCACAGTATCCCAACAAGATTGGGAGCAATTGTCACAGAACAGAAAGTTTGCACCAAGAATAGAAAACAACCTTTTAGTGTAAGATCGTAAAGAGAGAGTGAATCTCTCCGATTGCTACTTGCAGAGTTAGTAGTCTTAAAGTAAGGCTGATCTTCCAGATATAATTGAACTCAAACTCCCATAAGCTCTAACCATTCCAGCCTACATGAGGTGGGAATATTTATTTATTTATTTACTATAGTTATACTCCACCCTTCTCACCCCAAAGGGGACTCAGGGTGGCTTACATCATTTGGCACAATTCAATGCCGCAATTCAACAATATGCAAACAATACAATATATAAACAACAAAACAGATAAAACATAAATATCATAAAACTTTAAAATATGGTACCTAGTCCTGCTGCTATCATTAGTGTTGCTACATTATGCCTAATCCATATAGAGGGATATGTTCAGATAGATAAGTTGGACCAGAACCATTTACGGCTTTATAGGCTAAAGCCAGCACTTTGAATTGTGCTTGGTAGCAGACTGGCAGCCAGTGGAGCTGGTGTAACAGAGGGGTTGTATACACTCTGTACCCCGCTCCAGCTGGCTGCCGCCCATTAGACTACTTGGAGCTTCCGAACAGTCTTCAAAGGCAAGCCCACGTAGAGTGCATTGCAGTAGTCTATTTGAGATGTAACAAGAGTGTAGATTACCATGGCCAAGTCTGACTTCCCAAGATATGGGTGCAACCACTAAAACCAGGGGGTTCCAGGCTCAGTGACAAATTCAGGAGGGCTCCCAAGCTGCAAACCTGTGTCTTTAGGGTGAGTGTAACCCTAACATAGTCTGTAACCCTATACCCTGCTCGGCCTTATTACTGACCAGGAATATCTCTGTCTTGCCTGGATTCAATTTCAATTTGTTTGCCCTCATCCAGATCGTTACAGCTGCCAAGCACCAGTTCAGGACCTGAACAACCTTTTTAGTAGCAGGTGGAAAGGAGTGATAGAGTTGGATGTTATCTGTGTACAGATGACACCAAGCCCCAAAACTCTGGATGATCTCTCCCAGTGCCTCCATGTAGATATTAAACAACAAGGGGGGCAGTACTGAACCCTGTGGGACCACACAGGACATAGGCTGCAGGATCGAGCAGGTATCCCCCAGCAACATCTTCTAAGAGCAACCTCCAGG